>NC_092728.1:26426937-26726937 GCF_047496885.1 Scyliorhinus torazame | reverse complement strand
ACAGTGCGGCGTTCCCTCAACACTGACCGTCCGACAGTGCAGCGCTCCCTCATCGCTGACCCTCCGACAGTGCGGCACTCCCTCAGCACTGACCCTCCGACAGTGCGGCGCTCCCTCAGCACTGACCCTCTGACAGTGCGGCACTTTCTCAGCACTGACCCTCCGACAGTGCGCCGCTCCCTCAGCACTGACCCTTCCACAGTGCGGCACTCCTTCAGCACTGACCCTTCGACAGCGCAGCGCTCCCTCAGTTCTGACCCTCCGAGAGGAGGTGTTCCCTCAACGCTCACCCTCTGAATGTGCGGCGCTCCCTCAGCACTGACACTCCGACAGTGCGGCGCTCCCTCAGCACTGACCCTCCGACAGTGCGGCGCTCCCTCAGCACTGACCCTCCGACAGTGCGGCACTCCCTCAGCACTGACCCTCCGACAGTGCGGCGCTCCCTCAGCACTGACCCTCCGACAGTGCGGCGCTCCCTCAGCACTCACCCTCCGACAGTGCGGCGCTCCCTCAGCACTGACCCTCTGACAGTGCGGCACTTTCTCAGCACTGACCCTCCGACAGTGCGCCGCTCCCTCAGCACTGACCCTTCCACAGTGCGGCACTCCTTCAGCACTGACCCTTCGACAGCGCAGCGCTCCCTCAGTACTGACCCTCCGAGAGGACGTGTTCCCTCAACGCTCACCCTCTGAATGTGCGGCGCTCCCTCAGCACTGACACTCCGACAGTGCGGCGCTCCCTCAGCACTGACCCTCCGACAGTGCTGCGCTCCCTCAGCATTGACCCTCCGACAGTGCGGCACTCCCTCAGCACTGACCCTCCGACAGTGCGGCGCTCCCCCAGCACTGACCCTCCGACAGTGCGGCGCTCCCTCAGCACTGACACTCCGACAGTGCGGCGCTCCCTCAACACTGACCCTCCGAAAGTGCAGCGCTCCCTCAGCGCTGACCCTCCGACAGTGCGGCACTCCCTCAGCACTGACCCTCTGACAGTGCGGCACTCCCTCAGCACTGATCCTCCGACAGTGCGGCACTCCCTCAGCACTGACGCTCCGACAGTGCGGCGCTCCCTCTGCACTGACCCTTCCACAGTGCGGCACTCCTTCAGCACTGACCCTCCGACAGTGCGGCGCTCCCTCAGCACTGACCCTCCAACAGTGCGGCGCTCCCTCAGCACTGACCCTCCGACAGTGCGGCGCTCCCTCAGCACTGACCCTCCAACAGTGCGGCGCTCCCTCAGCACTGACTCTTCGACAGTTCAGTACTCCTTCAGCACTGACCCTTCGATAATGCAGCGCTCCCTCAACACTGACCCTCCCGACAGTGCGGCGCTCCCTCAGCACTGACCCTCCGGCAGTGCGGCGCTCCCTCAGCACTGACCCTTCGACAGTGCAGCGCTGCATCAGCACTGACCCTCCGACAGTGCAGCGCTCCCTCAGCACTGACCCTCCGACAATGCAGCGCTCCCTCAGCGCTGACCCTCCGACAATGCAGCGCTCCCTCAGCGCTGACCCTCCGACAATGTGCGGCGCTCCCTCAGCACTGACCCTTCGACTGTGCGGCGCTCCCTCAGCACTGACCCTTCGACAGTGCCGCGCTCCCTCAGTATTGACCCTCCGACAGTGACGTGTTCCCTCAGCACTGACCGTCCGCCCTCAGCACTGACCGTCCGACTGTGGGGTGCTCCCTCAGCACTGACCCTCTGACAGTTCGACGCTCCCTCAGCACTGACCCTCCGACAGCGCGGCGCTCCCTCAGCACTGACCCTCCGACTGTGGGGTGCTCCCTCAGCACTGACCCTCTGACAGTTCGACGCTCCCTCAGCACTGACCCTCCGACAGTGCGGCGTCCTCAGCACTGACCCTCCGACAGTGCGGTGCTCCCTCAGCACTGACCCTCCGCCAGTGCAGCGCTCCCTCAGCACTGACCCTCTGACAGTTCGACGCTCCCTCAGCACTGACCCTCCGACAGTGCGGCGCTCCCTCAGCACTGACCCTCCGACAGTGCGGTGCTCCCTCAGCACTGACCCTCCGCCAGTGCAGCGCTCCCTCAGCACTGACCCTCTGACAGTGCGGCGTCCTCAGCACTGACCCTCCGACAGTGCGGTGCTCCCTCAGCACTGACCCTCCGCCAGTGCAGCGCTCCCTCAGCACTGACCCTCTCCGACAGTGCGGCGCTCCCTCAGCACTGACCCTCCGACAGTGCGGTGCTCCCTCAGCACTGACCCTCCGACAGTGCAGCGCTCCCTCAGCACTGACCCTCCGACAGTGCGGCACTCCCTCAGCACTGACACTCCGACAGTGCGGCGCTCCCTCAGCACCGACCCTCTGACAGTGCGGCGCTCCCTCAGCACTGACCCTCCGACAGTGCGGCGCTCCCTCAGCACTGACCCTCTGACAGTTCGGCGCTCCCTCAGCATTGACCCTCCGACAGTGCGGCACTCCCTCAGCACTGACCCTCCGACAGTGCGGCGCTCCCCCAGCACTGACCCTCCGACAGTGCGGCGCTCCCTCAGCACTGACACTCCGACAGTGCGGCGCTCCCTCAACACTGACCCTCCGAAAGTGCAGCGCTCCCTCAGCGCTGACCCTCCGACAGTGCGGCACTCAGCACTGACCCTCTGACAGTGCGGCACTCCCTCAGCACTGATCCTCCGACAGTGCGGCACTCCCTCAGCACTGACGCTCCGACAGTGCGGCGCTCCCTCTGCACTGACCCTTCCACAGTGCGGCACTCCTTCAGCACTGACCCTCCGACAGTGCGGCGCTCCCTCAGCACTGACCCTCCAACAGTGCGGCGCTCCCTCAGCACTGACCCTCCGACAGTGCGGCGCTCCCTCAGCACTGACCCTCCAACAGTGCGGCGCTCCCTCAGCACTGACTCTTCGACAGTTCAGTACTCCTTCAGCACTGACCCTTCGATAATGCAGCGCTCCCTCAACACTGACCCTCCGGCAGTGCGGCGCTCCCTCAGCACTGACCCTTCGACAGTGCAGCGCTGCATCAGCACTGACCCTCCGACAATGCAGCGCTCCCTCAGCGCTGACCCTCCGACAATGCAGCACTCCCTCAGCGCTGACCCTCCGACAATGTGCGGCGCTCCCTCAGCACTGACCCTTCGACTGTGCGGCGCTCCCTCAGCACTGACCCTTCGACAGTGCCGCGCTCCCTCAGTATTGACCCTCCGACAGTGATGTGTTCCCTCAGCACTGACCGTCCGCCCTCAGCACTGACCGTCCGACTGTGGGGTGCTCCCTCAGCACTGACCCTCTGACAGTTCGACGCTCCCTCAGCACTGACCCTCCGACAGTGCGGCGTCCTCAGCACTGACCCTCCGACAGTGCGGCGCTCCCTCAGCACTGACCCTCCGACTGTGGGGTGCTTCCTCAGCACTGACCCTCCGCCAGTGCAGCGCTCCCTCAGCCCTGACCCTCTCCGACAGTGCGGTGCTCCCTCAGCACTGACCCTCCGCCAGTGCAGCGCTCCCTCAGCACTGACCCTCTGACAGTTCGACGCTCCCTCAGCACTGACCCTCCGACAGTGCGGCGCTCCCTCAGCACTGACCCTCCGACAGTGCGGTGCTCCCTCAGCACTGACCCTCCGCCAGTGCAGCGCTCCCTCAGCACTGACCCTCTGACAGTGCGGCGTCCTCAGCACTGACCCTCCGACAGTGCGGTGCTCCCTCAGCACTGACCCTCCGCCAGTGCAGCGCTCCCTCAGCACTGACCCTCTCCGACAGTGCGGCGCTCCCTCAGCACTGACCCTCCGACAGTGCGGTGCTCCCTCAGCACTGACCCTCCGACAGTGCAGCGTTCCCTCAGCACTGACCCTCCGACAGTGCAGCGCTCCCTCAGCACTGACCCTCCGACAGTGCAGCGCTCCCTCAGCACTGACCCTCCGACAGTGCGGCACTCCCTCAGCACTGACACTCCGACAGTGCGGCGCTCCCTCAGCACCGACCCTCTGACAGTGCGGCGCTCCCTCAGCACTGACCCTCCGACAGTGCGGCGCTCCCTCAGCACTGACCCTCTGACAGTTCGGCGCTCCCTCAGCACTGACCCTCCGACAGTGCGGCGCTCCCTCAGCACTGACCCTCCGACAGTGCGGCGCTCCCTCAGCACTGACCCTCCGACAGTGGGGTGCTCCCTCAGCACTGACCCTCTGACAGTTCGGCGCTCCCTCAGCACTGACCCTCCGACAATGCGGCGCTCTCTCAGCACTGACCCTCCGACAGTGCGGTGCTCCCTCAGCACTGACCCTCCGACAGTGCAGCGCTCCCTCAGCACTGACCCTCCGACAGTGCAGCGCTCCCTCAGCACTGACCCTCCGACAGTGCGGCGCTCCCTCAGCACTGACCCTCCGACAGTGCGGCACTCCCTCAGCACTGACACTCCGACAGTGCAGCACTCCCTCAGCACTGACCCTCTGACAGTGCGGCGCTCCCTCAGCACTGACACTCTGACAGTGCAGCACTCCCTCAGCACTGACCCTCCGACAGAGCGACGCTCTGCATTGACCCTGTGAATGTGTGTGGAATAATGGGAGTCAATGATATTCTGTCAGATTTAATGAACAGTACATTTGCTTTTTCAGCTGTGGACAGTGAAAGTTGTGCACCCTCACTGCCAGAACGGACAGCTGATTCCTACATCGTACAGGATGCTGGTAAGAGAATTAGGGGCTCTCCATCACCAACACGCTCCAATGTCTCAGCCCCTTTGTGCATCTTCGCATCCCCCGGCTACTTTCCCCGGTGATCCTGGCAATGCCCTGCCCTCTCTCTGGTCACCCAGGCCGACGCCCCTCCCCTCTCCGGTTACCCAGGCCAACGCCCCTCTCCCTCTCTGGTTACCCAGGCTGACACCCCTCCCCCTCTCTGGTTACCCAGGCCAACACCCCTCCCCGTCTCTGGTTACTCTCTGACGCCCCTTCCCCTCTCTGGTTACCCAGGCCAACACCCCTCCCCGTCTCTGGTTACTCTCTGACGCCCCTTCCCCTCTCCGGTTACCCAGGCTGACTCTCCTCCCCCTTTCTGGTTACCCAGGCTGACACCCCTCCCCCTCTCTGGTTACCTAGGCCGACACCCCTCCCCGTCTCTGGTTACCCAGGCCGACGCCCCTCCCCCTTTCTGGATACTATCTGACGCCCCTCCCCCTCTCCGGTTACCCAGGCCGACACCCCCCCCCCTCTCTGGTTACCCAGGCCGACGCCCCTCCCTCTCTGGTTACCCAGGCCGACACCCCTCCCCGTCTCTGGTTACCCAGGCCGACGCCCCTCCCCCTCTGGTTACTATCTGACGCCCCTCTCCGGCTACCCAGGCCGACATCCCTTCCCCTCTGGTTACTCTCTGAAGCCCCTCCCCATCTCCGGCTACCCAGGCTGACGCCCCTCCCCCTCTCCGGCTACCCAGGCCGACACCCCCCCCCCTCTCTGGTTACCCAGGCCGACACCCCTCCCTCTCTGGTTACCCAGGCCGACACCCCTCCCCGTCTCTGGTTACCTAGGCCGACACCCCTCCCCCTCTCTGGTTACCCAGGCCGACGCCCCTCCCCCTTTCTGGATACTATCTGACGCCCCTCCCCCTCTCCAGTTACCCAGGCCGACACCCCTCCCCCTCTCTGGTTACCCAGGCCGACGCCCCTCCCTCTCTGGTTACCCAGGCCGAAGCCCCTCCCCGTCTCTGGTTACCCAGGCCGACGCCCCTCCCCCTCTCCGGTTACCCAGGCCGACACCCCTCCCCGTCTCTGGTTACCCAGGCTGACACCCCTCCCCCTCTCTGGTTACCTAGGCCGACACCCCTCCCCCTCTCTGGTTACCCAGGCCGATGCCCCTCCCCCTTTCTGGATACTATCTGACGCCCCTCCCCCTCTCCGGTTACCCAGGCCGACACCCCTCCCCTCTCCGGTTACCCAGGCCGACGCCCCTCCCACTCTCTGTTTACCCAGGCTGACGCCCCTCGCCCTCTCAGGTTACCCAGGCCGAAGCCCCTCCCCCTCTGGTTACCCAGGCCGACGCCCCTCCCCTCTCCGGTTACCCAGGCCGACGCCCCTCCCCCTCTCTGGTTACCCAGGCTGACACACCTCCCCCTCTCTGGTTACCCAGGCCGACACCCCTCCCCCTCTCTGGTTACTATCTGACGCCCCTCCCCCTCTCTGGTTACCCAGGCCGACACCCCTCCCCCTCTCCGGTTACCCAGGCCGACACCCCTTCCCCTCTGGTTACTATCTGACGCCCCTCTCCGGCTACCCAGGCCGACATCCCTTCCCCTCTGGTTACTCTCTGAAGCCCCTCCCCATCTCCGGCTACCCAGGCTGACGCCCCTCCCCCTCTCCGGCTACCCAGGCCGACACCCCGCTCCCTCTCCGGTTACCCAGGCCGACACCCCTTCCCCTCTGGTTACTATCTGACGCCCCTCCCCCTCTCCGGCTACCCAGGCTGACACCCCTTCCCCTCTGGTTACTATCTGACGCCCCTCTCCGGCTACCCAGGCCGACATCCCTTCCCCTCTGGTTACTCTCTGAAGCCCCTCCCCATCTCCGGCTACCCAGGCTGACGCCCCTCCCCCTCTCCGGCTACCCAGGCCGACACCCCGCTCCCTCTCCTGTTACCCAGGCCAACACCCCTTCCCCTCTGGTTACTATCTGAAGCCCCTCCCCATCTCCGGCTACCCAGGCTGACGCCCCTCCCCTCTCCAGTTACCCAGGCCGAAGCCCCTCCCCCTCTCTGGTTACCCAGGCTGACGCCCCTCCCCTCTCCAGTTACCCAGGCCGACGCCCCTCCCCCTCTCTGGTTACCCAGGCCGACACCCCTCCCCCTCTCTGGTTACCCAGGCCGACACCCCTCCCCCTCTCTGGTTACCCAGGCCGACGCCCTTCTCCCTCTCCGGCTACCCAGGCTGACGCCCCTCCCCCTCTCCAGTTACCCAGGCCGAAGCCCCTCCCCCTCTCTGTTTACCCAGGCTGAAGCCCCTCCCCCTCTCTGTTTAACCAGGCCGTCACCCCTCCCCCTCTCCAGTTACCCAGGCTGACGCCCCTCCCCTCTCCAGTTACCCAGGCCGACGCCCCTCCCCCTCTCTGGTTACCCAGGCCGACACCCCTCCCCCTCTCTGGTTACCCAGGCCGACACCCCTCCCCCTCTCTGGTTACCCAGGCCGACGCCCCTCTCCCTCTCCGGCTACCCAGGCTGACGCCCCTCCCCCTCTCCAGTTACCCAGGCCGAAGCCCCTCCCCCTCTCTGTTTACCCAGGCTGAAGCCCCTCCCCCTCTCTGTTTAACCAGGCCGACGCCCCTCTCCCTCTCCGGTTACCCAGGCCGTCACCCCTCCCCCTCTCCAGTTACCCAGGCCGAAGCCCCTCCCCCTCTCTGTTTACCCAGGCTGAAGCCCCTCCCCCTCTCTGGTTACCCAGGCCGAAGCCCCTCCCCCTCTCCTGTTACCCAGGCCGAAGCCCCTCCCCCTCTCTGTTTACCCAGGCTGAAGCCCCTCCCCCTCTCTGTTTAACCAGGCCGACGCCCCTCTCCCTCTCCGGTTACCCAGGCCGACACCCCTCCCCCTCTCTGGTTACCCAGGCCGACACCCCTCCCCCTCTCCAGTTACCCAGGCCGAAGCCCCTTCCCCTCTCTGTCTACCCAGACCGACGCCCCTCTCCCTCTCCGGCTACCCAGGCTGACACCTCTCCCTCTCTCTGGTTCGTAGAATCATAGAATTTACACTGCAGAAGGAGGCCACTTGGCCCCTCGAGTCTGCACCAGCTCTTGGAAAGAGCACCCTACCAAAGGTCAACACCTCCACCCTATCCCCATAACCCTGTAACCTTTTTGGACACTAAGGGCAATTTAGCATGGCCAATCCACCTAACCTCCATCTTGGGACTGTGGGAGGAAACCGTCTTTGAACCCAGCCAGATATTCGGCTATGGGGTGCTTCCAGGAGATGAGGCCTCAGCTGCACCATTGCTCATCTGAACCCCCCCAGTTCCCACCAACGTGCCCACCTTGCCCTTACCAGCTCGGACCTACTAACCCGGGTGAAGTCCTCATGCTCTAACCACCTCCCCTCTCTCTTCCCAGATCAGTCGGGGGCGTGCTCGAACTCCAGCAGTGACAGCAAGAGATCGAGCAAGCTGCTGAATGTCTTCAAAATGGTCAGTGTCAGCACTGGGCGTGGGGGTGGTTCGATCATGGGTCAGTGCCTGGGGGTCATGGGTCAGTGCCTGGGGGTCATGGGTCAGTGCCTGGGAGTCATGGGTCAATATCAGGAAATGGGAGGGGCATTGAACAAATACTTTGCGTTCGTCTTCATGGTGCGAAATATTAATAACATAAATAATCAAGGGACAGAAAGCTGGGGAGGAAGTCAATATAATAATATTACTTGGGGGAACTAGGAGAGCTAAAGGCCGCTATGTCCCTTGGACTTGATTGGCTACATCTCAGGGTCATGGAGCAGGAAGGGAGGGGTCAGGGTCATGGAGAAGGAGGAAGGGAGGGGTCAGGGTCATGGAGCAGGAAGGGAGGGGTCAGGGTCATGGAGAAGGAGGAAGGGAGGAGTCAGGGTCACGGGAGAGGGATGCCAGAAGTGGGGGGTCAGTGTCAGGGGATGCAGGGAGGGGTCAGTGTCAGTGATCAGGGAGGGACTATCAGTGTCCTGGGCCAGAGAAGGAGAGGTCAGGGACAGTATCATTCTGGGTCGGTGTCAAGTGTTCAGGGAGGGTGGAGTCAGTCTCGGGGACCTGGAGGAAGGTAGTCATTGTCAGGGGTCCATGTGGAGGGTTCAGGGGGCAGTGATCGTGTTGTTCTGGGACAGGGGCATTCTGGGTGATGCGGTCAACCTGGGTCGGCAAGGTCACCCGCGTTGGTGCAGTCACTCTGGGTCGGGGGTCACTTGCTGTCGGAGATGAGTTTTATTTAGTTTGCGTTGATTAAAGGTTCCATTTTCCTTCTCCCCCACAGGGATATCTCGGGAATCCAGTCAGAAAAGGTAAGAAAACAAGGCAGGGGGCCTAGGCGAGGCAGTGGCACAGTGGGATTGTCACTGCACGAATATTTCAGCCACCCTGGGGACCCGGTTCAAATCCCACCCAAGACAGATGGGGAAATTTGAATTGGGAAAAAAAAATCTGATGATGACGATTGTAGTTAAAAACCCATCTGGTTCACTATCGTCCATCCTTACCTAGGCTGACCTCCACGTGACTCCAGACCCCACAGCAATGTGGTCGACACTGAAACACCCCCTCAAGGAATGGGAAATAAATGCTGGTCCAGCCAGCGACCAGGAGAAAATGTGTTAATATTGTCCTCAGGCCTGGGGAAGTATCCCAAGGCTGGTCAGTCTATTCCATATCTGTCTCTCTGTGCGTCTCCCTCTCCTCTTCCCTCTCCATTTTAGCTCAATCCACTTGTTTCACGTGAGGTGTTGTATATCAGGAAGAGAGCATAGGAAGAGAGTACCTGAACACTATTTGTTTATTGTAGACTCCAGGCCGTGAGCTTCAGACGTCAACCAGTGTCGTTCGTTAAGTGATTACCTCAGGGCTGATACCATTGCCCATGTCCCACATTAACCCTTTCAGTCCTCAGTACCCACTCGCTACACCTTCCTCACTTTCTCTCAAACATTCTCACTCTCTATCTCTCTCACACAGTACACTCGCTCACTATCTCTCCCTCTCTCTCACACACATGTACACTCCCTCTCACACACATACACTCGCTCTCTCTCACACACATGTACACTCTCTCTCTCACGCATACACTCGCTCTCTCACACACACGTACACTCTCTCACACATACACGCTCTCACACACACGTACACTCTCTCACACATACATGCTCTCTCTCACACACACGTACACTCTCTCTCACACATACACTTGCTCTCTCTCACACACACTTACACTCTCGCACATACACGCTCTCTCTCACACACACGTACACTCTCTCACACACATACACTCGCTCTCTCTCACACACACGTACACTCTCACACACATACACTCGCTCTCCCTCACACACACGTACACTCGCTCTCTATCTCTCTCACACACATACACTCGCTCTCCCTCACACACACGTACACTCGCTCTCTATCTCTCTCACACACATACACTCGCTCTCCCTCACACACACGTACACTCGCTCTCTATCTCTCACACACGTACATTTTCTCTCTCTCACACACACGTACACTCACTCTCTCTCTCACACGTACACTCGCTCTCTATCTCTCACTCACACGTACACTCGCTCTCTCTCTCTCACACGTACACTCGCTCTCTCTCACACACATACACTCGCTCTCTCTCACACACACGTACACTCTCACACACATACACTCGCTCTCCCTCACACACACGTACACTCGCTCTCTATCTCTCTCACACACATACACTCGCTCTCCCTCACACACACGTACACTCGCTCTCTATCTCTCACACACGCACATTTTCTCTCTCTCACACACACGTGTACACACTCTCTCTCTCACACGTACACTCGCTCTCTATCTCTCTCACATACGTACACTCGCTCTCTATCTCTCACTCACAGGTACACTCGCTCTCTCTCTCACACACGTACACTCGCTCTCTCTCACACACGTACACTCGCTCTCTATCTCTCTCTCATACACGTACACTCGCTCTCTATCTCTCTCACACACGTACACTCGCTCTCTATCTCACACACGTACACTTTCTCTCTATCTCACACACGTACACTCGCTCTCTATCTCTCTCACACGTATACTCGCTCTCTATCTCTCACGCACACACGTACACACACTCTCTATCTCTCTCACACACGTGCACTCACTCTCTATCTCTCTCACACACGTACATTCGCTCCCTATCTCTCTCTCTCTCACACGTACACTCGCTCTCTATCTCTCTTATGCATGTACACTCGCTCTCTATCTCTCTCACACACGTACACTCGCTCTCTATCTCTCTCACACACGTGCACTCGCTCTCTATCTCTCTCACACACGTGCACTCGCTCTCTACCTCTCACACACGTACATTCGCTCTCTATCTCTCACACACGTACATTTGCTCTCTATCTCTCTCACACACGTACATTCGCTCTCTATCTCTCACACACGTACACTCGCTCTCTATCTCTCTCACACACGTACACTCGCTCTCTATCTCACACACGTGCACACGTTCTCTATCGCTCTCACACACGTGCACACGCTCTCTATCTCTCTCACACACGTACACTCGCTCTCTCTCACACACGTACACTCGCTCTCTATCTCTCTCACACACGTGCACACGCTCTCCATCTCTCTCACACACGTGCACTCGCTCTCTATCTCTCTCACACGTACACTCGCTCTCTATCACTCTCTATATCTCACACACACGTACACTCGCTCTCTATCTCTCACACACGTACATTTTCTCTCTCTCACACACACGTACACTCGCTCTCTATCTCTCTCATACGTACACTCGCTCTCTATCTCTCACTCACACGTACTCTCGCTCTCTCTCTCACATACGTACACTCGCGCTCTCTCTCTCTCTCTCTCTCACACGTACACTCGCTCTCTATCTCACACACGTACACTCGCTCTCTATCTATCTCTCGCACACGTACACTCACTCTCTCTCTCTCTCACACATGTACACTCGCTCTCTATCTCACACACACGTACACTTTCACACACACATACACTCACTCTCTATCTCTCTCACACACGTACATTCGCTCCCTATCTCTCTCTCTCACACACGTACACTCGCTCTCTATCTCTCTTATGCACGTACACTCGCTCTCTATCTCTCTCACGCACGTACACTCGCTCTCTATCTCTCACACACACGTACACTCGCTCTCTATCTCTCTCACACACGTGCACTCGCTCTCTATCTCTCTCACACACGTGCACTCGCTCTCTACCTCTCTCACACACGTACATTCGCTCTCTATCTCTCACACACGTACATTTGCTCTCTATCTCTCTCACACACGTACATTCGCTCTCTATCTCTCACACACGTACACTCGCTCTCTATCTCACACACGTGCACACGTTCTCTATCGCTCTCACACACGTGCACACGCTCTCTATCTCACACACGTACACTCGCTCTCTCTCACACACGTACACTCGCTCTCTATCTCTCTCACACACGTGCAC
Source organism: Scyliorhinus torazame (assembly GCF_047496885.1). Taxonomy (NCBI): domain Eukaryota; kingdom Metazoa; phylum Chordata; class Chondrichthyes; order Carcharhiniformes; family Scyliorhinidae; genus Scyliorhinus; species Scyliorhinus torazame. Next base: position 26,714,791 of record NC_092728.1, on the reverse strand, counting down.
ACGCTCACTATCTCTCTCACACACGTGCACTCGCTCTCTATCTCTCTCACACACGTACACTCGCTCTCTATCACTCTCTATATCTCACACACACGTACACGCGCTCTCTATCACTCTCTATATCTCACACACACGTACACTCGCTCTCTATCTCTCACACACGTACATTTTCTCTCTCTCACACGCACGTACACTCGCTCTCTATCTCTCTCATACGTACACTCGCTCTCTATCTCTCACTCACACGTACACTCGCTCTCTATCTCTCACACACATACATTCGCTCTCTATCTCTCTTACACACGTACACTCGCTCTCTATCTCTCTCACACACGTACACTCGCTCTCTATCGCTCTCACACACGTGCCCACGCTCTCTATCGCTCTCACACACGTGCACATGCTCTCTATCTCTCTCACACACGTACACTCGCTCTCTCTCACACACGTACACTCGCTCTCTCTCACACACGTACACTCGCTCTCTATCTCTCTCACACACGTGCACATGCTCTCTATCTCTCTCACACACATACACTCGCTCTCGATCTCTCTCACACACATGCACACGCTCTCTATCTCTCTCACACACGTGCACTCGCTCTCTATCTCTCTCACACACGTACACTCGCTCTCTATCACTCTCTATATCTCACATACACGTACACTCGCTCTCTCACACATGTACACTCGCTCTCTATCTCTCTCACACACGTGCACACGCTCTATCTCTCACACACGTGCACTCACTCTCTATCTCTCTCACACATGTACACACTCTCTCTATCTCTCTCACATACACGTACACTCGCTCTCTATCACTCTCTATATCTCACACACACGTACCATCGCTCTCTATCTCTCACATACACGTACACTCGCTCTCTATCACTCTCTATATCTCACACACACGTACCATCGCTGTCTGTATCTCACACACACGTACACTCGCTCTCTATCTCTCTCACACACGTACACTCACTCTCTATATCTCACACACACGTACACTCGCTCTCTATCTCTCTCACACACGTACACTCGCTCTCTATCTCTCTCACAAACGTACTCTCGCTCTCTATCTCTCACAAACGTACTCTCGCTCTCTCTCACACATGTACACTCGCTCTTTATCTCTCTCTCACACGTACACTCGCTCTCTATCTCTCTCACATACACGTACACTCGCTCTCTATCTCTCTCACAAACGTACTCTCGCTCTCTCTCACACATGTACACTCGCTCTTTATCTCTCTCACACACGTACACTCGCTCTCTATCTCTCACACAAACGTACACTCACTCTCTATCTCTCTCTCAAACGTACACTCACTCTCTATCTCTCTCTCAAACGTACACTCGCGCTCTATTTCTCTCACAAATGTACACTCGCTTTCTATTTCTCACACACGTACACTCACTCTCTATCTCTCTCACACACGTACACTCGCTCTCTATCTCTCTCACACACGTGCACTCGCTCTCTAGCTCTCTCACACACGTACATGTAGCGCACAATGACTTACGCGAGACGAGAAGCGATGAAGTCGATCTAGGCTTTATTAAGCGAGGCTTGTCCCCAGCAGCTCAGCAACAGAATGAGGCTGCGGGGCGAAGCTTGAGCTCTTATACTCCGCCTTAAGGGCGGAGCCAGAAGTCGGCAGATCCAACCAGGACCCGGGACCTGTCAGCCAATAGCCTCTCGGCTTCACAGGTACCGCATTACCCCTAATACATACCACCACATTCACCCCTTGTTAACAGGAACCCGGCGGGGTGGTGGTTCGCATGGTGGTAAGGGTTTACAAGGCTGGCCCTGGAAAAAATTTCGGACAGTGTTAACAGCTTTAGCCCTACACTGGGCTATGTACAAGTTTGTGAGCACTATTTACAATACGAGCTAAAAGATTTTACAACAACATTCTTGCTTTTCTTGGTGTCATGCGGATTCCACGAGTCGAGCGGGCGGTCTGGTCTTCCTCGTTGATCGCCTCAGCCCCGGTGGTGGTGCAGGTGCTTGCTCAGGCGTTGTCGTCTCCGGGAGCGTTTCGCTGTTTGTTCCTGTTTTACTCCTGGGCGGACACGGGAGGAAGACCGATCCCCCCGGGAAGGGGGCGGTCGCGGGGTGCGCCGGTGGCAGGGAGGGGATGATCGGTGTCGGGGGGGTGTGTGTGTTGCCGGCGGGCGCCAAGTCCCGCAGGGAGACCGTGTCCTGTCGGCCGTCGGGGTACGCCACATAGGTGTACTGAGGGTTTGCGTGGAGAAGGTGGACCCTCTCGACCAACGGGTCCGATTCGTGCACCCGCACATGTTTCCGGAGCAAGATGGGTCCTGGGGCCGCCAGCCAGATCGGCAGCGACGTTCCGGAGGAGGACTTCCTGGGGAAGACCAGGAGGCGCTCGTGAGGCGTTTGGTTAGTGGTGGTACACAGCAGCGGCCGGATGGAGTGGAGAGCGTCCGGGAGGACCTCCTGCCACCGGGAAACTGGGAGATCCCTGGACCGTAGGGCCAGTAGAACGGTCTTCCAGACCGTGCCGTTCTCCCTCTCTACTTGCCCGTTCCCCCTGGGGTTGTAGCTGGTCGTCCTGCTCGAGGCTATGCCCTTGCTGAGCAGGAACTGGCGCAGCTCGTCACTCATGAAGGAGGACCCCCTGTCGCTATGGATATACGCGGGGAAACCGAACAGTGTGAATATGGTGCCAAGGGCTTTAATGACTGTGGCCGCTGTCATGTCGGGGCAGGGGATGGCGAAGGGGAAACGGGAGTACTCGTCCACCACGTTCAGGAAGTATGCGTTGCGGTCGGTGGAGGGGAGGGGCCCTTTGAAATCCAAACTGAGGCGTTCAAAGGGGCGGGAAGCCTTGATCTGGTGCGCTCTATCCAGCCTGAAAAAGTGCGGTTTGCACTCTGCGCAGATGTGGCAGTTCCTGGTGACTGTACGGACCTCCTCCACAGAGTAGGGGAGGTTGCGGGACTTTACGAAATGGCAGAATCGAGTGACCCCCGGTGGCAGAGGTCCTCGTGGAGGGCTTGGTGGCGGTCTATTTGTGCGTTGGCACATGTGCCGCGGGATAGGGCATCGGGCGGCTCGTTCAGCTTTCCTGGACGATACAAGATCTCATAGTTGTAGGTGGAGAGTTCGATCCTCCACCTTAAGATCTTGTCATTCTTACTTTTGCCCCGCTGTGCATTATCGAACATAAAGGCTACCGACCGTTGGTCGGTGAGGAGAGTGAATCTCCTGCCGGCCAGGTAATGCCTCCAATGTCGCACAGCTTCCACTATGGCTTGGGCTTCCTATTCCACTGAGGAGTGGTGGATTTCTGAGGCATGGAGGGTCCGGGAGAAAAAGACCACTGGTCTGCCCGCTTGGTTAAGGGTGGCCGCCAGAGCTACATCGGATGCGTCGCTCTCGACCTGGAAGGGGACTCGTCGATGGCCTTTGCGATATCCGCTTTGATGCGGCTGAAGGCCTGGCGGGCCTCTGTCGACAGAGGGAAGGTAGTGGACTGTATAGCGGGTGGGCCTTGTCTGCGTACTGGGGGACCCACTGGGCGTAATATGAAAAGAACCCCAGGCAACGTTTCAGGGCTTTGGAGCAGTGGGGGAGGGGAAATTCCATAAGGGGGCGCATACGTTCGGGGTCGGGTCCTATTACTCCATTGCGCACTACGTATCCCAGATTGGCCAAACGGTTTGTACTAAAAACGCATTTTTCCTCGTTATTTGTGAGGTTCAGGGCATTAGCGGTCTGGAGGAACTTTTGGAGGTTGGCGTCGTGGTCCTGCTGATCGTGGCCGCAGATGGTTACGTTGTCGAGATACGGGAACGTGGCCTGCAACCCGTGCTGGTCAACCATTCGGCCCATCTCCCGTTGGAAGACCGAGACCCCGTTCGTGACGCCAAATGGGACCCTTAGGAAGTGGTATAGCCGCCCGTCTGCCTCGAAGGCGGTGTACTTGCGGTCACCTGGGCGGATGGGGAGCTGGTGGTAGGCGGACTTGAGGTCCACGGTGGAAAAGACCTTATACTGGGCAATCCGATTGACCATGTCGGATATGCGGGGGAGATGGTACGCATCTAGCTGCGTGTACCTGTTGATGGTCTGACTATAGTCTACGACCATCCTTTGCTTCTCCCCGGTCTTTACGACTACCACCTGTGCTCTCCAGGGACTATTGCTGGCCTGGATTATGCCTTCCTTCAGCAACCGCTGGACTTCAGACCGGATAAATGTCCGGTCCTGGGCGCTGTACCGTCTGCTCCTAGTGGCGACGGGTTTGCAATCCGGGGTGAGGTTTGCAAACAAGGACGGAGGTTTAACCTTGAGAGTTGCGAGGCCGCAGATAGTGAGTGGGGGTATTGGGCCGCCGAATTGGAATGTTAGGCTCTGAAGGTTACATTGGAAGTCTAATCCCAGTAATGTGGGCGCGCAGAGTTGAGCCTGTAGTTCTTAAACTCCCTCCCTTGCACCATTAGGTTTGCGATGCAGAACCCTTTGATCGCCACTGAATGGGATCCTGCAGCTAGGGAAATCTGCGTGCTTGGATGGATGGTCAGAAAACAGCGTCTTACCGTGTCTGGGTGAATAAAACTTTCAGTGCTCCCGGAGTCGATCAGGCACGGCGTCTCGTATCCGTTGACCAGCACCGTTGTTGTCGTCGTCTGGCGCGTCCGGGGCCGCGATTGATCCAGTGTCACCGAAGCCAGTCGTGTTAGTAGTGTCGCGGCGTCTTCGGACCCCGTGGAGCCGTCGATGCTGGGGTCCTTTGTTGTCAACCAAGATGGTGGCGTCCATGAATCGCACGCGGCCGGGTGTGGACAAAATGGCCGCCCCCATGGGACGCACGTGGTCGGGGGTGGACAAAATGGCCGCCCCCATGAATCGCACGTGGCTGGGGGGTCACAAGATGGCGGCGCCCATCCTCCCCTCGTGGTGCCCGGGACCCAAAATGGCGGCGCCCGCGGGTCGCACATGGGGCGCTGTGGGAGTGTTTGGGATGTGCTGTCCTCGTTCTTCTCCGGGGATTGCGGCGACCCCCGGGATCGGCACACTGCCGCGAAATGGCCCTTTTTGCCACAGCTTTTACAAGTAGCTGCGCGGGTCGGGCAGCGCTGCCGGGGGTGTTTCACTTGTCCGCAAAAATAGCAGCGGGCCCCCCCGGGATGGTCTGGTGCTTTAACCGCGCAGGATTGCGGGGGTCCCAGGGAGTTGGTCGCGACGGGGGTCCACGGAGCCCAAGGGGCTGCCGCACGGTCGGGGCCGTAGGCGCGGGCGTTTTGGGAGGCCACATCTAGGGAGGCTGCAAGGGCCCGTGCCTCTGAGAGTCCTAGCGGCTGTCTTTCTAAAAGTCTTTGATGAATTTGGGGAGAGTTCATACCTGCCACGAATGCATCACGAATTAGCAGGTCCGTGTGTTCGATCGCGTTCACCGGCGGGCAGTTGCAGCCTCGTCCCAAAATTAGCAGCGCGGCGTAGAATTCCTCGAGCGATTCTCCGGGAATTTGCCGTCTTGTCGCGAGTTGGTGGCGCGCGTAGACCTGGTTAATGGGCCGAACGTAGATGCCCTTCAGCAATGCGAGCGCCGTCGGGAAATCCTCTGTGTCTTCTATTAGTGAGTAAATTTCCGGGCTTACCCTCGAATGCAGGACCTGCATTTTCTGCTCTTCCGTGATCCGGCTTCAAAGGTACCACATTACCCCTAATACATACCACCACAGTGCAGCAGATGCAGTTTCTGCGCCCCCGAGGGTGTGCCTCCAACCACCTCAAGGTGGCCTTTAAAACACGCCAGCCAGTGCTTGAAAATCGCCGCTGAGTTCTCTGCGTGGGGGCTGAGTAGCAGATACTCCGGCTTGATTCGGAGATCCATCCTTTCAGCTTAAGTTGTAGTCTATTAAATTGATGCACGATCAATTACGATTAAAACGAGGTTGTAACATAACTGAAGGCTTTAATAGACTAGATCTGTTCCCCAGCAGCTTCGGTACAGAATGAGGGCTGCTGGGACGGCACCGGTTCTTATACCCTGCCTGTCAGGGCGGAGCTACATACTCTACAGCCAATGGTAAACTCCTAGGTTTAACCAATGGGCTTCAGCCTCTCGGGTACTGCAATAGCTGATAATACCACACTCGCACTCTCTCACATTCTACCTCGCTCTCTCTCACATTCTACCTCGCTCTCTCTCACATTCTCCCTCGCTCTCTCACATTCTCCCTCACTCTCTCTCACATTCTCTCTCGCTCTCTCTCACATTCTCCCTCGCTCTCTCTCACATTCTCCCTCGCACTCTCTCACATTCTCCCTCCCTCGCTCTGTCTCACATTCTCCCTCGCACTCTCTCACATTCTCTCTCACATACTCCCTCGCTCTCTCTCTCTCATATTCTCTCTCGCTCTCTCTCACATTCTCCCTCGCTCTCTCTCACATTCTCTCGCTTTCTTTCACGTTCTCCCTCGCTCTCTCTCACATTCTCCGTCACTCTCACATTCTCCCCCTCTCTCACACATTCTCCCTCTCTCTCTCTCACATTCTCTCTCGCTCTCTCTCACATTCTCCCTCTCTCTCGCTCAAATTCTCCCTCGCTCTCACATTCTCCCTCGCTCTCTCACATTCTCACTCGCTCGCTCTCACACTCTCCCTCTCTCTCACATTCTCCCTCTCTCTCTCTCATATTCTCCCAACTCTGTCTCACATTCTCCCTCTCTCTCTCTCACATTCTCCCTCTCTCTCACATTCTCCCTCTCTCTCTCTCACGTTCTCCCTCTCTCTGTCTCACGTTCTCCCTCGCTCTCTCTCACATTCTCCCTCGCACTCTCTCACATTCTCCCTCCCTCGCTCTGTCGCACATTCTCCCTCGCACTCTCTCACATTCTCTCTCTCTCACATTCTCCCTCTCTCTCACATTCTCCCTCGCTCTCTCTCACATTCTCCCTCACTCTCTCTCACATTCTCTCGCTTTCTTTCACGTTCTCCCTCGCTCTCTCTCACATTCTCCGTCACTCTCACATTCTCCCCCTCTCTCACACATTCTCCCTCTCTCTCTCTCTCATTCTCTCTCTCTCACATTCTCTCTCGCTCTCTCTCACATTCTCCCTCTCTCTCGCTCAAATTCTCCCTCGCTCTCACATTCTCCCTCGCTCTCTCACATTCTCCCTCGCTCTCTCTCACACTCTCCCTCTCTCTCTCACACTCTCCCTCTCTCTCTCACACTCTCCCTCTCTCTCTCACATTCTCCCTCTCTCTCTCTCACATTCTCCCTCTCTCTCACATTCTCCCTCTCTCTCTCTCACATTCTCCCTCTCTCTCTCACATTCTCCCTCTCTCTCTCTCTCTCTCTCATTCTCCCTCTCTCTCACATTCTCCCTCTCTCTCTCTCACATTCTCCCTCGCACTCTCTCACATTCTCCCTCCCTCGCTCTGTCTCACATTCTCCCTCGCACTCTCTCACATTCTCTCTCTCTCACATACTCCCTCGCTCTCTCTCTCTCATATTCTCTCTCGCTCTCTCTCACATTCTCCCTCGCTCTCTCTTTCATTCTCTCGCTTTCTTTCACGTTCTCCCTCGCTCTCACTCACATTCTCTGTCACTCTCTCATTCTCCCCCTCTCACACATTCTCCCTCTCTCTCTCTCACATTCTCTCTCGCTCTCTCTCACATTCTCCCTCTCTCTCGCTCAAATTCTCCCTCGCTCTCTCATTCTCCCTCGCTCTCTCACATTCTCGCTCGCTCTCACACTCTCCCTCTCTCTCACATTCTCCCTCTCTCTCTCTCATATTCTCCCAACTCTGTCTCACATTCTCCCTCTCTCTCTCACATTCTCCCTCTCTCTCTCTCACATTCTCCCTCTCTCTGTCTCACATTCTCCCTCGCTCTCTCTCACATTTCCCTCGCACTCTCTCACATTCTCCCTCCCTCGCTCTGTCGCACATTCTCCCTCGCACTCTCTCACATTCTCTCTCTCTCACATTCTCCCTCTCTCTCACATTCTCCCTCGCTCTCTTTCACATTCTCCCTCGCTCTCTCTCACATTCTCTCGCTTTCTTTCACGTTCTCCCTCGCTCTCTCTCACATTCTCCGTCACTCTCTCATTCTCCCCCTCTCTCACACATTCTCCCTCTCTCACATTCTCTCTCGCTCTCTCTCACATTCTCCCTCTCTCTCACTCAAATTCTCCCTCGCTCTCACATTCTCCCTCGCTCTCTCACATTCTCCCTCGATCTCTCTCACACTCTCCCTCTCTCTCACATTCTCCCTCTCTCTCTCTCTCTCACATTCTCCCTCTCTCTCTCTCACATTCTCCCTCTCTCTGTCTCACATTTTCCCTCTCTTTGTCTCTCTCTCACATTCTCTCTCTCTCTCACATTCTCCCTCTCTCTCTCTTACATTCCCCCTCTCTCTGTCTCACGTTCTCCCTCGCTCTCTATCACATTCTCCCTCGCACTCTCTCACATTCTCCCTCCCTCGCTCTGTCTCACATTCTCCTTCGCTCTCTCTCACATTCTCCCTCGCTCTCTCTCACATTCTCCCTCGCTCTCTCTCACATTCTCCCTCGCTCTCTCTCTCATTCTCCCTCGCACTCTCTCACATTCTCCCTTGCACTCTCTCACATTCTCCCTCGCACTCTCTCACATTCTCCCTCGCTCTCTGTCTCACATTCTCCCTCGCTCTCTCTCACATTCTCCCTCGCACTCTCTCACATTCTCCCTCGCACTCTCTCACATTCTCCCCCTCTCTGTCTCACATTCTCCCTCGCTCTCTCTCACATTCTCCCTCGCTCTCTCTCACATTCTCCCTCGCACTCTCTCACATTCTCCCTCGCACTCTCTCACATTCTCCCCCTCTCTCTCTCACCTTCTCCCTCGCTCTCTCTCACATTCTCCCTCGCTCTCTCTCACATTCTCCCTCTCTCTGTCTCACATTCTCCCTCTCTCTGTCTCTCTCTCACATTCTCTCTCTCTCTCACATTCTCCCTCTCTCTCTCTTACATTCCCCCTCTCTCTGTCTCACGTTCTCCCTCGCTCTCTCTCACATTCTCCCTCGCACTCTCTCACATTCTCCCTCCCTCGCTCTGTCTCACATTCTCCCTCGCACTCTCTCTCATTCTCTCTCACATTCTCCATCTCTCTCACATTCTCCCTCTCTCTCTCTCACATTCTCCCTCGCTCTCTCACATTCTCCCTTGCTCTCTCTCACATTCTCCCTCCCTCGCTCTCTCTTTCATTCTCCCTCGCTCTCTCTCACATTTTTCCTCTCTCTCTCACATTCTCCCTCTCTCTCTCTCACATTCTCCCTCGCTCTCTCTCACATTCTCCCTCGCTCTCTCTCACATTCTCCCTCGCTCTCTCTCACATTCTCCCTCGCTCTCTCTCTAATTCTCCCTCGCACTCTCTCACATTCTCCCTCGCACTCTCTCACATTCTCCCTCGCACTCTCTCACATTCTCCCTCGCTCTCTGTCTCACATTCTCCCTCGCTCTCTCTCACATTCTCCCTCGCACTCTCTCACATCCTCCCTCGCTCTCTCTCACATTCTCCCTCGCACTCTCTCACATTCTCCCTCGCACTCTCTCACATTCTCCCCCTCTCTCACCTTTTCCCTCGCTCTCTCTCACATTCTCCTTCGCTTTCTCTCACATTCTCCCTCGCTCTCTCTCATTCTCCCTCGCTCTCTCTCACATTCTCCCTCTCTCTCTCACATTCTCCCTCGCTCTCTCTCACATTCTCCCTCGCACTCTCTCACATTCTCCCCCTCTCTGTCTCACATTCTCCCTCCCTCTCTCACATTCTCCCTCGCTCTCTCTCACATTCTCGCTCTCTCACATTCTCCCTCGCTCTCTCTCACATTCTCCCTCGCACTCTCTCACATTCTCCCTCGCTCTCTCTCACCTTCTCCCTCGCTCTCTCTCACCTTCTCCCTCGCTCTCTCTCACATTCTCCCTCGCTCTCTCTCACATTCTCCCTCGCACTCTCTCACATTCTCCCCCTCTCTCTCTCACCTTCTCCCTCGCTCTCTCTCACATTCTCCCTCGCTCTCTCTCACCTTCTCCCTCGCTCTCTCTCACATTCTCCCTCGCTCTCTCTCACATTCTCCCTCGCACTCTCTCACATTCTCCCCCTCTCTCTCTCACCTTCTCCCTCGCTCTCTCTCACATTCTCCCTCCCTCGCTCTCTCTCACATTCTCCCTCGCTCTCTCTCACATTCTCCCTCGCTCTCTCTCACATTCTCCCTCGCTCTCTCTCACATTCTCCCTCGCTCTCTCTCACATTCTCCCTCGCTCTCTCTCACATTCTCCCTCTCTCTCTCACATTCTCCCTCGCTCTCTCTCACATTCTCCCTCGCTCTCTCTCACATTCTCCCTCGCTCTCTCTCACATTCTCCCTCTCTCTCTCACATTCTCCCTCGCTCTCTCTCACATTCTCCCTCGCACTCTCTCACATTCTCCCTCGCTCTCTCACATTCTCCCTCGCACTCTCTCACATTCTCCCTCGCACTCTCTCACATTATTCCCCTCTCTGTCTCACATTCTCCCTCGCTCTCTCTCACATTCTCCCTCGCTCTCTCTCACATTCTCCCTCGCTCTCTCTCACATTCTCCCTCGCTCTCTCTCACATTCTCCCTCCCTCTCTCACATTCTCCCTCGCTCTCTCTCACATTCTCCCTCGCTCTCTCACATTCTCCCTCGCACTCTCTCACATTCTCCCTCGCACTCTCTCACATTCTCCCCCTCTCTGTCTCACATTCTCCCTCGCTCTCTCTCACATTCTCCCTCGCTCTCTCTCACATTCTCCCTCTCTCTCTCTCACATTCTCCCTCGCTCTCTCTCACATTCTCCCTCGCACTCTCTCACATTCTCCCTCGCTCTCTCTCACATTCTCCCTCGCACTCTCTCACATTCTCCCTCGCTCTCTCTCACATTCTCCCTCGCTCTCTCTCACATTCTCCCTCGCACTCTCTCACATTCTTCCTCGCTCTCTCTCTCATTCTCCCTCGCTCTCTCTCACCTTCTCCCTCGCTCTCTCTCACCTCCCTCGCTCTCTCTCTCACCTTCTCCCTCGCTCTCTCTCACCTTCTCCCTCGCTCTCTCTCACATTCTCCCTCGCTCTCTCTCACATTCTCCCTCGCTCTGTTTCAGAAGCTGCTGATAATGCGGACGATGGTTACGAAGATGTCAGTGATATCTCCACTGCTGCTGTCTCCAGCTTCAGTGCAGCCAATGGACTCGGTAAGAGGGAGTGTGGAGAAACCACCTCACCAACACCCGCAAAACCCCTTTTACCCTGGCACTATCCCTCTCTCCCCCTTTCACGTCCTCTCTATCCCTCTCTCCCCCTGTTTCCCCATTACTCTATCCTACCCTACTCTTTCCTCCTTTCTCTCTCTCCATTTCCCCTTCTCTAACCGTTTTCCATTTTCTTGACAGGGTTTAATTCCAGGGTATCAAAGCCAAAGGGACCTCGGCCTCCTCCAGAGTTGTGGGCCATGTACGGGCAGTGATGGCGGCCATCTTGTGGGAGTGAATCCAGGCTTCGGGCCTAGACTGACAGAGACTGAGAGGGAGGACACAATGCCTCTCGGGAGGCTATTGCATCGTGTTGAGCCGGGGTGGGGGAGAGAATGTTTTTAATCAATTGTACACTTCTGAGTTTGAGCAGTAAAGGATTACCATGAATCCAGCCTGTCTTTGTGTGTCTGTGGGTGCACACATGTGTTTGTGTGTTTTATGTGTGTGTTTATCCTGACAGAGGGTGATCCCATTGTTCCCTTCATGACTCTCCGCTTCTCTTAAACTATCCCAAATCGTGGGACAGGTCAAGCCTTGCACATCCATTCACCCACTAAGCCCCCTCCCCCTCCCCACACTGCTCCATGTCGGTGTTCCTGACTCCCACAGCAGCCTCTTCCCACATCCCCTACTTCATCTCCCTCCAGCCCCCATATCCTCCTGTTCATTTCTCCCTCATGTTTAAGCAGCTTCCCTCCACCTTTAAACAGATGAACGCCATTCACCTCAACCATTCCCCATGGGAGTGAGTTCCACTTTCTCCCCCACTCCCCGTGGGAGCGAGTTCCACATTCTCCCCACTCCCCGTGGGAGCGAGTTCCACATTCTCCCCACTCCCCGTGGGAGCGAGTTCCACATTCTTCCCACTCCCCGTGGGAGCGAGTTCCACATACTCCCCACTCCCCGTGGGAGCGAGTCCCACATTCTCCCCACTCCCCGTGGGAGCGAGTTCCACATTCTCCCCAATCCCCGCGGGAGCGAGTTCCACATTCTCCCCACACCCCGTGGGAGTGAGTCCCACATTTTCCCCACCCCCCGTGGGAGCGAGTCCCACATTCTCCCCCACTCCCCATGGGAGCGAGTTCCACTTTCTCCCCCAATCACCGTGGGAGCGAGTTCCACATTCTCCCCACTCCTCGTGGGAGCGAGTTCCACATTCTCCCCACTCCCCGTGGGAGCGAGTTCCACATTCTCTCCACTCCCCGTGGGAGCGAGTTCCACATACTCCCCACTCCCCGTGGGAGCGAGTCCCACATTCTCCCCACTCCCCGTGGGATCGAGTTCCACATTTTTCCCAATCCCCGTGGGAGCGAGTTCCACATTCTCCCCACACCCCGTGGGAGTGAGTCCCACATTTTCCCCACCCCCCGTGGGAGCGAGTCCCACATTCTCCCCGCTTCCCGTGGGAGCGAGTCCCACATTCTCCCCGCTTCCCGTGGGAGTGAGTTCCACATTCTCCTCGCTTCCCGTGGGAGTGAGTTCCACATTCTCCCCGCTTCCCGTGGGAGCGAGTTCCACATTCTCCCTGTGGGAGCGAGTTCCACATTCCACTCCCGTAGGAGTGAGTTCCACATTCTCCCCACTCCCCATAGGAGCGAGTTCCACATTCTCCCCGCTCCCTGTGGGAGCGAGTTCCACATTCAACTCCCCGTGGGAGTGAGTTCCATATTCTCCCCACTCCCCATAGGAGCGAGTTTCACATTCTCCCCGCTCCCTGTGGGAGCGAGTTCCACATTCCACTCCCCGTGGGAGTGAGTTCCACATTCTCCCCACTTCCCATGGGAGCGATTTCCACATTCTCCCACTCTCTGGATAAGGACGTTTCTCTAGAACACAACCCTCCCAATTGGATTTATGAGTGACCATCTTATAATGATGGCCCCCTCATTCAGGTCTCTTTAAGCCCCCCCCCCACACACACTCACTCACTTTCACATGTGCTCTGATGAATGTAGCATTTTCAGATATATGCATGATAAGTATTTGTTGCATTTGGGGTTAAAAGCCTGGGTTAGAGTGTGCTTGACCGCTGCAGTCATGTTTTTGATGAATCCTGGTTTGAAAGGGTTTGGGAGCCAGAGGTGCAATTAAAACATCGTAAAAGCTTGGGCGAATACAGCTTTGTTTGGATTAAGAGGTTCCCTGTGGAGTTAATTCGATACATTGGGCTAGATCCTCCGATCCCCGACACCAAAATCGTGTTCGGCGAGGGGGCAGGGAATCCCCAATGACACCCAAATCGGCGGCGGTGTTGCTTTTGTGATGCTCCGCCCCCTGAAAAGCAGCATACTCTAGGGGTACGCCGCACGCCTTATCCACGGCCTCAGGCCATTGTCTTGAGGCCCTCCCCGCGATGCTCCATCTCCAACCAGCCGAGTTCCCGATGGCGTTGGGGACGTATGGTCTCACCCATAGTGACCTCAGCGTGGCGGCTGCGGACTCAACCAGGCACCGCCACAGTCGGGGGAGGGCAGATCCGCGGGCAGGGTGGGGGCTTCATTTGGGACTGGGGGCACTGTCGGGGGTGGACCGGGGCTCGCGAGTGGCCAAAGGGGGGGCTATTTTTGCAGTCCATGTCCGCGGGCTGAGTCCGCCATGAAGCACGGTGTGGCCGCTGCAGCCCGCCGGCATGCGGATGCGGGGCCACGGACCCGGCAATGCTCCGGACCATCTCGGCAGTGAGAGCTGGGATCTCTACGCTGCCTCTCTGCTCGCCCCCGTGGAGCAGGGAATCGTTTTCATGCCGGCATGAGGACTTAGTCTCGCAAATGGTGTCCCCAGCCCATTGTGTTTCAGCTTGGTAAAGTTATACAATTAGTGGGAGGAGCTGGAATACCAAGCATTTTGCACAGAAGGAGTTCACTTTTAGTTCTGGAGATGGAAGTCAAACCATGAAGACAGTTTCTGAGGATTTGAGCTAGAGATCCTGCATTGTTCTGACAGGGTCAGGTCTCTTTCTTTAGAGAAGTGTCAAAAGATCTCCCTTATTCACAGTGGAGGATCCAGACATCTCTGTACAGCAGGTATTCCTGAGTGCTAACTGTATTCGAAAGTGGATTGAGAGCCGAGATGATCCTGTTGTTTGAGTGGGAATAAAGATAGCAGTTAAGGGTTTCTGTATTCACTGTATTGATGAGCAAGGTTTAAGGGGTAATTGTAAGCTATTTTAAGTGTTAAGAATAAAGTTTGTTTCGATCCATCATATCCCACTCTTGGAGTGGGATATGACCATATCATAGAATTTACAGTGCAGAAGGAGGCCATTCGGCCCATCGAGTCTGGGTCATTTCCCTTTGAAAGAGCACGTTACCCAAGTCTACGCCTGCACCCTATCCCTGTAACCCAGTAACCCCACCCAACCTTTTTGGACTCTAAGGGCAATTTATCATGGCCAATTCACCTAACCTGCACATCTTTGGACTATAGGAGGAAACCGGAGCACCCGGAGGAAACCCATGTAGACACAGGGAGAACGTGCAGACTCTGCACAGACAGTGACACAAGCCGGGAATCGAACCTGGGACCCTGGAGCTGTGAAGTAACTGTGCTAACCACTGTGCGGCCGTGTTGTCCCCACACATCTTTCCTCAGTCTTACAAAATTGAAATAAAATATTGGAGTTACTTTCCAGTATCCCAGCCACTGTTCGGGTCTGGTCCAGGATGGTAATAAAATTGGGGATCTTTACCGAGATCTTGAAGTATAATCCCTTGGTTGGCTTGAGATTATTGAATTTAAACACAATGAGTATGTGTGGGACAGCTACTTTCTTTCAGGCTTTGAAGTTTAAATAGGGAGTGACTGGGGATGGCTCTTTCAGTTGCAAATAATTTCCTGGGTGCAGAGGAGGCCACTGGGGCTGGTTACAAAGGGTGACGAAAACATTTGAGTTTGGAGGACAAGCTGCGGACGACGTTATCTGAAGGGATGAGGAAGGTAGAGATAATGCAAACAATAACTCAGCTTTTAGCTGTGCCAGAGACACAGCCTGAATCATTAGAATTAGCTAAAATTCAATTACGAACGAAACAATTAAAAATGCAGGAAAAGGATCAACAGAAAGAAATGGAACTGAAGAAATTGGAAATGAAGGAAAATGAGAGAGTGGTGATGGCGGAATTATCATAGAATCATAATCCCAACAATGCAGGAGGGAATTCGGCCCACCCAGTCTGCATCGACTTTCCAAAAGAGCAGCCCTCTTAGGCCCACTCTCCCGTAAACCCCTAACCCCACCGAACCTTTGAGCACTAAGGGACAATTTAGCATGGTCAATCCACCTAACTTGCACATCTTTTGACTGTGGGAGGAAACCGGAGTATCCGTAGGAAACCCACGCAGACACGGGGAGAACGTGCAGACTCCGCACAGTTAGCCGAGGCCGGAATTGAACAGGGGTCCCTGGCACTGAGGCAGCAGTGCTAACCACTGTGCCACCGTGCTGCCCCAAGAAGAAAAAGAAAGCGAGAGAAGCGATGGCAAGAGTAAAGACAGAAAATTTGAACTTCACCAAATGAAAATGAAAGAGAGGGAGTTGGAAAGGAAAAGAGAACATCAACTTAACCTGTTGGGAGTTAAAGGCAGAAGCTGAGGGAAGTCTGGAGGAAAGAGAACCCCCCTCTAGTCAAAAACCTAGTAAGGATATGTTTAAATATATTCTCGCACTGCCAAGGTTTGACGAGAAAGATGTGGAAGCCTTTTTTATCTCATTTGAGAAATTGGCTAAGCAATTGAATTAGCCAAAGCGATGGTTCAAAAAGAGCTTGTGAAGTGATTGCATCACTACCAGAGGAGGTATCTGGGGGTATCATAAGGTGAGGTGAGCGAAACCATATTAAGGGCATGTGAACTGGTGCCAGAAGCTTACAGACAGAAGTTTACAAATCTAAGGAAAGAACCAGGTCAGACATTTATAGAATTCGAAAGAAATAATTTTGATAGGTGGGTTAGGAACCTTGAAAATAGACCAAACTTCGGACATTCTTCGGGATTCTTCTTATGGAACAATTTAAAGATTTAACTCCCGCAGCAGTGATAACTCGTGTGGCAGAGGAAAGGCTGAACATTGATGGACCAGCAGCAGAAATAGCAGGTGATTTTGAGTGAGTTCACAAAGCAAAGTCTGGTTTGCAAAATCAATTTCAATCTGTGAAGGATAGAAACTGGGGGAATGAGAAACTCACAGGTCGTCAAGGCAAAGGAGGCTTCGTTGGCAATGTCAAGGAGAGTTTGCCTCGGGTTAAAGAGGAAACTTATGACAGTGGAAGAGAGATAAAACATTGAGTGTTTTTATTGCAATGAAGTTGGACATGTGAAGCCACAGGGCTGGTAGCTGAACAAAAGTACTGGGATGACAGACCCGTTGAAACAAGATGGTTCCAGTGGAAAAGGTGGCAACATGAGTGTACAGCATCATAGATTATCATAGAATTTACAGTGCAGGAGGCCATTCGGCCCATCAAGTCTGCACCGGCGCTTGGAAAGAGCACCCTACCCAAGGTCAACACCTCCGCCCTATCCCCATAACCCAGTAACCCCAGCCAACACTAAAGGCAATTTTGGACACTAAGGGCAATTTAGCATGGCCAATCCACCTAACCTGCACATCTTTGGACTGTGGGAGGAAACCTGAGCACCCGGAGGAAACCCACGCAGACATGGGGAGGATGTGCAGACTCCGCACAGACAGTGACCCAAGCCGGAATCGAACCTGGGACCCTGGAGCTGCGAAGCAATTGTGCTCTCCACAATGCATCTTGCTGCCCCATGGTCAGAGGTTGCTGGGTAAGCAGGTGCCAGAAAGTTTTATTTGTGAGGGTAAGTTTTACGCATGTGCCCGAGGTGGAATAGGTAAGGAGATTAAAGTCTAAAGGGATACATGAGCACACACTCCTGCCCCCTCCCCCCCGACCCCAATCTACATTAGGAGACCGGACGAGCCCCCAGTAATATTTCAATTTGTAAACTGAGGAAAGGATAGTTTGTGTCAGGGATTTCGCTGAAAACTAGGGATCTTTTATATCAAAACAAACTTTATTATTAACGCGGGATTAACCCCTGAAGCATCCAAGGCTAAAAAAAAAATCAGCTTTTCAATTAACAGTTAAAAAAGTTTTACAAAAAAAAAGGTCTGCCAGACCACTTTCCCATCTACTTCTAAACTTTAAAAAAAGCGAAATCCTCGCACACACAGATTTCAGGGCATTGGGGCTGGTTCGGGGGGAGGGGGGGGCGGGGCGGGGGCATTTGTGGGACCAGTACAAACTAGACGGGTTACACCATGGCAGGAACGAGACTGAAGTCCCAGAGTGGCTGGGGAGGGTCCGAACTAAAATGGCAGAAGGGTGGGAACCTAGGCAAGGAGTCAGAGGAGGAGGAAACATGGACAAAAGCAAAAGACAGAAAGGGGACTAAGAAAAGTGATAGGCAGACAAATCAGAGCTTCGAACAGGGCCACAGTGGAAAAACATTGGCAGCGGGACAAGCTTTGTTAAAGAGACAAGCTTAAACGCGTAATACGCAGGTTATTCGCAATAAAGTGGACGAATTACTTGCGCAAAGAGATGGATACGGGTATAATATAAATTGGGATTACAGAGACATGGCTGCAGGGTGACCAGGGATGGGAACTGAACATTCAGGGGTGTTCAGTATTTAGGAAGGACAGGCAGACTTGCATTGCTGGTTAAGATGGAAATTAATGCAATGGCAAGGAAGAATATCAGCTCCAACAATCTGTACAGGTGGAGCTGAGAAACACGATGGGGCAAAAAACATTAGTGGGCGTTGTATGTAAACCCCCAAACTGCAATGCTGATGTTGGGAATGGCATTCAACAGGAAATTAGAGACGCATGTGATAAAAGACCATCTGTAATTATGAGCGATTTTAATCTGCATATAGATTGGGAAAATCAAATTAGCCACAACACTGTCGAGGAGGAATACTTGGAGTGTAGGCGGGATGATTTTCTGGACCAATACGTTGAGGAACCAACAAGAGAACAGGCCATCCTAGACTGCGTCCTGTGTAATGAGAACGGAATCATTGGCAATCTAGTTGTGCGAGACCCCTTGGGGATGAGCGACCATAATATGACAGAACTTTTCATCAAGAGAGTGACATAGTTAATGGTGAAATAGGGTCCTGAATCTTAATAAAAGAAACTGTAATGATATGAGACGTGAGTTGGCTATGACCCATTGGAGAAGGTTACTTGAAGGGATGACAATGGATAACCAATGGCAAACATTCAAATCACATGGGGGAACTTTAGTGATCTCTGTATGTAGGAATACATGATCAAGCAATGTTAAGCAAGTACAGGCAAATGATCACTAGATGGCCACACTACTAAGACCTATGAAAAGGTTTTCCCGCTCTTTCTTTAAGGAGAGTGTGGAGAGTCCAGAAGGGAAACAGCTGGAGGGAAGAAGTTGTTATGGGCCAGAGTTCAGAGAACCCCAAAGTTCACCTGACCCGCAACTTTTAATAGATTGTGGTTATGGGGAGCACACGGGCCTACCTTACAGGTGTAATGCAACAGAAAGTTAAAGTACTTTTAAATTAAAACAATGTTTATTTATGAGACCAGTTAACACTTTATAAACTCACAGTAAACATCTTAACAACTATCAACACCAATAAATCCCCCAAAGAATACAGTACTCTATAAGTAACTCTTAATCTTTCCTTGCAACCTCCATAAAGACAAAAAAGAACCCTTTTAACAGAAAGACATCAGGTTTAACTTCTCCCCTGAGAGCAGTTACCACTTTGAATTCACCAAATGAACATTTTGCAGCGATTCTTACACATCTTGCTGTGACTGCAGCTTCTCCAAATCTAGAACGAAACTAAAACAAACCCTGTAGCAGACAGCCTAAAGCGAAAGCAAAAGAAGACACACAGCCCAGCTCCACCCACACTGTGACATCACTGATAGACCCCCATTTCTTAAAGGTACATCCACTACAGCTATTTTATAAACACCCATTTCTTTAAGGTACTCTCACATGACCAAGTTAACAGATCTTAGTATATAGCATCATCTTATTTAATAATTTAATCTATAGTTATTTGTTTGTTTACTAGTTCAGTATTGAAGTAAGAAGGACTCACTAGTTTATTTCATATTACTCATTAAATTATTTTGTCATCACCTGGAAGACTATGTCTATAGTTCAACAACTCAACAAAAAGAGGAATATATCTATTACAAAATCGTAATATAACAGGAACTGCGGCAATTGTTTATTCCTGTCTGACATGAGCAATACAGGGAAGCTGGCCAAACCATGGTTTACAAGGGAAATTAGATATAGTGTTCGATCTGAAGAAGAAGTATACAAATTGGCCAAGAGAAACAAGAGGTCAGAGGATTGGGAGCTGTTTAGAATTCAGCAAAGAAGGGACTAGGGATTGAATAAGAAGGGGAAAATAGAGTTCGGGAGTAAGGCTCCACTCCCCCAGCCTCATCCCAGCCAACAAGATGACATTGGTTCTGCTGGAGCGCACTGGAGACTGATAGGTCAGCGGGGGCCAGAGGGCATCTAGGGGGTGGCCCGGGGGACACACCCATACGACCCGTGGCCCTAGGTTCACAGTGGGCAGCCAATGGCGTGCACAGCTGCATGGCTGCCTTGCCGGCAGCGGCAATGGTGTTCCGTGCCCATCCACGCCGACCCCACAGTCTACCTCCTGGCCACCCCGCTACTCCCCCCAGTCCTGGTGGAACCTCCCCCTCTCCGGACATAAGTCCATAAGACATAGAAGCTGAACTAGGCCACTTGGCCCATCGAATCTGCTCCGCCATTCAATCATGGCTGATATTTTCTCATCCCCATTCTCCTGCCTCCTCCCCAAAACCCCTGATCCCTTAATAATCATCATAGAAGGAGGCCATTCGGCCCATCAAGTCTCCACCGGCGCTTGGAAAGAGCACCCTACCCAAGGTCAACACCTCCACCCTATCCCCATAACCCAGAAACCCCAGCCAACACTAAGGGCAATTTTGGACACTAAGGGCAATTTATCATGACCAATCCACCTAACCTGCACATCTTTGGACTGTGGGAGGAAACCGGAGCACCCGGAGGAAACCCACGCACACACGGGGAGAACGTGCAGACTCCGCACAGACAGTGACCCAGTGGGGAATTGATCCTGGGACCCTGGAGCTGTGAAGCAATTGTACTAACCACTATGCTACCGTGCTGCCCCCAAGAACCTGTCTATCTCTGACTTAAAGACACAGTGAATTGGCCTCCACAGCCTTCTGTGGCAAAGAGTTCCATAAATTCACCACCCTCTGGCTGAAGACATTCCTCTGGCTGAAGAAATTCCTCCTCATCTCTGTTTTAAAGGACCGTCCCTTTAGTCTGAGATGGTGTCCTCTGCTTCTAGTTTTTCCTACAAGTGGAGCATCCTCCACGTCCAATCTATCCAGGCCTCGCAGTATCTTGTAAGTTTCAATAAGATGCCCTCTCAATCTTCTAAACTCCAACGAGCACAGACCCAGAGCCCTCAAACGTTCCTCATACGACAAGTTCTTCATTCCCGGGGTCAAAGAGCAAAGAACAAAGAAATGTACAGCACAGGAACAGGCCCTTCAGCCCTCCAAGCCCGTGCCGACCATGCTGCCCGATTAAACTACAATCTTCTACACTTCCTGGGTCCGTAGCCCTCTATTCCCATCCTATTCATGTATTTGTCAAGATGCCCCTTAAATGTCACTATCGTCCCTGCTTCCACCACCTCCTCCGGTAGCGAGTTCCAGGCACCCACTACCCTCTGCGTAAAAAACTTGCCTCGTACATCTACTCTAAACCTTGCCCCTCTCACCTTAAACCTATGCCCCCTAGTAATTGACCCCTCTACCCTGGGGAAAAGCCTCTGACTATCCACTCGGTCTCTGCCCCTCATAATTTTGTAGACCTCTATCAGGTCGCCCCTCAACCTCCTTCGTTCCAGTGAGAACAAACCGAGTTTATTCAACCGCTCCTCATACCTAATGCCCTCCATACCAGTCAACATTCTGGTAAATCTCTTCTGCACCCTCTCTAAAGCCTCCACATCCTTCTGGTAGTGTGGCGACCAGAATTGAACATTTTTGTGGACCTCCTCTGGACCCTTTCCAAGGCCACCACATCCTTCCTTAGATACGGGACCCCAAACATCGCACAATACTCCAAATGGGGTCTGACCAGAGCTGAGACAGCCCCAGAAGTACATCCCTGGTCTTGTATTCTAGCCCTCGTGACATGAATGCTAACATTGCATTTGCCTTCTTAACTGCCGACCTGCACAGCGGCACAACTGTGCAATCTGTGGCGATGTTGGACAGTTTCCGCACCCACTCTCTCTCCCTCAGCAGCCATGGCGGCGGATTCACGGATTTTAAACGCACAAGTAAACCGCGCCATCGGGAATTCCCCCGAGTGGAGGCGGAGAATGGCGGAGGTCCCGGAGAATGCTGGGTCAGGCCCGCGAATGATATGCAAACAGCGTTTACTGTACGGGCGGAGTGGAGCTCACTGAGGCCGCAGCCGGGGGCACCGCAGAATTGAGATTTGCCGCCAACCCAGCACCCGGCGCGATTTCGGCATCAAGGCCGATTCTCCATCCAATCATGTTGTCCGACTCCGGCATCAGCCGACAGAGAAACGCAGCCAGAGGGTTTTTTAGCACTGGGGAGCTGAACTCCGAGGTTGGGCCGCCATTTTGAAAAGGTGCCCCGATCTCTGAAGTGAGCTTGCCCCCTGCCCATGGGCAATGTCACCCCCCACACACATGGACAATACTCCACCCCCCCCCCCAAGTGAGGAAACCCCACTATGGGTCTCTGGAGGTCCTCCCCCCCCTCTTCAGGCACCCCCACATGCACCTACAGGCTCCTCCCCTTCCAGACCACCCCATCCATCACCCCCCAACCTCACACTGACCTCTACGTATCTCCGCTGCACAGCCCCACCCTTCGAAACCACCCCCTCCACCCTCCTTTCATAGACCTGCCCCCCCCCCCTCAGATCCTGACCCCTAGCACTCGGGCAATGCTCCTGTCAGCTTGGCAGTGCTACCCGGGCACTCCAGGGTGCCAGCTGGGCAGCGCCAAGATACCCACGCTCCAGTGGGAGGGACAGGGAGTCACCCTGAACTGACCCTGACCACCCAGGGATCACCGCCGGCCCGGAAGACCACCAGGGTGCTGTTCGGCCTGGTCCACGTTTGTGTGGAACGCGACTGAACGGCGCCCGGCTGCGGCCTTGCTGGGGAGGCCGTTGGATCGCGGGGAAGCTCACCTAAGTCGGTTTAAAATCGGCTTCGGCAAACGCCGTTTGGTCATGCCCCATGTGGCCGTGTTTCTGACTCCGGCGCCTTGCGGGAATTGGGTGCATCCCGTGAACCGTGAAGACAGTCGGGAAGCCTGCGAGAGGCGACTCCCGGCCCCAAGTCGGTAGAGTGGGAACACGCTAGAGTCCGCTATTAATATTTTACAGCAGAGCTTTTAGAAAACAGTGGCAGGATTGGACTGAGTCAGCATGGATTTACGAAAGGGAAATCAGGATGGACAAATCTACTGGAATTCTTCGAGGATGTAACTGGCAGGGGCTGAAACACAAAGTGATGTGTGACTGAACCAACACTGGGTGGCACCAGAGAGCTTATTCGAGTGCACGGTACAGTCCGAATATATTCTGGGATTAATCCCAGAATGGGCTAGGGTCTGGCAGATGGAATACAATGTTGACAAATGCGAGGTTATCAATTTTGGTAGGAATAACAGCAAAAGGGATTATTATTTAAATGATAAAATATTAAAACATGCTGCTGTGCAGAGAGACCTGGGTGTGCTAGTGCATGAGTCGCAAAAAGTTGGTTTTCAGGTGCAACAGGTGACTAAGAAGGCAAATGGAGTTTTGTCCTTCATTGCTAGAGGGATGGAGTTTAAGACTAGGGAGGTTCTGCTGCAATTGTATCAGGTGTTAGTGAGGCCACACCTGGAGTATTGTGTTCAGTTTTGGTCTCCTTACTTGAGAAAGGATTTACTGGCACTGGAGGGTGTGCAGAGGAGATTCACTAGGTTAATCCCAGAGCTGAAGGGGTTGGATTACGAGGAGAGGTTGAGTAGACTGGGACTGTACTCGTTGGAATTTAGAAGGATGAGAAGGGATCTTATAGAAACATATAAGATTATGAAGGGAATAGATAGGATAGATGCGGGCAGGTTGTTTCCACTGGCGGGCGAAAGCAGAACTAGGGGGCATAGCCTCAAAATACGGGGAAGTAGATTTAGGACTGAGTTTAGGAGGAACTTCTTCACCCAAAGGGTTGTGAATCTATGGAATTCCTTGCCCAGTGAAGCAGTAGAGGCTCATTCATTAAATGTTTTTAAGATAAAGATAGATAGTTTTTTGAAGAATAAAAGGATTAAGGGTTATGGTGCTCGGGCCGGAGAGTGGAGCTGAGTCCACAAAATATCAGCCATGATCTCATTGAATGGCGGAGCAGGCTCGAGGGGCCAGATGGCCTACTCCTGCTCCTAGTTCTTATGTTCTTATGTATTCAACTGTGAATACAGGACTCTGAATATACTCTGGGATTAATCCCAGATTGAATTGTGAGTACAGGAGTCATAATATATTCCTGGATTAATCCCAGAATGAACTGTGAGTTCAGGAGTCTGAATATACTCTGGGATTAATCCCAGATTGAACTGTGAGTACAGGAGTCTGAATATATTCCAGGAGTAATCCCAGAGTGAACTGTGAGTTCAGGAGTCTGAATATACTCTGGGATTAATCCCAGATTGAACTGTGAGTTCCGGGGTCTGAATATATTCCAGAAGTAATCCCAGAGTGAACTGTGAGTTCAGGAGTCTGAATATACTCTGGGATTATACCCAGATTGAACTGTGAGTTCCGGTGTCTGAATATATTCCAGGAGTAATCCCAGATTGAACTGTGAGTCCAGGAGTCTGAATATATTCCAGAAGTAATCCCAGAGTGAACTGTGAATTCAGGAGCCTGAATATACTCTGGGATTAATCCCAGATTGAACTGTGAGTTCCGGAGTCTGAATATATTCCAGGAGTAATCCCAGAGTGAACTGTGAGTTCAGGAGTCTGAATATACTCTGGGATTAATCCCAGATTGAACTGTGAGTTCAGGAGTCTGAATATACTCTGGGATTAATCCCAGATTGAACTGTGAGTTCAGGAGTCTGAATATATTCCAGGAGTAATCCCAGAGTGAACTGTGAGTTCCGGAGTCTGAATATATTCCAGGAGTAATCCCAGAGTGAACTTGAGTTCATGAGTCTGAATATATTCCAGGAGTAATCCCAGAGTGAACTTGAGTTCAGGAGTCTGAATATACTCCGGGATTAATCCCAGATTGAACTGTGAGTTCAGAAGTCTGAATATCCTCTGGGATTAATCCCAGATTGAACTGTGAGTCCAGGAGTCTGAACATACTCCAGGATTAATCCCAGATTGAACTGTGAGTTTAGGAGTCTGAATATATTCCAGGAGTAATCCCAGAGTGAACTGTGAATTCAGGAGCCTGAATATACTCTGGGATTAATCCCAGATTGAACTGTGAGTTCCGGAGTCTGAATATATTCCAGGAGTAATCCCAGAGTGAACTGTGAGTTCAGGAGTCTGAATATACTCTGGGATTAATCCCAGATTGAACTGTGAGTTCAGGAGTCTGAATATACTCTGGGATTAATCCCAGATTGAACTGTGAGTTCAGGAGTCTGAATATATTCCAGGAGTAATCCCAGAGTGAACTGTGAGTTCAGGAGTCTGAATATATTCCAGGTGTAATCCCAGAGTGAACTGTGAGTTCCGGAGTCTGAATATATTCCAGGAGTAATCCCAGAGTGAACTTGAGTTCATGAGTCTGAATATATTCCAGGAGTAATCCCAGAGTGAACTTGAGTTCAGGAGTCTGAATATACTCCGGGATTAATCCCAGATTGAACTGTGAGTTCAGAAGTCTGAATATCCTCTGGGATTAATCCCAGATTGAACTGTGAGTCCAGGAGTCTGAATATACTCCAGGATTAATCCCAGATTGAACTGTGAGTTCAGGAGTCTGAATATATTTCAGGAGTAATCCCAGAGTGAGCTGTGAGTTCAGGAGTCTGAATATACTCTGGGATTAATCCCAGATTGAACTGTGAGTTCCGGAGTCTGAATATATTCCAGGAGTAATCCCAGAGTGAACTTGAGTTCAGGAGTCTGAATATATTCCAGGAGTAATCCCAGAGTGAACTGTGAGTTCAGGAGTCTGAATATACTCTGGGATTAATCCCAGATTGAACTGTGAGTCCAGGAGTCTGAATATACTCCAGGATTAATCCCAGATTGAACTGTGAGTTCAGGAGTCTGAATATACTCTGGGATTAATCCCAGATTGAACTGTGAGTCCAGGAGTCTGAATATACTCCGGGATTAATCCCAGATTGAACTGTGAGTTCAGAAGTCTGAATATACTCTGGGATTAATCCCAGATTGAACTGTGAGTCCAGGAGTCTGAATATACTCCGGGATTAATCCCAGAGTGAACTTGAGTTCAGGAGTCTGAATATATTCCAGGAGTAATCCCAGAGTGAACTGTGAGTTCAGGAGTCTGAATATACTCCCGGATTAATCCCAGATTGAACTGTGAGTCCAGGAGTCTAAATATACTCCAGGATTAATCCCAGATTGAACTGTGAGTTCAGAAGTCTGAATATACTCTGGGATTAATCCCAGATTGAACTGTGAGTCCAGGAGTCTGAATATACTCCAGGATTAATCCCAGATTGAACTGTGAGTTCAGGAGTCTGAATATACTCTGGGATTAATCCCAGATTGAACTGTGAGTCCAGGAGTCTGAATATACTCCGGGATTAATCCCAGATTGAACTGTGAGTTCAGAAGTCTGAATATACTCTGGGATTAATCCCAGATTGAACTGTGAGTCCAGGAGTCTGGATATACTCCGGGATTAATCCCAGATTGAACTGTGAGTACAGGAGTCTGAATATATTCCAGGATTAATCCCAGAGTGAACTGTGAGTTCAGGAGTCTGAATATACTCCAGGATTAAGCCCAGATTGAACTGTGAGTTCAGGAGTCTGAATATATTCCAGGAGTAATCCCAGATTGAACTGTGAGTCCAGGAGTCTGAATATACTCCAGGATTAATCCCAGATTGAACTGTGAGTACAGGAGTCTGAATATATTCCAGGATTAATCCCAGAGTGAACTGTGAGTTCAGGAGTCTGAATATACTCCGGGATTAATCCCAGATTAAACTGTGAGTACAGGAGTCTGAATATATTCCAGGAGTAATCCCAGAGTGAACTGTGAGTTCAGGAGTCTGAATATACTCCGGGATTGTTCCAAGAGTGATCTCTGGATACACTGGATATTTTCTGGGATTAATCCCGATATTCCCTGCCCCATTGCGATGTGCCACCCTCCTGATCCACTCTATATCTCCCTCATTCATCCCACCTAATCCCGTCCCCACTGACTGTCAAACACAGTGATGCTCACTGTAGGTTGTATGTGCTGGAAGTGGGAAGTGATGTTCCAGCCACAGGGCCCAGCAGCGAGGGCCGAGGGGGAGTGAGCGAAGGCGGGGAAGGGGAATCCTCTGCTGGAAAACTGCGTGAGGCAGCTCCACCCGGAGGGTTGGTTGATGCCATGATGCAGACGGAAGCAGTTTCTGGAGGCCGGACTCTGTTCGACGGGGATGGGAGGAAAGGGTGAGAGGAACCGCAATGATGATTTCCTGACCTTTTCAATCTGTGTCTTGTGTACATGTGGCCCCTGGGGGAGCTGCACTGTCACAGACGATGTGAGCTCGGTGATGCCAATGCCAGCTGACAGTCAGGCCGTCCGCCCGAGCTCCTGAAATCTCAGAGCTACCTGCGCTCTGAATTGAGGACGGTTCCCTCCTTCCTCTTCCCTGTGTGCCCCCTCCTCATACCCTCTCTTCAGCCCTCCGCTCCCAGTACTCCCTCGACCACCACCCTCGGACACCCCACTCCAGCTGAGGCCTCGCCCTTCCAGGTCACACCCCCCTCCCCCGCCCCCCCACCCCTCCCCCGCAGCTCTCTGGAATCTGGCTGCACAATTTATACTTGACCTGGTTCAGCTTTCGCTGAGTGAACTCACTCAGAAAGTGTGTCTCCAGGACAATGACAGAATCATCAGCGACTGGAACCCAGGAGATGGTCACTCTCTGTCCCCAGGAGACGGTCACTCTCTGACCCAGGAAACGGTCACTCTCTGTCTCCAGGGGACAGTCACTCTCTGTCCCCAGGAGACGGTCACTCTCTGTCCCCAGGAGACAGTCACTCTCTGTCCACAGGAGAGAGTCACTCTATGTCCCCTGGAGACGGCCACTCTCTGTCCCCAGGAGACGGTCATTCTCTGTCCCCAGGAGACGGTCACTCTCTGTCCCCAGGAGACGGCCACTCTCTGTCCCCAGGAGACGGTCACTCTCTGTCCCCAGGAGACGGTCACTCTCTGTCCCCAGGAGACGGTCACTCCCTGTCCCCAGGAGACGGTCACTCTCTGTCCCCAGGAGACGGTCATTCTCTGTCCCCAGGAGACGGTCACTCTCTGTCCCCAGGAGACGGTCACTCTCTGTCCCCAGGAGACGGTCACTCCCTGTTCCCAGGAGACGGTCACTCTCTGTCCCCAGGAGACGGTCACTCTCTGTCCCCAGGATACGGTCACTCCCTGTCCCCAGGAGACGGTCACTCTCTGTCCCCAGGAGACGGTCACTCCCTGTCCCCAGGAGACGGTCACTCCCTGTCCCCAGGAGACGGTCACTCTCTGTCCCCAGGAGACGGTCACTCTCTGTCCCCAGGAGACACTCACTCTCTGTCTCCAGGAGACGGTCACTCTCTGTTCCCAGGAGACGGTCACTCTCTGTCCCCAGGAGACGGTCACTCTCTGTCTCAAGGAGATGGTCACTTTCTGTCCCCAGGAGACGCTCACTCTCTGTCCCCAGGATATGGTCACTCTCAGTCCCCAGAGACGGTCACTCTCTGTCCCCAGGAGATGGTCACTCTCTTTCCCCAGGAGACAGTCACTCTCTGTCCCCAGGAGATGGTCACTCTCTGTCCCCATGAGATGGTCACTCTCTGACCCAGGAAACGGTCACTCTCTGTCTCCAGGGGACAGTCACTCTCTGTCCCCAGGAGACGGTCACTCTCTGTCCCCAGGAGACAGTCACTCTCTGTCCACAGGAGAGAGTCACTCTATGTCCCCTGGAGACGGCCACTCTCTGTCCCCAGGAGATCGTCACTCTCTCTAATCCCTGTCAGTGAGGTGGTCACTCTCCCTAATCCCTGTCAGTGAGGTGGTCACTTTCTCTAACCCTGTCAGTGAGGTGGGCACTCTCTCTAATCCCTGTCAGTGAGGTGCTCACTCTCTCTAATCCCTGTCAGTGAGGTGGTCACTCTCTCTAATCCCTGTCAGTGAGGTGGTCACTCTCTCTAATTCCTGCCAGCGAGGTGGTCACTCTCTCTCTAATCCCTGCCTGTGAGGTGGTCAATCTCTCTAATCCCTGTCTGTGAGGTGGACATTCTCTCTAATCCCTGTCAGTGAGGTGGTCACTCTCTCTAATCCCTGTCAGTGAGGTAGTCACTCTCTCTTTAATCCCTGTCTGTGAGGTGGTCACTCTCTCTAATCCCTGTCAGTGAGGTGGTCACTCTCTCTAATCCCTGTCAGTGAGGTGGTCACTCTCTCTCTAATCCCTGTCAGTGAGGTAGTCACTCCCTCTCTAATCCCTGTCTGTGAGGTGGTCACTCTCTCTAATCCCTGTAAATGAGGTGGTCACTCTCTCTAATCCCTGTAAGTGAGGTGGTCACTCTCTCTAATCCCTGTCAGTGAGGTAGTCACTCTCTTTCTAATCCCTGACTGTGAGGTGGTCACTCTCTCTCTAATCCCTGTCAGTGAGGTGGTCACTCTCTCTAATCACTGACAGTGAGGTGGTCACTCTCTCGAATCCCTGTCAGTGAGGTGGTCACTCTCTCTCTAATCTCTGTCAGTGAGGTGTTCACACTCTCTCTAATCCCTGTCAGTGAGGTGGACACTCTCTCTAATCCCTGTCAGTGAGGTGGTCACTCTCTCTAATCACTGTCAGTGAGGTGGTCACTCTCTCTAATCCCTGTCAGTGAGGTTGTCACTCTCTCTAATCCCTGTCAGTGAGGTGGTCACTCTCTCTAATCCCTGTCAGTGAGGTGGTCACTCTCTCTAATCCCTGTCAGTGAGGTGGTCACACTCTCTAATCCCTGTCAGTGAGGTGGTCACTCTCTCTCTAATCCCTGTCAGTGAGGTGGTCACTCTCTCTAATCACTGTCAGTGAGGTGATCACTCTCTCTAATCTCTGTCAGTGAGGTGGTCACTCTCTCTAATCCCTGTCAGTGAGGTGGTCACTCTCTCTAATCCCTGTCAGTGAGGTGGTCACTCTCTCTAATCCCTGTCAGTGAGGTGGTCACTCTCTCTCTAATCCGGGTCAGTGAGGTGGTCACTCTCTTTCTAATCCCTGTCAGTGAGGTGGTCAATCTCTCTAATCCCTGTCAGTGAGGTGGTCATTCTCTCTAATCCCTGTCAGTGAGGTGGTCACTCTCTCTCTAATCCGGGTCAGTGAGGTGGTCACTCTCTCTAATCCCTGTCAGTGAGGTGGTCACTCTCTCTCTAATCCCTGTCAGTGAGGCGGTCACTCTCTCTAATCCCTGACAGTGAGGTGGTCACTCTCTCTAATCCCTGTCAGTGAGGTGGTCACTCTCTCTAAACCCTGTCAGTGAGATGGTCACTCTTCTCCCTGTCAGTGAGGTGGTCACTCTCTCTAATCCCTGTCAGTGAGGTGGTCACTCTCTCTCTAATCCCTGTCAGTGAGGTGTTTACTCTCTCTCTAATCCCTATCAGTAAAATGGTCACTCACTCTCTAATCCCTGTCAGTGAGGTGGACACTCTCTCTAATCCCTGTCAGGGAGGTGGTCACTCTCTCTCTAATCCCTGTCAGTGAGGTTGTCACTCTCTCAAATACCTGTCTGTGAGGTGGTCACTCTCTCTAATATTTGTCAGTGAGCTGGTCACTCTCTCTAATCCCTGTCAGTGAGGTGGTCACTCTCTCTAATCCCTGTCAGTGAGATGGTCACTCTTCTCCCTGTCAGTGAGGTGGTCACTCTATCTAATTCCTGTCAGTGAGGTGGGCACTCTCTCTAATCCCTGTCAGTGAGCTGGTCACTCTCTCTCTAATCCCTGTCAGTGAGGTGTTTACTCTCTCTCTAATCCCTATCAGTAAAATGGTCACTCTCTCTCTAATCCCTGTCAGTGAGGTGGGCACTCTCTCTAATCCCTGTCAGTGAGGTGGTCACTCTCTCTCTAATCCCTGTCAGTGAGGTTGTCACTCTCTCTAACCCCTGTCTGTGAGGTGGTCACTCTCTCTAATATTTGTCAGTGAGCTGGTCACTCTCTCTAATCCCTGTCAGTGAGGTTGTCGCTCTCTCAAATACCTGTCTGTGAGGTGGTCACTCTCTCTAATATTTGTCAGTGAGCTGGCCACTCTCTCTAATCTCTGTCAGTGAGGTGGTCACTCTCTCTAATCCCTGTCAGTGAGGTGGTCACTCTATCTAATTCCTGTCAGTGAGGTGGTCACTCTCTTTAATCCCTGTCAGTGAGGTGGTCACTCTCTCTAATTCCTGTCAGTGAGGTGGTCACTCTCTCTAATCCCTGTCAGTGAGGCGGTCACTCTCTCTCTAATCCCTGTCAGTGAGGTGTTAACTCTCTCTCTAATCCCTATCAGTAAAATGGTCACTCTCTCTCTAATCCCTGTCAGTGAGGTGGACACTCTCTCTAATCCCTGTCAGTGAGGTTGTCACTCTCTCAAATACCTGTCTGTGAGGTGGTCACTCTGTCTAATATTTGTTAGTGAGCTGGTGACTCTCTCTAATCCCTGTCAGTGAGGTGGTCACTCTCTCTAATCCCTGTCAGTGAGGTGGTCACTCTATCTAATTCCTGTCAGTGAGGTGGTCACTCTCTCTAATCCCTGTTAGTGAGGTGGTCACTCTCTCTCTAATCCCTGTCAGTGAGGTGGTCACTCTCTCTAATCCCTGTCAGTGAGGTGGTCACTCTCTCTAATCCCTGTCAGTAAAATGATCACTCTCTCTCTAATCCCTGTCAGTGAGGTGGACACTCTCTCTAATCCCTGTCAGTGAGGTGGTCACTCTCTCTCTAATCCCTGTCAGTGAGGTGGTCACTCTCTCTAATCCCTGTCAGTGAGGTGGTCACTCTCTCTCTAATCCCTGTCAGTGAGGTGGTCACTCTCTCTAATCCCTGTCAGTGAGATGGTCACTCTTCTCCCTGTCAGTGAGGTGGTCACTCTCTCTAATCCCTGTCAGTGAGGTGGTCACTCTCTCTAATCCCTGTCAGTGAGGTGGTCACTCTCTCTCTAATCCCTGTCAGTGAGGTGGTCACTCTCGCTAATCCCTGTAAGTGAGGTGGTCACTCTCTCTAATCCCTGTCAGTGAGGTGGTCACTCTCTCTAATCCCTGTCAGTGAGGTGGTCACTCTCTCTAATCCCTGTCACTGAGGTGGTCACTCTCTCTAATCCCTGTCAGTGAGGTGGTCACTCACTCTAATCCCTGTCAGTGAGGTGGTCACTCTCTCTAACCCCTGTCAGTGAGGTGGTCAATATCTCTAATCCCTCTCTGTGAGGTGGTCACTCTCTCTAATCCCTGTCAGTGAGGTAGTCACTCCCTCTCTAATCCCTGTCTGTGAGGTGGTCACTCTCTCTAATCCCTGTAAATGAGGTGGTCACTCTCTCTAATCCCTGTAAGTGAGGTGGTCACTCTCTCTAATCCCTGTAAGTGAGGTGGTCACTCTCTCTAATCCCTGTCAGTGAGGTGGTCACTCTCTCTAATCCCTGTCAGTGAGGTAGTCACTCTCTTTCTAATCCCTGACTGTGAGGTGGTCACTCTCTCTCTAATCCCTGTCAGTGAGGTGGTCACTCTCTCTAATCACTGACAGTGAGGTGGTCACTCTCTCGAATCCCTGTCAGTGAGGTGGTCACTCTCTCTCTAATCTCTGTCAGTGAGGTGTTCACACTCTCTCTAATCACTGTCAGTGAGGTGGTCACTCTCTCTAATCCCTGTCAGTGAGGTTGTCACTCTCTCTAATCCCTGTCAGTGAGGTGGTCACTCTCTCTAATCCCTGTCAGTGAGGTGGTCACTCTCTCTAATCCCTGTCAGTGAGGTGGTCACTCTCTCTCTAATCCCTGTCAGTGAGGTGGTCACTCTCTCTAATCCCTGTCAGTGAGGTGGTCACCCTCTCTAATCCCTGTCAGTGAGGTGGTCACTCTCTCTAATCACTGTCAGTGAGGTGATCACTCTCTCTAATCTCTGTCAGTGAGGTGGTCACTCTCTCTAATCCCTGTCAGTGAGGTGGTCACTCTCTCTAATCCCTGTCAGTGAGGTGGTCACTCTCTCTCTAATTGCTGTCAATGAGATGGTCACTCTCTCTAATCCCTGTCAGTGAGGTGGACACTCTCTCTAACCCTGTCAGTGAGGTGGTCACTCTCTCTAATCCCTGTCAGTGAGGTGGTCACTCTCTCTAATCCCTGTCAGTGAGGTAGTCACTCTCTCTAATCACTGTCAGTGAGGTGGTCACTCTCTCTAATCCCTGTCAGTGAGGTGGTCATTCTCTCTCTAATCTCTGTCAGTGAGGTGGTCACTCTCTCTAATCCCTGTCAGTGAGATGGTCACTCTTCTCCCTGTCAGTGAGGTGGTCACTCTCTCTAATCCCTGTCAGTGAGGTGGTCACTCTCTCTCTAATCCCTGTCAGTGAGGTGTTTACTCTCTCTCTAATCCCTATCAGTAAAATGGTCACTCTCTCTCTAATCCCTGTCAGTGAGGTGGGCACTCTCTCTAATCCCTGTCAGTGAGGTGGTCACTCTCTCTCTAATCCCTGTCAGTGAGGTGGTCACTCTCTCTAATCCCTGTCAGTGAGGTGGTCACTCTCTCTAATCCCTGTCAGTGAGGTGGTCACTCTCTCTAAACCCTGTCAGTGAGATGGTCACTCTTCTCCCTGTCAGTGAGGTGGTCACTCTCTCTAATCCCTGTCAGTGAGGTGGTCACTCTCTCTCTAATCCCTGTCAGTGAGGTGTTTACTCTCTCTCTAATCCCTATCAGTAAAATGGTCACTCACTCTCTAATCCCTGTCAGTGAGGTGGACACTCTCTCTAATCCCTGTCAGGGAGGTGGTCACTCTCTCTCTCTAATCCCTGTCAGTGAGGTTGTCACTCTCTCAAATACCTGTCTGTGAGGTGGTCACTCTCTCTAATATTTGTCAGTGAGCTGGTCACTCTCTCTAATCCCTGTCAGTGAGGTGGTCACTCTCTCTAATCCCTGTCAGTGAGATGGTCACTCTTCTCCCTGTCAGTGAGGTGGTCACTCTCTCTAATCCCTGTCAGTGAGGTGGTCACTCTCTCTCTAATCCCTGTCAGTGAGGTGTTTACTCTCTCTCTAATCCCTATCAGTAAAATGGTCACTCACTCTCTAATCCCTGTCAGTGAGGTGGACACTCTCTCTAATCCCTGTCAGGGAGGTGGTCACTCTCTCTCTAATCCCTGTCAGTGAGGTTGTCACTCTCTCAAATACCTGTCTGTGAGGTGGTCACTCTCTCTAATATTTGTCAGTGAGCTGGTCACTCTCTCTAATCCCTGTCAGTGAGGTGGTCACTCTCTCTAATCCCTGTCAGTGAGATGGTCACTCTTCTCCCTGTCAGTGAGGTGGTCACTCTCTCTAATCCCTGTCAGTGAGGTGGTCACTCTCTCTCTAATCCCTGTCAGTGAGGTGTTTACTCTCTCTCTAATCCCTATCAGTAAAATGGTCACTCTCTCTCTAATCCCTGTCAGTGAGGTGGGCACTCTCTCTAATCCCTGTCAGTGAGGTGGTCACTCTCTCTCTAATCCCTGTCAGTGAGGTGGTCACTCTCTCTAATCCCTGTCAGTGAGGTGGTCACTCTCTCTAATCCCTGTCAGTGAGGTGGTCACTCTCTCTAAACCCTGTCAGTGAGATGGTCACTCTTCTCCCTGTCAGTGAGGTGGTCACTCTCTCAAATCCCTGTCAGTGAGGTGGTCACTCTCTCTCTAATCCCTGTCAGTGAGGTGTTTACTCTCTCTCTAATCCCTATCAGTAAAATGGTCACTCACTCTCTAATCCCTGTCAGTGAGGTGGACACTCTCTCTAATCCCTGTCAGGGAGGTGGTCACTCTCTCTCTAATCCCTGTCAGTGAGGTTGTCACTCTCTCAAATACCTGTCTGTGAGGTGGTCACTCTCTCTAATATTTGTCAGTGAGCTGGTCACTCTCTCTAATCCCTGTCAGTGAGGTGGTCACTCTCTCTAATCCCTGTCAGTGAGATGATCACTCTTCTCCCTGTCAGTGAGGTGGTCACTCTCTCTAATCCCTGTCAGTGAGGTGGTCACTCTCTCTCTAATCCCTGTCAGTGAGGTGTTTACTCTCTCTCTAATCCCTATCAGTAAAATGGTCACCCTCTCTCTAATCCCTGTCAGTGAGGTGGGCACTCTCTCTAATCCCTGTCAGTGAGGTGGTCACTCTCTCTCTAATCCCTGTCAGTGAGGTTGTCACTCTCTCTAACCCCTGTCTGTGAGGTGGTCACTCTCTCTAATATTTGTCAGTGAGCTGGTCACTCTCTCTAATCCCTGTCAGTGAGGTTGTCGCTCTCTCAAATACCTGTCTGTGAGGTGGTCACTCTCTCTAATATTTGTCAGTGAGCTGGTGACTCTCTCTAATCCCTGTCAGTGAGGTGGTCACTCTCTCTAATCCCTGTCAGTGAGGTGGTCACTCTATCTAATTCCTGTCAGTGAGGTGGTCACTCTCTTTAATCCCTGTCAGTGAGGTGGTCACTCTCTCTAATTCCTGTCAGTGAGGTGGTCACTCTCTCTAATCCCTGTCAGTGAGTTGGTCACTCTCTCTCTAATCCCTGTCAGTGAGGTGTTTACTCTCTCTCTAATCCCTATCAGTAAAATGGTCACTCTCTCTCTAATCCCTGTCAGTGAGGTGGACACTCTCTCTAATCCCTGTCAGTGAGGTTGTCACTCTCTCAAATACCTGTCTGTGAGGTGGTCACTCTGTCTAATATTTGTCAGTGAGCTGGTGACTCTCTCTAATCCCTGTCAGTGAGGTGGTCACTCTCTCTAATCCCTGTCAGTGAGGTGGTCACTCTATCTAATTCCTGTCAGTGAGGTGGTCACTCTCTCTAATCCCTGTCAGTGAGGTGGTCACTCTCTCTCTAATCCCTGTCAGTGAGGTGGTCACTCTCTCTAATCCCTGTCAGTGAGGTGGTCACTCTCTCTAATCCCTGTCAGTAAAATGATCACTCTCTCTCTAATCCCTGTCAGTGAGGTGGACACTCTCTCTAATCCCTGTCAGTGAGGTGGTCACTCTCTCTCTAATCCCTGTCAGTGAGGTGGTCACTCTCTCTAATCCCTGTCAGTGAGGTGGTCACTCTCTCTCTAATCCCTGTCAGTGAGGTGGTCACTCTCTCTAATCCCTGTCAGTGAGATGGTCACTCTTCTCCCTGTCAGTGAGGTGGTCACTCTCTCTAATCCCTGTCAGTGAGGTGGTCACTCTCTCTAATCCCTGTCAGTGAGGTGGTCACTCTCTCTCTAAACCCTGTCAGTGAGGTGGTCACTCTCTCTAATCCCTGTCAGTGAGATGGTCACTCTTCTCCCTGTCAGTGAGGTGGTCACTCTCTCTAATCCCTGTCAGTGAGGTGGTCAATCTCTCTAATCCCTGTCAGTGAGGTGGACACTCTCTCTAATCCCTGTCAGTGAGGTGGTCACTCTCTCTCTAATCCCTGTCTGTGAGGTTGTCACTCTCTCAAATACCTGTCTGTGAGGTGGTCACTCTCTCTAATATTTGTCAGTGAGCTGGTCACTCTATCTAATTCCTGTCAGTGAGGTGGTCACTCTCTCTAATCCCTGTCAGTGAGGTGGTCATTCTCTCTCTAATCACTCTCAGTGAGGTGTTCACTCTCTCTCTAATCCCTGTCAGTAAAATGGTCTCTCTCTCTCTAATCCCTGTCAGTGAGGTTGTCACTCTCTCTAATCCATGTCAGTGAGGTGGTCACTCTCTCTAATCCCTGTCAGTGAGGTGGTCACTCTCTCTAATCCCTGTCAGTGAGGTGGTCACACTCTCTAATCCCTGTCAGTGAGGTGGTCACTCTCTCTAATCCCTGTCAGTGAAGTGGTCACTCTCTCTAATCATTGTCAGTGAGGTGATCACTCTCTCTAATCTCTGTCAGTGAGGTGGTCACTCTCTCTAATCCCTGTCAGTGAGGTGGTCACTCTCTCTAATCCCTGTCAGTGATGTGGTTACTCTCTCTCTAATCCCTGTCAATGAGATGGTCACTCTCTCTAATCCCTGTCAGTGAGGTGGTCACTCTCTCTCTAATCCCTGTCAGTGAGGTGGTCACTCTCTCTCTAATCCGGGTCAGTGAGGTGGTCACTCTCTCTAATCCCTGTTTTGAGGTGGTCACTCTCTCTCTAATCCCTGTCAGTGAGGCGGTCACTCTCTCTAATCCCTGTCAGTGAGGTGGTCACTCTCTCTCTAATCCCTGTCAGTGAGGTGTTTACTCTCTCTCTAATCCCTATCAGTAAAATGGTCACTCTCTCTCTAATCCCTGTCAGTGAGGTGGTCACTCTCTCTAATCCCTGTCAGTGAGGTGGTCACTCTCTCTAATCCCTGTCAGTGAGGTGTTTACTCTCTCTCTAATCCCTATCAGTAAAATGGTCACTCACTCTCTAATCCCTGTCAGTGAGGTGGACACTCTCTCTAATCCCTGTCAGGGAGGTGGTCACTCTCTCTCTAATCCCTGTCAGTGAGGTTGTCACTCTCTCAAATACCTGTCTGTGAGGTGGTCACTCTCTCTAATATTTGTCAGTGAGCTGGTCACTCTCTCTAATCCCTGTCAGTGAGGTGGTCACTCTCTCTAATCCCTGTCAGTGAGATGGTCACTCTTCTCCCTGTCAGTGAGGTGGTCACTCTCTCTAATCACTGTCAGTGAGGTGGTCACTCTCTCTCTAATCCCTGTCAGTGAGGTGTTTACTCTCTCTCTAATCCCTATCAGTAAAATGGTCACTCACTCTCTAATCCCTGTCAGTGAGGTGGACACTCTCTCTAATCCCTGTCAGGGAGGTGGTCACTCTCTCTCTAATCCCTGTCAGTGAGGTTGTCACTCTCTCAAATACCTGTCTGTGAGGTGGTCACTCTCTCTAATATTTGTCAGTGAGCTGGTCACTCTCTCTAATCCCTGTCAGTGAGGTGGTCACTCTCTCTAATCCCTGTCAGTGAGATGGTCACTCTTCTCCCTGTCAGTGAGGTGGTCACTCTCTCTAATCCCTGTCAGTGAGGTGGTCACTCTCTCTCTAATCCCTGTCAGTGAGGTGTTTACTCTCTCTCTAATCCCTATCAGTAAAATGGTCACTCTCTCTCTAATCCCTGTCAGTGAGGTGGGCACTCTCTCTAATCCCTGTCAGTGAGGTGGTCACTATCTCTCTAATCCCTGTCAGTGAGGTGGTCACTCTCTCTAATCCCTGTCAGTGAGGTGGTCACTCTCTCTAATCCCTGTCAGTGAGGTGGTCACTCTCTCTAAACCCTGTCAGTGAGATGGTCACTCATCTCCCTGTCAGTGAGGTGGTCACTCTCTCTAATCCCTGTCAGTGAGGTGGTCACTCTCTCTCTAATCCCTGTCAGTGAGGTGTTTACTCTCTCTCTAATCCCTATCAGTAAAATGGTCACTCACTCTCTAATCCCTGTCAGTGAGGTGGACACTCTCTCTAATCCCTGTCAGGGAGGTGGTCACTCTCTCTCTAATCCCTGTCAGTGAGGTTGTCACTCTCTCAAATACCTGTCTGTGAGGTGGTCACTCTCTCTAATATTTGTCAGTGAGCTGGTCACTCTCTCTAATCCCTGTCAGTGAGGTGGTCACTCTCTCTAATCCCTGTCAGTGAGATGGTCACTCTTCTCCCTGTCAGTGAGGTGGTCACTCTCTCTAATCCCTGTCAGTGAGGTGGTCACTCTCTCTCTAATCCCTGTCAGTGAGGTGTTTACTCTCTCTCTAATCCCTATCAGTAAAATGGTCACTCTCTCTCTAATCCCTGTCAGTGAGGTGGGCACTCTCTCTAATCCCTGTCAGTGAGGTGGTCACTCTCTCTCTAATCCCTGTCAGTGAGGTTGTCACTCTCTCTAACCCCTGTCTGTGAGGTGGTCACTCACTCTAATATTTGTCAGTGAGCTGGTCACTCTCTCTAATCCCTGTCAGTGAGGTTGTCGCTCTCTCAAATACCTGTCTGTGAGGTGGTCACTCTCTCTAATATTTGTCAGTGAGCTGGTGACTCTCTCTAATCCCTGTCAGTGAGGTGGTCACTCTCTCTAATCCCTGTCAGTGAGGTGGTCACTCTATCTAATTCCTGTCAGTGAGGTGGTCACTCTCTTTAATCCCTGTCAGTGAGGTGGTCACTCTCTCTAATTCCTGTCAGTGAGGTGGTCACTCTCTCTAATCCCTGTCAGTGAGGTGGTCACTCTCTCTCTAATCCCTGTCAGTGAGGTGTTTACTCTCTCTCTAATCCCTATCAGTAAAATGGTCACTCTCTCTCTAATCCCTGTCAGTGAGGTGGACACTCTCTCTAATCCCTGTCAGTGAGGTTGACACTCTCTCAAATACCTGTCTGTGAGGTGGTCACTCTGTCTAATATTTGTCAGTGAGCTGGTGACTCTCTCTAATCCCTGTCAGTGAGGTGGTCACTCTCTCTAATCCCTGTCAGTGAGGTGGTCACTCTATCTAATTCCTGTCAGTGAGGTGGTCACTCTCTCTAATCCCTGTCAGTGAGGTGGTCACTCTCTCTCTAATCCCTGTCAGTGAGGTGGTCACTCTCTCTAATCCCTGTCAGTGAGGTGGTCACTCTCTCTAATCCCTGTCAGTAAAATGATCACTCTCTCTCTAATCCCTGTCAGTGAGGTGGACACTCTCTCTAATCCCTGTCAGTGAGGTGGTCACTCTCTCTCTAATCCCTGTCAGTGAGGTGGTCACTCTCTCTAATCCCTGTCAGTGAGGTGGTCACTCTCTCTCTAATCCCTGTCAGTGAGGTGGTCACTCTCTCTAATCCCTGTCAGTGAGATGGTCACTCTTCTCCCTGTCAGTGAGGTGGTCACTCTCTCTAATCCCTGTCAGTGAGGTGGTCACTCTCTCTAATCCCTGTCAGTGAGGTGGTCACTCTCTCTCTAATCCCTGTCAGTGAGGTGGTCACTCTCTCTAATCCCTGTCAGTGAGATGGTCACTCTTCTCCCTGTCAGTGAGGTGGTCACTCTCTCTAATCCCTGTCAGTGAGGTGGTCAATCTCTCTAATCCCTGTCAGTGAGGTGGACACTCTCTCTAATCCCTGTCAGTGAGGTGGTCACTCTCTCTCTAATCCCTGTCTGTGAGGTTGTCACTCTCTCAAATACCTGTCTGTGAGGTGGTCACTCTCTCTAATATTTGTCAGTGAGCTGGTCACTCTATCTAATTCCTGTCAGTGAGGTGGTCACTCTCTCTAATCCCTGTCAGTGAGGTGGTCATTCTCTCTCTAATCACTCTCAGTGAGGTGTTCACTCTCTCTCTAATCCCTGTCAGTAAAATGGTCTCTCTCTCTCTAATCCCTGTCAGTGAGGTTGTCACTCTCTCTAATCCCTGTCAGTGAGGTGGTCACTCTCTCTAATCCCTGTCAGTGAGGTGGTCACTCTCTCTAATCCCTGTCAGTGAGGTGGTCACACTCTCTAATCCCTGTCAGTGAGGTGGTCACTCTCTCTAATCCCTGTCAGTGAAGTGGTCACTCTCTCTAATCATTGTCAGTGAGGTGATCACTCTCTCTAATCTCTGTCAGTGAGGTGGTCACTCTCTCTAATCCCTGTCAGTGAGGTGATCACTCTCTCTAATCTCTGTCAGTGAGGTGGTCACTCTCTCTAATCATTGTCAGTGAGGTGATCACTCTCTCTAATCCCTGTCAGTGATGTGGTCACTCTCTCTCTAATCCCTGTCAATGAGATGGTCACTCTCTCTAATCCCTGTCAGTGAGGTGGTCACTCTCTCTCTAATCCCTGTCAGTGAGGTGGTCACTCTCTCTCTAATCCGGGTCAGTGAGGTGGTCACTCTCTCTAATCCCTGTTTTGAGGTGGTCACTCTCTCTCTAATCCCTGTCAGTGAGGCGGTCACTCTCTCTAATCCCTGACAGTGAGGTGGTCACTCTCTCTAATCCCTGTCAGTGAGGTGGTCACTCCCTCTAATCCCTGTCAGTGAGGTGGTCACACTCTCTAATCCCTGTTAGTGAGGTGGTCACTCTCTCTCTGATCCCTGTCAGTGAGGTGGACACTCTCTCTAATCCCTGTCAGTGAGGTGGTCACTCTCTCTCTAATACCTGTCAGTGAGGTAGTCAATCTCTCTAAACCCTGTCAGTGAGATGGTCACTCTTCTCCCTGTCAGTGAGGTGGTCACTCTCTCTCTAATCCCTGTCAGTGAGGTGTTTACTCTCTCTCTAATCCCTATCAGTAAAATGGTCACTCACTCTCTAATCCCTGTCAGTGAGGTG
Organism: Scyliorhinus torazame; assembly: GCF_047496885.1. Classification (NCBI taxonomy): domain Eukaryota; kingdom Metazoa; phylum Chordata; class Chondrichthyes; order Carcharhiniformes; family Scyliorhinidae; genus Scyliorhinus; species Scyliorhinus torazame. The sequence continues at coordinate 26,673,846 of NC_092728.1, read as the reverse complement.
GACACTCTCTCTAATCCCTGTCAGGGAGGTGGTCACTCTCTCTCTAATCCCTGTCAGTGAGGTTGTCACTCTCTCAAATACCTGTCTGTGAGGTGGTCACTCTCTCTAATATTTGTCAGTGAGCTGGTCACTCTCTCTAATCCCTGTCAGTGAGGTGGTCACTCTCTCTAATCCCTGTCAGTGAGATGGTCACTCTTCTCCCTGTCAGTGAGGTGGTCACTCTCTCTAATCCCTGTCAGTGAGGTGGTCACTCTCTCTCTAATCCCTGTCAGTGAGGTGTTTACTCTCTCTCTAATCCCTATCAGTAAAATGGTCACTCTCTCTCTAACCCCTGTCAGTGAGGTGGGCACTCTCTCTAATCCCTGTCAGTGAGGTGGTCACTCTCTCTCTAATCCCTGTCAGTGAGGTTGTTACTCTCTCTAACCCCTGTCTGTGAGGTGGTCACTCTCTCTAATATTTGTCAGTGAGCTGGTCACTCTCTCTAATCCCTGTCAGTGAGGTGGTCACTCTCTCTAATCCCTGTCAGTGAGGTGGTCACTCTATCTAATTCCTGTCAGTGAGGTGGTCACTCTCTCTAATCCCTGTCAGTGAGGTGGTCACTCTCTCTAATTCCTGTCAGTGAGGTGGTCACTCTCTCTAATCCCTGTCAGTGAGGTGGTCACTCTCTCTCTAATCCCTGTCAGTGAGGTGTTTACTCTCTCTCTAATCCCTATCAGTAAAATGGTTACTCTCTCTCTAATCCCTGTCAGTGAGGTGGACACTGTCTCTAATCCCTGTCAGTGAGGTTGTCACTCTCTCAAATACCTGTCTGTGAGGTGGTCACTCTGTCTAATATTTGTCAGTGAGCTGGTGACTCTCTCTAATCCCTGTCAGTGAGGTGGTCACTCTCTCTAATCCCTGTCAGTGAGGTGGTCACTCTCTCTCTAATCCCTGTCAGTGAGGTGGTCACTCTCTCTAATCCCTGTCAGTGAGGTGATCACTCTCTCTCTAATCCCTGTCAGTGAGGTGGTCACTCTCTCTAATCCCTGTCAGTGAGATGGTCACTCTTCTCCCTGTCAGTGAGGTGGTCACTCTCTCTAATCCCTGTCAGTGAGGTGGTCACTCTCTCTAATCCCTGTCAGTGAGGTGGTCACTCTCTCTCTAATCCCTGTCAGTGAGGTGGTCACTCTCTCTAATCCCTGTCAGTGAGATGGTCACTCTTCTCCCTGTCAGTGAGGTGGTCACTCTCTCTAATCCCTGTCAGTGAGGTGGTCACTCTCTCTAATCCCTGTCAGTGAGGTGGACACTATCTCTAATCCCTGTCAGTGAGGTGGTCACTCTCTCTCTAATTCCTGTCAGTGAGGTTGTCACTCTCTCTAATCCCTGTCAGTGAGGTAGTCACTCTCTCTAATATTTGTCAGTGAGCTGGTCACTCTATCTAATTCCTGTCAGTGAGGTGGTCACTCTCTCTAATCCCTGTCAGTGAGGTGGTCATTCTCTCTCTAATCACTGTCAGTGAGGTGTTCACTCTCTCTCTAATCCCTGTCAGTAAAATGGTCACTCTCTCTCTAATCCCTGTCAGTGAGCTGGGCACTCTCTCTAATCCCTGTCAGTAAAATGGTCACTCTCTCTCTAATCCCTGTCAGTGAGGTGGACACTCTCTCTCTATTCCCTGTCAGTGAGGTGGACACTCTCTCTAATCCCTGTCAGTGAGGTGGTCACTCTTTCTAATCCCTGTCAGTGAGGTGGTCACTCTCTCTCTAATCCCTGTCAGTGAGGTGGAGACTCTCTCTAATCCCTGTCAGTGAGGTGGTCACTCGCTCTCTAATCCCTGTCAGTGAGGAGGACACTCTCTCTAATCCCTGTCAGTGAGCTGGTCACTCTCTCTCTAATCCCTGTCAGTGAGGTGGAGACTCTCTCTAATCCCTGTCAGTGAGGTGGTCACTCGCTCTCTAATCCCTGTCAGTGAGGTGGACACTCTCTCTAATCCCTGTCAGTGAGGTGGTCACTCTCTCTCTAATCCCTGTCAGTGAGGTTGTCACTCTCTCAAATACCTGTCTGTGAGGTGGTCACTCTCTCTAATATTTGTCAGTGAGCTGGTCACTCTCTCTAATCCCTGTCAGTGAGGTGGTCACTCTCTCTAATCCCTGTCAGTGAGATGGTCACTCTTCTCCCTGTCAGTGAGGTGGTCACTCTCTCTAATCCCTGTCAGTGAGGTGGTCACTCTCTCTCTAATCCCTGTCAGTTAGGTGTTTACTCTCTCTCTAATCCCTATCAGTAAAATGGTCACTCTCTCTCTAATCCCTGTCAGTGAGGTGGGCACTCTCTCTAATCCCTGTCAGTGAGGTGGTCACTCTCTCTCTAATCCCTGTCAGTGAGGTTGTCACTCTCTCTAACCCCTGTCTGTGAGGTGGTCACTCTCTCTAATATTTGTCAGTGAGCTGGTCACTCTCTCTAATCCCTGTCAGTGAGGTGGTCACTCTCTCTAATCCCTGTCAGTGAGGTGGTCACTCTATCTAATCCCTGTCAGTGAGGTTGTCACTCTCTCAAATACCTGTCTGTGAGGTGGTCACTCTCTCTAATATTTGTCAGTGAGCTGGTCACTCTCTCTAATCCCTGTCAGTGAGGTGGTCACTCTCTCTAATCCCTGTCAGTGAGATGGTCACTCTTCTCCCTGTCAGTGAGGTGGTCACTCTCTCTAATCCCTGTCAGTGAGGTGGTCACTCTCTCTCTAATCCCTGTCAGTTAGGTGTTTACTCTCTCTCTAATCCCTATCAGTAAAATGGTCACTCTCTCTCTAATCCCTGTCAGTGAGGTGGTCACTCTCTCTAATCCCTGTCAGTGAGGTGGTCACTCTCTCTAATTCCTGTCAGTGAGGTGGTCACTCTCTCTAATCCCTGTCAGTGAGGTGGTAACTCTCTCTCTAATCCCTGTCAGTGAGGTGTTTACTCTCTTTCTAATCCCTATCAGTAAAATGGTCACTCTCTCTCTAATCCCTGTCAGTGAGGTGGACACTCTCTCTAATCCCTGTCAGTGAGGTTGTCACTCTCTCAAATACCTGTCTGTGAGGTGGTCACTCTGTGTAATATTTGTCAGTGAGCTGGTGACTCTCTCTAATCCCTGTCAGTGAGGTGGTCACTCTCTCTAATCCCTGTCAGTGAGGTGGTCACTCTCTCTCTAATCCCTGTCAGTGAGGTGTTTACTCTCTCTCTAATCCCTATCAGTAAAATGGTCACTCTCTCTCTAATCCCTGTCAGTGAGGTGGACACTCTCTCTAATCCCTGTCAGTGAGGTTGTCACTCTCTCAAATACCTGTCTGTGAGGTGGTCACTCTGTCTAATATTTGTCAGTGAGCTGGTGACTCTCTCTAATCCCTGTCAGTGAGGTGGTCACTCTCTCTAATCCCTGTCAGTGAGGTGGTCACTCTATCTAATTCCTGTCAGTGAGGTGGTCACTCTCTCTAATCCCTGTCAGTGAGGTGGTCACTCTCTCTCTAATCCCTGTCAGTGAGGTGGTCACTCTCTCTAATCCCTGTCAGTGAGGTGGTCACTCTCTCTAATCCCTGTCAGTAAAATGATCACTCTCTCTAATCCCTGTCAGTCAGGTGGACACTCTCTCTAATCCCTGTCAGTGAGGTGGTCACTCTCTCTCTAATCCCTGTCAGTGAGGTGGTCACTCTCTCTAACCCCTGTCAGTGAGGTGATCACTCTCTCTCTAATCCCTGTCAGTGAGGTGGTCACTCTCTCTAATCCCTGTCAGTGAGATGGTCACTCTTCTCCCTGTCAGTGAGGTGGTCACTCTCTCTAATCCCTGTCAGTGAGGTGGTCACTCTCTCTAATCCCTGTCAGTGAGGTGGTCACTCTCTCTCTAATCCCTGTCAGTGAGGTGGTCACTCTCTCTAATCCCTGTCAGTGAGATGGTCACTCTTCTCCCTGTCAGTGAGGTGGTCACTCTCTCTAATCCCTGTCAGTGAGGTGGTCACTCTCTCTAATCCCTGTCAGTGAGGTGGACACTATCTCTAATCCCTGTCAGTGAGGTGGTCACTCTCTCTCTAATCCCTGTCAGTGAGGTTGTCACTCTCTCTAATCCCTGTCAGTGAGGTAGTCACTCTCTCTAATATTTGTCAGTGAGCTGGTCACTCTATCTAATTCCTGTCAGTGAGGTGGTCACTCTCTCTAATCCCTGTCAGTGAGGTGGTCATTCTCTCTCTAATCCCTGTCAGTGAGGTGTTCACTCTCTCTAATCCCTGTCAGTGAGATGGTCACTCTTCTCCCTGTCAGTGAGGTGGTCACTCTCTCTAATCCCTGTCAGTGAGGTGGTCACTCTCTCTCTAATCCCTGTCAGTGAGGTGTTTACTCTCTCTCTAATCCCTATCAGTAAAATGGTCACTCTCTCTCTAATCCCTGTCAGTGAGGTGGGCACTCTCTCTAATCCCTGTCAGTGAGCTGGTCACTCTCTCTCTAATCCCTGTCAGTGAGGTTGTCACTCTCTCTAACCCCTGTCTGTGAGGTGGTCACTCTCTCTAATATTTGTCAGTGAGCTGGTCACTCTCTCTAATCCCTGTCAGTGAGGTTGTCCCTCTCTCAAATACCTGTCTGTGAGGTGGTCACTCTCTCTAATATTTGTCAGTGAGCTGGTCACTCTCTCTAATCTCTGTCAGTGAGGTGGTCACTCTCTCTAATCCCTGTCAGTGAGGTGGTCACTCTATCTAATTCCTGTCAGTGAGGTGGTCACTCTCTTTAATCCCTGTCAGTGAGGTGGTCACTCTCTCTAATTCCTGTCAGTGAGGTGGTCACTCTCTCTAATCCCTGTCAGTGAGGTGGTCACTCTCTCTCTAATCCCTGTCAGTGAGGTGTTAACTCTCTCTCTAATCCCTATCAGTAAAATGGTCACTCTCTCTCTAATCCCTGTCAGTGAGGTGGACACTCTCTCTAATCCCTGTCAGTGAGGTTGTCACTCTCTCAAATACCTGTCTGTGAGGTGGTCACTCTGTCTAATATTTGTTAGTGAGCTGGTGACTCTCTCTAATCCCTGTCAGTGAGGTGGTCACTCTCTCTAATCCCTGTCAGTGAGGTGGTCACTCTATCTAATTCCTGTCAGTGAGGTGGTCACTCTCTCTAATCCCTGTTAGTGAGGTGGTCACTCTCTCTCTAATCCCTGTCAGTGAGGTGGTCACTCTCTCTAATCCCTGTCAGTGAGGTGGTCACTCTCTCTAATCCCTGTCAGTAAAATGATCACTCTCTCTCTAATCCCTGTCAGTGAGGTGGACACTCTCTCTAATCCCTGTCAGTGAGGTGGTCACTCTCTCTCTAATCCCTGTCAGTGAGGTGGTCACTCTCTCTAATCCCTGTCAGTGAGGTGCTCACTCTCTCTCTAATCCCTGTCAGTGAGGTGGTCACTCTCTCTAATCCCTGTCAGTGAGATGGTCACTCTTCTCCCTGTCAGTGAGGTGGTCACTCTCTCTAATCCCTGTCAGTGAGGTGGTCACTCTCTCTAATCCCTGTCAGTGAGGTGGTCACTCTCTCTCTAATCCCTGTCAGTGAGGTGGTCACTCTCTCTAATCCCTGTAAGTGAGGTGGTCACTCTCTCTAATCCCTGTCAGTGAGGTGGTCACTCTCTCTAATCCCTGTCAGTGAGGTAGTCACTCTCTTTCTAATCCCTGACTGTGAGGTGGTCACTCTCTCTCTAATCCCTGTCAGTGAGGTGGTCACTCTCTCTAATTCCTGCCAGCGAGGTGGTCACTCTCTATAATCCCTGTCAGTGAGGTGGTCACTCTCTCTAATCCCTGCCTGTGAGGTGGTCAATCTCTCTAATCCCTGTCTGTGTGGTGGACATTCTCTCTAATCCCTGTCAGTGAGGTGGTCCCTCTCTCTAATCCCTGTCAGTGAGGTAGTCCTCTCTCTTAAATCCCTGTCTGTGAGGTGGTCACTCTCTCTAATCCCTGTCAGTGAGGTGGTCACTCTCTCTAATCCCTGTCAGTGAGGTGGTCACTCTCTCTAATCCCTGTCACTGAGGTGGTCACTCTCTCTAATCCCTGTCAGTGAGGTGGTCACTCACTCTAATCCCTGTCAGTGAGGTGGTCACTCTCTCTAACCCCTGTCAGTGAGGTGGTCAATATCTCTAATCCCTCTCTGTGAGGTGGTCACTCTCTCTAATCCCTGTCAGTGAGGTAGTCACTCCCTCTCTAATCCCTGTCTGTGAGGTGGTCACTCTCTCTAATCCCTGTAAATGAGGTGGTCACTCTCTCTAATCCCTGTAAATGAGGTGGTCACTCTCTCTAATCCCTGTAAGTGAGGTGGTCACTCTCTCTAATCCCTGTAAGTGAGGTGGTCACTCTCTCGAATCCCTGTCAGTGAGGTGGTCACTCTCTCTCTAATCTCTGTCAGTGAGGTGTTCACACTCTCTCTAATCACTGTCAGTGAGGTGGTCACTCTCTCTAATCCCTGTCAGTGAGGTTGTCACTCTCTCTAATCCCTGTCAGTGAGGTGGTCACTCTCTCTAATCCCTGTCAGTGAGGTGGTCACTCTCTCTAATCCCTGTCAGTGAGGTGGTCACACTCTCTAATCCCTGTCAGTGAGGTGGTCACTCTCTCTCTAATCCCTGTCAGTGAGGTGGTCACTCTCTCTAATCACTGTCAGTGAGGTGATCACTCTCTCTAATCCCTGTCAGTGAGGTGGTCACTCTCTCTCTAATCCCTGTCAGTGAGGTGGTCACTCTCTCTAATCCCTGTCAGTGAGGTGGTCAATCTCTCTAACCCTGTCAGTGAGGTGGTCATTCTCTCTAATCCCGGTCAGTGAGGTGGTCACTCTCTCTAATCCCTGTCAGTGAGGTGGTCACTCTCTCTCTAATTGCTGTCAATGAGATGGTCACTCTCTCTAATCCCTGTCAGTGAGGTGGTCACTCTCTCTCTAATCCCTGTCAGTGAGGTGGTCATTCTCTTTCTAATCCCTGTCAGTGAGGTGGTCAATCTCTCTAACCCTGTCAGTGAGGTGGTCATTCTCTCTAATCCCTGTCAGTGAGGTGGTCACTCTCTCTCTAATCCGGGTCAGTGAGGTGGTCACTCTCTCTAATCCCTGTCAGTGAGAACAAAAGAACAAAGAACAAAGAAATGTACAGCACAGGAACAGGCCCTTCGGCCCTCCAAGCCCGTGCCGACCATACTGCCCGACTAAACTACAATCTTCTACACTTCCTGGGTCCGTATCCTTCTATTCCCATCCTATTCATATATTTGTCAAGATGCCCCTTAAATGTCCCTATCGTCCCTGCCTCCACTACCTCCTCCGGTAGTGAGTTCCAGGCACCCACTACCCTCTGCGTAAAAAACTTGCCTCGTACATCTACTCTAAACTTTGCCCCTCTCACCTTAAACCTATGCCCCCTAGTAATTGACCCCTCTACCCTGGGGAAAAGCCTCTGACTATCCACTCTGTCTATGCCCCTCATAATTTTGTATACCTCTATCAGGTCGCCCCTCAACCTCCTTCGTTCCAGTGAGAACAAACCGAGTTTATTCAATCGCTCCTCATAGCTTATGCCCTCCATACCAGGCAACATTCTGGTAAATCTCTTCTGCACCCTCTCTAAAGCCTCCACATCCTTCTGGTAGTGTGGCGACCAGAATTGAACACTATACTCCAAGTGTGGCCTAACTAAGGTTCTATACAGCTGCAACATGACTTGCCAATTCTTATACTCAATGCCCCGGCCAATGAAGGCAAGCATGCCGTATGCCTTCTTGACTACCTTCTCCACCTGTGTAGCCCCTTTCAGTGATCTGTGGACCTGTACTCCTAGATCTCTTTGACTTTCAATACTCTTGAGGGTTCTACCATTCACTGTATATTCCCTACCTGCATTAGCCCTTCCAAAATGCATTACCTCACATTTGTCCAGGTTAAACTCCATCTGCCATCTCTCCGCCCAAGTCTCCAGACAATCTAAATCCTGCTGTATCCTCAGACAGTCCTCATCGCTATCCGCAATTCCACCAACCTTTGTGTCGTCTGCAAACTTACTAATCAGACCAGTTACATTTTCCTCCAAATCATTTATATATACTACAAAGAGCAAAGGTCCCAGCACTGATCCCTGTGGAACACCACTGGTCACAGCCCTCCAATTAGAAAAGCATCCCTCCATTGCTACCCTCTGCCTTCTATGGCCTAGCCAGTTCTGTATCCACCTTGCCAGTTCACCCCTGATCCCGTGTGACTTCACCTTTTGTACTAGTCTACCATGAGGGACCTTGTCAAAGGCCTTACTGAAGTCCATAGAGACAACATCTACTGCCCTACCTGCATCAATCATCTTAGTGACCTCCTCGAAAAACTCTATCAAGTTAGTGAGACACGACCTTCCCTTCACAAAACCGTGCTGCCTCTCACTAATACGTCCATTTGCTTCCAAATGGGAGTAGATCCTGTCTCGAAGAATTCTCTCCAGTAATTTCCCTACCACTGAAGTAAGGCTCACCGGCCTGTAGTTCCCGGGATTATCCCTGCCACCCTTCTTAAACAGAGGAACAACATTGGCTATTCTCCAGTCCTCCGGGACATCCCCTGAAGACAGCGAGGATCCAAAGATTTCTGTCAAGGCCTCAGCAATTTCCTCTCCAGCCTCCTTCAGTATTCTGGGGTAGATCCCATCCGGCCCTGGGGACTTATCTACCTTAATATTTTTTAAGACACCCAACACCTCGTCTTTTTGGATCACAATGTGACCCAGGCTATCTACACCCCCTTCTCCAGACTCAACATCTACCAATTCCTTCTCTTTGGTGAATACTGATGCAAAGTTGGTGGTCACTCTCTCTCTAATCCCTGTCAGTGAGGCGGTCACTCTCTCTAATCCCTGACAGTGAGGTGGTCACTCTCTCTAATCCCTGTCAGTGAGGTGGTCACTCTCTCTAAACCCTGTCAGTGAGATGGTCACTCTTCTCATTGTCAGTGAGGTGGTCACTCTCTCTAATCCCTGTCAGTGAGGTGGTCACTCTCTCTCTAATCCCTGTCAGTGAGGTGTTTACTCTCTCTCTAATCCCTATCAGTAAAATGGTCACTCACTCTCTAATCCCTGTCAGTGAGGTGGACACTCTCTCTAATCCCTGTCAGGGAGGTGGTCACTCTCTCTCTAATCCCTGTCAGTGAGGTTGTCACTCTCTCAAATACCTGTCTGTGAGGTGGTCACTCTCTCTAATATTTGTCAGTGAGCTGGTCACTCTCTCTAATCCCTGTCAGTGAGGTGGTCACTCTCTCTAATCCCTGTCAGTGAGATGGTCACTCTTCTCCCTGTCAGTGAGGTGGTCACTCTCTCTAATCCCTGTCAGTGAGGTGGTCACTCTCTCTCTAATCCCTGTCAGTGAGGTGTTTACTCTCTCTCTAATCCCTATCAGTAAAATGGTCACTCTCTCTCTAATCCCTGTCAGTGAGGTGGGCACTCTCTCTAATCCCTGTCAGTGAGGTGGTCACTCTCTAATCCCTGTCAGTAAAATGATCACTCTCTCTCTAATCCCTGTCAGTGAGGTGGTCACTCTCTCTAATCCCTGTCTGTGAGGTGGTCACTCTGTCTAATATTTGTCAGTGAGCTGGTGACTCTCTCTAATCCCTGTCAGTGAGGTGGTCACTCTCTCTAATCCCTGTCAGTGAGGTGGTCACTCTATCTAATTCCTGTCAGTGAGGTGGTCACTCTCTCTAATCCCTGTCAGTGAGATGGTCACTCTCTCTCTAATCCCTGTCAGTGAGGTGGTCACTCTCTCTAATCCCTGTCAGTGAGGTGGTCACTCTCTAATCCCTGTCAGTAAAATGATCACTCTCTCTCTAATCCCTGTCAGTGAGGTGGACACTCTCTCTAATCCCTGTCAGTGAGGTGGTGACTCTCTCTCTAATCCCTGTCAGTGAGGTGGTCACTCTCTCTAATCCCTGTCAGTGAGGTGGTCACTCTCTCTCTAATCCCTGTCAGTGAGGTGGTCACTCTCTCTAATCCCTGTCAGTGAGATGGTCACTCTTCTCCCTGTCAGTGAGGTGGTCACTCTCTCTAATCCCTGTCAGTGAGGTGGTCACTCTCTCTAATCCCTGTCAGTGAGGTGGTCACTCTCTCTCTAATCCCTGTCAGTGAGGTGGTCACTCTCTCTAATCCCTGTCAGTGAGATGGTCACTCTTCTCCCTGTCAGTGAGGTGGTCACTCTCTCTAATCCCTGTCAGTGAGGTGGTCAATCTCTCTAATCCCTGTCAGTGAGGTGGACACTCTCTCTAATCCCTGTCAGTGAGGTGGTCACTCTCTCTCTAATCCCTGTCTGTGAGGTTGTCACTCTCTCAAATACCTGTCTGTGAGGTGGTCACTCTCTCTAATATTTGTCAGTGAGCTGGTCACTCTATCTAATTCCTGTCAGTGAGGTGGTCACTCTCTCTAATCCCTGTCAGTGAGGTGGTCATTCTCTCTCTAATCCCTGTCAGTGAGGTGGTCACTCTCTCTAATCCCTGTCAGTGAGATGGTCACTCTTCTCCCTGTCAGTGAGGTGGTCACTCTCTCTAATCCCTGTCAGTGAGGTGGTCAATCTCTCTAATCCCTGTCAGTGAGGTGGACACTCTCTCTAATCCCTGTCAGTGAGGTGGTCACTCTCTCTCTAATCCCTGTCTGTGAGGTTGTCACTCTCTCAAATACCTGTCTGTGAGGTGGTCACTCTCTCTAATATTTGTCAGTGAGCTGGTCACTCTATCTAATTCCTGTCAGTGAGGTGGTCACTCTCTCTAATCCCTGTCAGTGAGGTGTTCACTCTCTCTCTAATCCCTGTCAGTAAAATTGTCTCTCTCTCTCTAATCCCTGTCAGTGAGGTTGTCACTCTCTCTAATCCCTGTCAGTGAGGTGGTCACTCTCTCTAATCCCTGTCAGTGAGGTGGTCACTCTCTCTAATCCCTGTCAGTGAGGTGGTCACACTCTCTAATCCCTGTCAGTGAGGTGGTCACTCTCTCTAATCCCTGTCAGTGAAGTGGTCACTCTCTCTAATCATTGTCAGTGAGGTGATCACTCTCTCTAATCTCTGTCAGTGAGGTGGTCACTCTCTCTAATCCCTGTCAGTGAGGTGGTCACTCTCTCTAATCCCTGTCAGTGAGGTGGTCACTCTCTCTCTAATCCCTGTCAATGAGATGGTCACTCTCTCTAATCCCTGTCAGTGAGGTGGTCACTCTCTCTCTAATCCCTGTCAGTGAGGTGGTCACTCTCTCTCTAATCCGGGTCAGTGAGGTGGTCACTCTCTCTAATCCCTGTTTTGAGGCGGTCACTCTCTCTAATCCCTGACAGTGAGGTGGTCACTCTCTCTAATCCCTGTCAGTGAGGTGGTCACTCCCTCTAATCCCTGTCAGTGAGGTGGTCACACTCTCTAATCCCTGTTAGTGAGGTGGTCACTCTCTCTCTGATCCCTGTCAGTGAGGTGGACACTCTCTCTAATCCCTGTCAGTGAGGTGGTCACTCTCTCTCTAATACCTGTCAGTGAGGTAGTCAATCTCTCTAAACCCTGTCAGTGAGATGGTCACTCTTCTCCCTGTCAGTGAGGTGGTCACTCTCTCTCTAATCCCTGTCAGTGAGGTGTTTACTCTCTCTCTAATCCCTATCAGTAAAATGGTCACTCACTCTCTAATCCCTGTCAGTGAGGTGGACACTCTCTCTAATCCCTGTCAGGGAGGTGGTCACTCTCTCTCTAATCCCTGTCAGTGAGGTTGTCACTCTCTCAAATACCTGTCTGTGAGGTGGTCACTCTCTCTAATATTTGTCAGTGAGCTGGTCACTCTCTCTAATCCCTGTCAGTGAGGTGGTCACTCTCTCTAATCCCTGTCAGTGAGATGGTCACTCTTCTCCCTGTCAGTGAGGTGGTCACTCTCTCTAATCCCTGTCAGTGAGGTGGTCACTCTCTCTCTAATCCCTGTCAGTGAGGTGTTTACTCTCTCTCTAATCCCTATCAGTAAAATGGTCACTCTCTCTCTAATCCCTGTCAGTGAGGTGGGCACTCTCTCTAATCCCTGTCAGTGAGGTGGTCACTCTCTCTCTAATCCCTGTCAGTGAGGTTGTTACTCTCTCTAACCCCTGTCTGTGAGGTGGTCACTCTCTCTAATATTTGTCAGTGAGCTGGTCACTCTCTCTAATCCCTGTCAGTGAGGTGGTCACTCTCTCTAATCCCTGTCAGTGAGGTGGTCACTCTATCTAATTCCTGTCAGTGAGGTGGTCACTCTCTCTAATCCCTGTCAGTGAGGTAGTCACTCTCTCTAATTCCTGTCAGTGAGGTGGCCACTCTCTCTAATCCCTGTCAGTGAGGTGGTCACTCTCTCTCTAATCCCTGTCAGTGAGGTGTTTACTCTCTCTCTAATCCCTATCAGTAAAATGGTCACTCTCTCTCTAATCCCTGTCAGTGAGGTGGACACTCTCTCTAATCCCTGTCAGTGAGGTTGTCACTCTCTCAAATACCTGTCTGTGAGGTGGTCACTCTGTCTAATATTTGTCAGTGAGCTGGTGACTCTCTCTAATCCCTGTCAGTGAGGTGGTCACTCTCTCTAATCCCTGTCAGTGAGGTGGTCACTCTATCTAATTCCTGTCAGTGAGGTGGTCACTCTCTCTAATCCCTGTCAGTGAGGTGGTCACTCTCTCTCTAATCCCTGTCAGTGAGGTGGTCACTCTCTCTAATCCCTGTCAGTGAGGTGGTCACTCTCTCTAATCCCTGTCAGTAAAATGATCACTCTCTCTCTAATCCCTGTCAGTGAGGTGGACACTCTCTCTAATCCCTGTCAGTGAGGTGGTCACTCTCTCTCTAATCCCTGTCAGTGAGGTGGTCACTCTCTCTCTAATCCCTGTCAGTGAGGTGGTCACTCTCTCTAAACCCTGTCAGTGAGGTGGTCACTCTCTCTAATCCCTGTCAGTAAAATGATCACTCTCTCTCTAATCCCTGTCAGTGAGGTGGACACTCTCTCTAATCCCTGTCAGTGAGGTGGTCACTCTCTCTCTAATCCCTGTCAGTGAGGTGGTCACTCTCTCTAATCCCTGTCAGTGAGGTGGTCACTCTCTCTCTAATCCCTGTCAGTGAGGTGGTCACTCTCTCTAATCCCTGTCAGTGAGATGGTCACTCTTCTCCCTGTCAGTGAGGTGGTCACTCTCTCTAATCCCTGTCAGTGAGGTGGTCACTCTCTCTAATCCCTGTCAGTGAGGTGGTCACTCTCTCTCTAATCCCTGTCAGTGAGGTGGTCACTCTCTCTAATCCCTGTCAGTGAGATGGTCACTCTTCTCCCTGTCAGTGAGGTGGTCACTCTCTCTAATCCCTGTCAGTGAGGTGGTCAATCTCTCTAATCCCTGTCAGTGAGGTGGACACTCTCTCTAATCCCTGTCAGTGAGGTGGTCACTCTCTCTCTAATCCCTGTCTGTGAGGTTGTCACTCTCTCAAATACCTGTCTGTGAGGTGGTCACTCTCTCTAATATTTGTCAGTGAGCTGGTCACTCTATCTAATTCCTGTCAGTGAGGTGGTCACTCTCTCTAATCCCTGTCAGTGAGGTGGTCATTCTCTCTCTAATCCCTGTCAGTGAGGTGGTCACTCTCTCTAATCCCTGTCAGTGAGATGGTCACTCTTCTCCCTGTCAGTGAGGTGGTCACTCTCTCTAATCCCTGTCAGTGAGGTGGTCAATCTCTCTAATCCCTGTCAGTGAGGTGGACACTCTCTCTAATCCCTGTCAGTGAGGTGGTCACTCTCTCTCTAATCCCTGTCTGTGAGGTTGTCACTCTCTCAAATACCTGTCTGTGAGGTGGTCACTCTCTCTAATATTTGTCAGTGAGCTGGTCACTCTATCTAATTCCTGTCAGTGAGGTGGTCACTCTCTCTAATCCCTGTCAGTGAGGTGTTCACTCTCTCTCTAATCCCTGTCAGTAAAATGGTCTCTCTCTCTCTAATCCCTGTCAGTGAGGTTGTCACTCTCTCTAATCCCTGTCAGTGAGGTGGTCACTCTCTCTAATCCCTGTCAGTGAGGTGGTCACTCTCTCTAATCCCTGTCAGTGAGGTGGTCACTCTCTCTCTAATCCCTGTCAGTGAGGTGGTCAATCTCTCTAATCCCTGTCAGTGAGATGGTCACTCTTCTCCCTGTCAGTGAGGTGGTCACTCTCTCTAATCCCTGTCAGTGAGGTGGTCACTCTCTCTAATCCCTGTCAGTGAGGTGGTCACTCTCTCTCTAATCCCTGTCAGTGAGGTGGTCACTCTCTCTAATCCCTGTCAGTGAGATGGTCACTCTTCTCCCTGTCAGTGAGGTGGTCACTCTCTCTAATCCCTGTCAGTGAGGTGGTCAATCTCTCTAATCCCTGTCAGTGAGGTGGACACTCTCTCTAATCCCTGTCAGTGAGGTGGTCACTCTCTCTCTAATCCCTGTCTGTGAGGTTGTCACTCTCTCAAATACCTGTCTGTGAGGTGGTCACTCTCTCTAATATTTGTCAGTGAGCTGGTCACTCTATCTAATTCCTGTCAGTGAGGTGGTCACTCTCTCTAATCCCTGTCAGTGAAGTGGTCATTCTCTCTCTAATCCCTGTCAGTGAGGTGGTCACTCTCTCTAATCCCTGTCAGTGAGATGGTCACTCTTCTCCCTGTCAGTGAGGTGGTCACTCTCTCTAATCCCTGTCAGTGAGGTGGTCAATCTCTCTAATCCCTGTCAGTGAGGTGGACACTCTCTCTAATCCCTGTCAGTGAGGTGGTCACTCTCTCTCTAATCCCTGTCTGTGAGGTTGTCACTCTCTCAAATACCTGTCTGTGAGGTGGTCACTCTCTCTAATATTTGTCAGTGAGCTGGTCACTCTATCTAATTCCTGTCAGTGAGGTGGTCACTCTCTCTAATCCCTGTCAGTGAGGTGTTCACTCTCTCTCTAATCCCTGTCAGTAAAATGGTCTCTCTCTCTCTAATCCCTGTCAGTGAGGTTGTCACTCTCTCTAATCCCTGTCAGTGAGGTGGTCACTCTCTCTAATCCCTGTCAGTGAGGTGGTCACTCTCTCTAATCCCTGTCAGTGAGGTGGTCACACTCTCTAATCCCTGTCAGTGAGGTGGTCACTCTCTCTAATCCCTGTCAGTGAAGTGGTCACTCTCTCTAATCATTGTCAGTGAGGTGATCACTCTCTCTAATCTCTGTCAGTGAGGTGGTCACTCTCTCTAATCCCTGTCAGTGAGGTGGTCACTCTCTCTAATCCCTGTCAGTGAGGTGGTCACTCTCTCTCTAATCCCTGTCAATGAGATGGTCACTCTCTCTAATCCCTGTCAGTGAGATGGTCACTCTCTCTCTAATCCCTGTCAGTGAGGTGGTCACTCTCTCTCTAATCCGGGTCAGTGAGGTGGTCACTCTCTCTAATCCCTGTTTTGAGGTGGTCACTCTCTCTCTAATCCCTGTCAGTGAGGCGGTCACTCTCTCTAATCCCTGACAGTGAGGTGGTCACTCTCTCTAATCCCTGTCAGTGAGGTGGTCACTCCCTCTAATCCCTGTCAGTGAGGTGGTCACACTCTCTAATCCCTGTTAGTGAGGTGGTCACTCTCTCTCTGATCCCTGTCAGTGAGGTGGACACTCTCTCTAATCCCTGTCAGTGAGGTGGTCACTCTCTCTAATCCCTGTCAGTGAGGTGGTCACTCTATCTAATTCCTGTCAGTGAGGTGGTCACTCTCTCTAATCCCTGTCAGTGAGGTGGTCACTCTCTCTAATTCCTGTCAGTGAGGTGGTCACTCTCTCTAATCCCTGTCAGTGAGGTGGTCACTCTCTCTCTAATCCCTGTCAGTGAGGTGTTTACTCTCTCTCTAATCCCTATCAGTAAAATGGTCACTCTCTCTCTAATCCCTGTCAGTGAGGTGGACACTCTCTCTAATCCCTGTCAGTGAGGTTGTCACTCTCTCAAATACCTGTCTGTGAGGTGGTCACTCTGTCTAATATTTGTCAGTGAGCTGGTGACTCTCTCTAATCCCTGTCAGTGAGGTGGTCACTCTCTCTAATCCCTGTCAGTGAGGTGGTCACTCTATCTAATTCCTGTCAGTGAGGTGGTCACTCTCTCTAATCCCTGTCAGTGAGGTGGTCACTCTCTCTCTAATCCCTGTCAGTGAGGTGGTCACTCTCTCTAATCCCTGTCAGTGAGGTGGTCACTCTCTCTAATCCCTGTCAGTAAAATGATCACTCTCTCTCTAATCCCTGTCAGTGAGGTGGACACTCTCTCTAATCCCTGTCAGTGAGGTGGTCACTCTCTCTCTAATCCCTGTAAGTGAGGTGGTCACTCTCTCTAATCCCTGTCAGTGAGGTGATCACTCTCTCTCTAATCCCTGTCAGTGAGGTGGTCACTCTCTCTAATCCCTGTCAGTGAGATGGTCACTCTTCTCCCTGTCAGTGAGGTGGTCACTCTCTCTAATCCCTGTCAGTGAGGTGGTCACTCTCTCTAATCCCTGTCAGTGAGGTGGTCACTCTCTCTCTAATCCCTGTCAGTGAGGTGGTCACTCTCTCTAATCCCTGTCAGTGAGATGGTCACTCTTCTCCCTGTCAGTGAGGTGGTCACTCTCTCTAATCCCTGTCAGTGAGGTGGTCACTCTCTCTAATCCCTGTCAGTGAGGTGGACACTATCTCTAATCCCTGTCAGTGAGGTGGTCACTCTCTCTCTAATCCCTGTCAGTGAGGTTGTCACTCTCTCTAATCCCTGTCAGTGAGGTAGTCACTCTCTCTAATATTTGTCAGTGAGCTGGTCACTCTATCTAATTCCTGTCAGTGAGGTGGTCACTCTCTCTAATCCCTGTCAGTGAGGTGGTCATTCTCTCTCTAATCACTGTCAGTGAGGTGTTCACTCTCTCTCTAATCCCTGTCAGTAAAATGGTCACTCTCTCTCTAATCCCTGTCAGTGAGCTGGGCACTCTCTCTAATCCCTGTCAGTAAAATGGTCACTCTCTCTCTAATCCCTGTCAGTGAGGTGGACACTCTCTCTCTATTCCCTGTCAGTGAGGTGGACACTCTCTCTAATCCCTGTCAGTGAGGTGGTCACTCTCTCTAATCCCTGTCAGTGAGGTGGTCACTCTCTCTCTAATCCCTGTCAGTGAGGTGGAGACTCTCTCTAATCCCTGTCAGTGAGGTGGTCACTCGCTCTCTAATCCCTGTCAGTGAGGTGGACACTCTCTCTAATCCCTGTCAGTGAGGTGGTCACTCTCTCTCTAATCCCTGTCAGTGAGGTGGAGACTCTCTCTAATCCCTGTCAGTGAGGTGGTCACTCGCTCTCTAATCCCTGTCAGTGAGGTGGACACTCTCTCTAATCCCTGTCAGTGAGGTGGTCACTCTCTCTCTAATCCCTGTCAGTGAGGTTGTCACTCTCTCAAATACCTGTCTGTGAGGTGTTCACTCTCTCTAATATTTGTCAGTGAGCTGGTCACTCTCTCTAATCCCTGTCAGTGAGGTGGTCACTCTCTCTAATCCCTGTCAGTGAGATGGTCACTCTTCTCCCTGTCAGTGAGGTGGTCACTCTCTCTAATCCCTGTCAGTGAGGTGGTCACTCTCTCTCTAATCCCTGTCAGTTAGGTGTTTACTCTCTCTCTAATCCCTATCAGTAAAATGGTCACTCTCTCTCTAATCCCTGTCAGTGAGGTGGGCACTCTCTCTAATCCCTGTCAGTGAGGTGGTCACTCTCTCTCTAATCCCTGTCAGTGAGGTTGTCACTCTCTCTAACCCCTGTCTGTGAGGTGGTCACTCTCTCTAATATTTGTCAGTGAGCTGGTCACTCTCTCTAATCCCTGTCAGTGAGGTGGTCACTCTCTCTAATCCCTGTCAGTGAGGTGGTCACTCTATCTAATTCCTGTCAGTGAGGTGGTCACTCTCTCTAATCCCTGTCAGTGAGGTGGTCACTCTCTCTAATTCCTGTCAGTGAGGTGGTCACTCTCTCTAATCCCTGTCAGTGAGGTGGTCACTCTCTCTCTAATCCCTGTCAGTGAGGTGTTTACTCTCTCTCTAATCCCTATCAGTAAAATGGTCACTCTCTCTCTAATCCCTGTCAGTGAGGTGGACACTCTCTCTAATCCCTGTCAGTGAGGTTGTCACTCTCTCAAATACCTGTCTGTGAGGTGGTCACTCTGTCTAATATTTGTCAGTGAGCTGGTGACTCTCTCTAATCCCTGTCAGTGAGGTGGTCACTCTCTCTAATCCCTGTCAGTGAGGTGGTCACTCTCTCTCTAATCCCTGTCAGTGAGGTGTTTACTCTCTCTCTAATCCCTATCAGTAAAATGGTCACTCTCTCTCTAATCCCTGTCAGTGAGGTGGACACTCTCTCTAATCCCTGTCAGTGAGGTTGTCACTCTCTCAAATACCTGTCTGTGAGGTGGTCACTCTGTCTAATATTTGTCAGTGAGCTGGTGACTCTCTCTAATCCCTGTCAGTGAGGTGGTCACTCTCTCTAATCCCTGTCAGTGAGGTGGTCACTCTATCTAATTCCTGTCAGTGAGGTGGTCACTCTCTCTAATCCCTGTCAGTGAGGTGGTCACTCTCTCTCTAATCCCTGTCAGTGAGGTGGTCACTCTCTCTAATCCCTGTCAGTGAGGTGGTCACTCTCTCTAATCCCTGTCAGTAAAATGATCACTCTCTCTCTAATCCCTGTCAGTCAGGTGGACACTCTCTCTAATCCCTGTCAGTGAGGTGGTCACTCTCTCTCTAATCCCTGTCAGTGAGGTGGTCACTCTCTCTAATCCCTGTCAGTGAGGTGATCACTCTCTCTCTAATCCCTGTCAGTGAGGTGGTCACTCTCTCTAATCCCTGTCAGTGAGATGGTCACTCTTCTCCCTGTCAGTGAGGTGGTCACTCTCTCTAATCCCTGTCAGTGAGGTGGTCACTCTCTCTAATCCCTGTCAGTGAGGTGGTCACTCTCTCTCTAATCCCTGTCAGTGAGGTGGTCACTCTCTCTAATCCCTGTCAGTGAGATGGTCACTCTTCTCCCTGTCAGTGAGGTGGTCACTCTCTCTAATCCCTGTCAGTGAGGTGGTCACTCTCTCTAATCCCTGTCAGTGAGGTGGACACTATCTCTAATCCCTGTCAGTGAGGTGGTCACTCTCTCTCTAATCCCTGTCAGTAAGGTTGTCACTCTCTCTAATCCCTGTCAGTGAGGTAGTCACTCTCTCTAATATTTGTCAGTGAGATGGTCACTCTATCTAATTCCTGTCAGTGAGGTGGTCACTCTCTCTAATCCCTGTCAGTGAGGTGGTCATTCTCTCTCTAATCACTGTCAGTGAGGTGTTCACTCTCTCTCTAATCCCTGTCAGTAAAATGGTCACTCTCTCTCTAATCCCTGTCAGTGAGGTGGTCACTCTCTCTCTAATCCCTGTCAGTGAGGTGGAGACTCTCTCTAATCCCTGTCAGTGAGGTGGTCACTCGCTCTCTAATCCCTGTCAGTGAGGTGGACACTCTCTCTAATCCCTGTCAGTGAGGTGGTCACTCTCTCTCTAATCCCTGTCAGTGAGGTTGTCACTCTCTCAAATACCTGTCTGTGAGGTGGTCACTCTCTCTAATATTTGTCAGTGAGCTGGTCACTCTCTCTAATCCCTGTCAGTGAGGTGGTCACTCTCTCTAATCCCTGTCAGTGAGATGGTCACTCTTCTCCCTGTCAGTGAGGTGGTCACTCTCTCTAATCCCTGTCAGTGAGGTGGTCACTCTCTCTAATCCCTATCAGTAAAATGGTCACTCTCTCTCTAATCCCTGTCAGTGAGGTGGGCACTCTCTCTAATCCCTGTCAGTGAGGTGGTCACTCTCTCTCTAATCCCTGTCAGTGAGGTTGTCACTCTCTCTAACCCCTGTCTGTGAGGTGGTCACTCTCTCAAATATTTGTCAGTGAGCTGGTCACTCTCTCTAATCCCTGTCAGTGAGGTGGTCACTCTCTCTAATCCCTGTCAGTGAGGTGGTCACTCTATCTAATTCCTGTCAGTGAGGTGGTCACTCTCTCTAATCCCTGTCAGTGAGGTGGTCACTCTCTCTAATTCCTGTCAGTGAGGTGGTCACTCTCTCTAATCCCTGTCAGTGAGGTGGTCACTCTCTCTCTAATCCCTGTCAGTGAGGTGTTTACTCTCTCTCTAATCCCTATCAGTAAAATGGTCACTCTCTCTCTAATCCCTGTCAGTGAGGTGGACACTCTCTCTAATCCCTGTCAGTGAGGTTGTCACTCTCTCAAATACCTGTCTGTGAGGTGGTCACTCTGTCTAATATTTGTCAGTGAGCTGGTGACTCTCTCTAATCCCTGTCAGTGAGGTGGTCACTCTCTCTAATCCCTGTCAGTGAGGTGGTCACTCTATCTAATTCCTGTCAGTGAGGTGGTCACTCTCTCTAATCCCTGTCAGTGAGGTGGTCACTCTCTCTCTAATCCCTGTCAGTGAGGTGGTCACTCTCTCTAATCCCTGTCAGTGAGGTGGTCACTCTCTCTAATCCCTGTCAGTAAAATGATCACTCTCTCTCTAATCCCTGTCAGTGAGGTGGACACTCTCTCTAATCCCTGTCAGTGAGGTGGTCACTCTCTCTCTAATCCCTGTCAGTGAGGTGGTCACTCTCTCTAATCCCTGTCAGTGAGGTGGTCACTCTCTCTCTAATCCCTGTCAGTGAGGTGGTCACTCTCTCTAATCCCTGTCAGTGAGATGGTCACTCTTCTCCCTGTCAGTGAGGTGGTCACTCTCTCTAAACCCTGTCAGTGAGGTGGTCACTCTCTCTAATCCCTGTCAGTGAGGTGGTCACTCTCTCTCTAATCCCTGTCAGTGAGGTGGTCACTCTCTCTAATCCCTGTCAGTGAGATGGTCACTCTTCTCCCTGTCAGTGAGGTGGTCACTCTCTCTAATCCCTGTCAGTGAGGTGGTCACTCTCTCTAATCCCTGTCAGTGAGGTAGTCACTCTCTCTAATATTTGTCAGTGAGCTGGTCACTATCTAATTCCTGTCAGTGAGGTGGTCACTCTCTCTAATCCCTGTCAGTGAGGTGGTCATTCTCTCTCTAATCCCTGTCAGTGAGGTGTTCACTCTCTCTCTAATCCCTGTCAGTAAAATGGTCACTCTCTCTCTAATTCCTGTCAGTGAGGTGGTCACTCTCTCTAATCCCTGTCAGTGAGGTGGTCACTCTCTCTCGAATCCCTGTCAGTGAGGTTGTCACTCTCTCAAATACCTGTCTGTGAGGTGGTCACTCTCTCTAATATTTGTCAGTGAGCTGGTTACTCTCTCTAATCTCTGTCAGTGAGGTGGTCACTCTCTCTAATCCCTGTCAGTGAGGTGGTCATTCTCTCTCTAATCACTGTCAGTGAGGTGTTCACTCTCTCTCTAATCCCTGTCAGTAAAATGGTCACTCTCTCTCTAATTCCTGTCAGTGAGGTGGTCACTCTCTCTAATCCCTGTCAGTGAGGTGGTCATTCTCTCTCTAATCACTGTCAGTGAGGTGTTCACTCTCTCTCTATTCCCTGTCAGTGAGGTGGACACTCTCTCTAATCCCTGTCAGTAAAATGATCACTCTCTCTAATCCCTGTCAGGGAGGTGGTCACTCTCTCTCTAATCCCTGTCAGTGAGGTTGTCACTCTCTCAAATACCTGTCTGTGAGGTGGTCACTCTCTCTAATATTTGTCAGTGAGCTGGTCACTCTCTCTAACCCTGTCAGTGAGGTGGTCACTCTCTCTAATCCCTGTCAGTGAGATGGTCACTCTTCTCCCTGTCAGTGAGGTGGTCACTCTCTCTAATCCCTGTCAGTGAGGTGGTCACTCTCTCTCTAATCCCTGTCAGTGAGGTGTTTACTCTCTCTCTAATCCCTGTCAGTGAGGTGGTCACTCTCTCTCTAATCCCTGTCAGTGAGGTGGGCACTCTCTCTAATCCCTGTCAGTGAGGTGGTCACTCTCTCTCTAATCCCTGTCAGTGAGGTTGTCACTCTCTCTAACCCCTGTCTGTGAGGTGGTCACTCTCTCTAATATTTGTCAGTGAGCTGGTCACTCTCTCTAATCCCTGTCAGTGAGGTGGTCACTCGCTCTCTAATCCCTGTCAGTGAGGTGGACACTCTCTCTAATCCCTGTCAGTGAGGTGGTCACTCTCTCTCTAATCCCTGTCAGTGAGGTTGTCACTCTCTCAAATACCTGTCTGTGAGGTGGTCAC
The DNA here is from genome assembly GCF_047496885.1 of Scyliorhinus torazame. Lineage (NCBI taxonomy): Eukaryota > Metazoa > Chordata > Chondrichthyes > Carcharhiniformes > Scyliorhinidae > Scyliorhinus > Scyliorhinus torazame. Next base: position 26,651,758 of record NC_092728.1, on the reverse strand, counting down.
TCTCTCTAATATTTGTCAGTGAGCTGGTCACTCTCTCTAATCCCTGTCAGTGAGGTGGTCACTCTCTCTAATCCCTGTCAGTGAGATGGTCACTCTTCTCCCTGTCAGTGAGGTGGTCACTCTCTCTAATCCCTGTCAGTGAGGTGGTCACTCTCTCTAATCCCTATCAGTAAAATGGTCACTCTCTCTCTAATCCCTGTCAGTGAGGTGGGCACTCTCTCTAATCCCTGTCAGTGAGGTGGTCACTCTCTCTCTAATCCCTGTCAGTGAGGTTGTCACTCTCTCTAACCCCTGTCTGTGAGGTGGTCACTCTCTCAAATATTTGTCAGTGAGCTGGTCACTCTCTCTAATCCCTGTCAGTGAGGTGGTCACTCTCTCTAATCCCTGTCAGTGAGGTGGTCACTCTATCTAATTCCTGTCAGTGAGGTGGTCACTCTCTCTAATCCCTGTCAGTGAGGTGGTCACTCTCTCTAATTCCTGTCAGTGAGGTGGTCACTCTCTCTAATCCCTGTCAGTGAGGTGGTCACTCTCTCTCTAATCCCTGTCAGTGAGGTGTTTACTCTCTCTCTAATCCCTATCAGTAAAATGGTCACTCTCTCTCTAATCCCTGTCAGTGAGGTGGACACTCTCTCTAATCCCTGTCAGTGAGGTTGTCACTCTCTCAAATACCTGTCTGTGAGGTGGTCACTCTGTCTAATATTTGTCAGTGAGCTGGTGACTCTCTCTAATCCCTGTCAGTGAGGTGGTCACTCTCTCTAATCCCTGTCAGTGAGGTGGTCACTCTATCTAATTCCTGTCAGTGAGGTGGTCACTCTCTCTAATCCCTGTCAGTGAGGTGGTCACTCTCTCTCTAATCCCTGTCAGTGAGGTGGTCACTCTCTCTAATCCCTGTCAGTGAGGTGGTCACTCTCTCTAATCCCTGTCAGTAAAATGATCACTCTCTCTCTAATCCCTGTCAGTGAGGTGGACACTCTCTCTAATCCCTGTCAGTGAGGTGGTCACTCTCTCTCTAATCCCTGTCAGTGAGGTGGTCACTCTCTCTAATCCCTGTCAGTGAGGTGGTCACTCTCTCTCTAATCCCTGTCAGTGAGGTGGTCACTCTCTCTAATCCCTGTCAGTGAGATGGTCACTCTTCTCCCTGTCAGTGAGGTGGTCACTCTCTCTAAACCCTGTCAGTGAGGTGGTCACTCTCTCTAATCCCTGTCAGTGAGGTGGTCACTCTCTCTCTAATCCCTGTCAGTGAGGTGGTCACTCTCTCTAATCCCTGTCAGTGAGATGGTCACTCTTCTCCCTGTCAGTGAGGTGGTCACTCTCTCTAATCCCTGTCAGTGAGGTGGTCACTCTCTCTAATCCCTGTCAGTGAGGTAGTCACTCTCTCTAATATTTGTCAGTGAGCTGGTCACTATCTAATTCCTGTCAGTGAGGTGGTCACTCTCTCTAATCCCTGTCAGTGAGGTGGTCATTCTCTCTCTAATCCCTGTCAGTGAGGTGTTCACTCTCTCTCTAATCCCTGTCAGTAAAATGGTCACTCTCTCTCTAATTCCTGTCAGTGAGGTGGTCACTCTCTCTAATCCCTGTCAGTGAGGTGGTCACTCTCTCTCGAATCCCTGTCAGTGAGGTTGTCACTCTCTCAAATACCTGTCTGTGAGGTGGTCACTCTCTCTAATATTTGTCAGTGAGCTGGTTACTCTCTCTAATCTCTGTCAGTGAGGTGGTCACTCTCTCTAATCCCTGTCAGTGAGGTGGTCATTCTCTCTCTAATCACTGTCAGTGAGGTGTTCACTCTCTCTCTAATCCCTGTCAGTAAAATGGTCACTCTCTCTCTAATTCCTGTCAGTGAGGTGGTCACTCTCTCTAATCCCTGTCAGTGAGGTGGTCATTCTCTCTCTAATCACTGTCAGTGAGGTGTTCACTCTCTCTCTATTCCCTGTCAGTGAGGTGGACACTCTCTCTAATCCCTGTCAGTAAAATGATCACTCTCTCTAATCCCTGTCAGTGAGGTGGACACTCTCTCTAATCCCTGTCAGTGAGGTTGTCACTCTCTCAAATACCTGTCTGTGAGGTGGTCACTCTCTCTAATATTTGTCAGTGAGCTGGTCACTCTCTCTAACCCTGTCAGTGAGGTGGTCACTCTCTCTAATCCCTGTCAGTGAGATGGTCACTCTTCTCCCTGTCAGTGAGGTGGTCACTCTCTCTAATCCCTGTCAGTGAGGTGGTCACTCTCTCTCTAATCCCTGTCAGTGAGGTGTTTACTCTCTCTCTAATCCCTGTCAGTGAGGTGGTCACTCTCTCTCTAATCCCTGTCAGTGAGGTGGGCACTCTCTCTAATCCCTGTCAGTGAGGTGGTCACTCTCTCTCTAATCCCTGTCAGTGAGGTTGTCACTCTCTCTAACCCCTGTCTGTGAGGTGGTCACTCTCTCTAATATTTGTCAGTGAGCTGGTCACTCTCTCTAATCCCTGTCAGTGAGGTGGTCACTCTCTCTAATCCCTGTCAGTGAGGTGGTCACTCTATCTAATTCCTGTCAGTGAGGTGGTCACTCTCTGTAATCCCTGTCAGTGAGGTGGTCACTCTCTCTAATTCCTGTCAGTGAGGTGGTCACTCTCTCTAATCCCTGTCAGTGAGGTGGTCACTCTCTCTGTAATCCCTGTCAGTGAGGTGTTTACTCTCTCTCTAATCCCTATCAGTAAAATGGTCACTCTCTCTCTAATCCCTGTCAGTGAGGTGGACACTCTCTCTAATCCCTGTCAGTGAGGTTGTCACTCTCTCAAATACCTGTCTGTGAGGTGGTCACTCTGTCTAATATTTGTCAGTGAGCTGGTGACTCTCTCTAATCCCTGTCAGTGAGGTGGTCACTCTCTCTAATCCCTGTCAGTGAGGTGGTCACTCTATCTAATTCCTGTCAGTGAGGTGGTCACTCTCTCTAATCCCTGTCAGTGAGGTGGTCACTCTCTCTCTAATCCCTGTCAGTGAGGTGGTCACTCTCTCTAATCCCTGTCAGTGAGGTGGTCACTCTCTCTAATCCCTGTCAGTAAAATGATCACTCTCTCTCTAATCCCTGTCAGTGAGGTGGACACTCTCTCTAATCCCTGTCAGTGAGGTGGTCACTCTCTCTCTAATCCCTGTCAGTGAGGTGGTCACTCTCTCTAATCCCTGTCAGTGAGGTGATCACTCTCTCTCTAATCCCTGTCAGTGAGGTGGTCACTCTCTCTAATCCCTGTCAGTGAGATGGTCACTCTTCTCCCTGTCAGTGAGGTGGTCACTCTCTCTAATCCCTGTCAGTGAGGTGGTCACTCTCTCTAATCCCTGTCAGTGAGGTGGTCACTCTCTCTCTAATCCCTGTCAGTGAGGTGGTCACTCTCTCTAATCCCTGTCAGTGAGATGGTCACTCTTCTCCCTGTCAGTGAGGTGGTCACTCTCTCTAATCCCTGTCAGTGAGGTGGTCACTCTCTCTAATCCCTGTCAGTGAGGTGGACACTATCTCTAATCCCTGTCAGTGAGGTAGTCACTCTCTCTAATATTTGTCAGTGAGCTGGTCACTCTATCTAATTCCTGTCAGTGAGGTGGTCACTCTCTCTAATCCCTGTCAGTGAGGTGGTCATTCTCTCTCTAATCACTGTCAGTGAGGTGTTCACTCTCTCTCTAATCCCTGTCAGTAAAATGGTCTCTCTCTCTCTATTCCCTGTCTGTGAGGTGGACACTCTCTCTAATCCCTGTCAGTAAAATGATCACTCTCTCTAATCCCTGTCAGGGAGGTGGTCACTCTCTCTCTAATCCCTGTCAGTGAGGTGGTCACTCTCTCAAATACCTGTCTGTGAGGTGGTCACTCTCTCTAATATTTGTCAGTGAGCTGGTCACTCTCTCTAACCCTGTCAGTGAGGTGGTCACTCTCTCTAATCCCTGTCAGTGAGATGGTCACTCTTCTCCCTGTCAGTGAGGTGGTCACTCTCTCTAATCCCTGTCAGTGAGGTGGTCACTCTCTCTCTAATCCCTGTCAGTGAGGTGTTTACTCTCTCTCTAATCCCTGTCAGTGAGGTGGTCACTCTCTCTCTAATCCCTGTCAGTGAGGTGGGCACTCTCTCTAATCCCTGTCAGTGAGGTGGTCACTCTCTCTCTAATCCCTGTCAGTGAGGTTGTCACTCTCTCTAACCCCTGTCTGTGAGGTGGTCACTCTCTCTAATATTTGTCAGTGAGCTGGTCACTCTCTCTAATCCCTGTCAGTGAGGTGGTCACTCTCTCTAATCCCTGTCAGTGAGGTGGTCACTCTATCTAATTCCTGTCAGTGAGGTGGTCACTCTCTGTAATCCCTGTCAGTGAGGTGGTCACTCTCTCTAATTCCTGTCAGTGAGGTGGTCACTCTCTCTAATCCCTGTCAGTGAGGTGGTCACTCTCTCTGTAATCCCTGTCAGTGAGGTGTTTACTCTCTCTCTAATCCCTATCAGTAAAATGGTCACTCTCTCTCTAATCCCTGTCAGTGAGGTGGACACTCTCTCTAATCCCTGTCAGTGAGGTTGTCACTCTCTCAAATACCTGTCTGTGAGGTGGTCACTCTGTCTAATATTTGTCAGTGAGCTGGTGACTCTCTCTAATCCCTGTCAGTGAGGTGGTCACTCTCTCTAATCCCTGTCAGTGAGGTGGTCACTCTATCTAATTCCTGTCAGTGAGGTGGTCACTCTCTCTAATCCCTGTCAGTGAGGTGGTCACTCTCTCTCTAATCCCTGTCAGTGAGGTGGTCACTCTCTCTAATCCCTGTCAGTGAGGTGGTCACTCTCTCTAATCCCTGTCAGTAAAATGATCACTCTCTCTCTAATCCCTGTCAGTGAGGTGGACACTCTCTCTAATCCCTGTCAGTGAGGTGGTCACTCTCTCTCTAATCCCTGTCAGTGAGGTGGTCACTCTCTCTAATCCCTGTCAGTGAGGTGATCACTCTCTCTCTAATCCCTGTCAGTGAGGTGGTCACTCTCTCTAATCCCTGTCAGTGAGATGGTCACTCTTCTCCCTGTCAGTGAGGTGGTCACTCTCTCTAATCCCTGTCAGTGAGGTGGTCACTCTCTCTAATCCCTGTCAGTGAGGTGGTCACTCTCTCTCTAATCCCTGTCAGTGAGGTGGTCACTCTCTCTAATCCCTGTCAGTGAGATGGTCACTCTTCTCCCTGTCAGTGAGGTGGTCACTCTCTCTAATCCCTGTCAGTGAGGTGGTCACTCTCTCTAATCCCTGTCAGTGAGGTGGACACTATCTCTAATCCCTGTCAGTGAGGTAGTCACTCTCTCTAATATTTGTCAGTGAGCTGGTCACTCTATCTAATTCCTGTCAGTGAGGTGGTCACTCTCTCTAATCCCTGTCAGTGAGGTGGTCATTCTCTCTCTAATCACTGTCAGTGAGGTGTTCACTCTCTCTCTAATCCCTGTCAGTAAAATGGTCTCTCTCTCTCTATTCCCTGTCTGTGAGGTGGACACTCTCTCTAATCCCTGTCAGTGAGGTGGTCACTCTCTCTCTAATCCCTGTCAGTGAGGTGGAGACTCTCTCTAATCCCTGTCAGTGAGGTGGTCACTCGCTCTCTAATCCCTGTCAGTGAGGTGGACACTCTCTCTAATCCCTGTCAGTGAGGTGGTCACTCTCTCTCTAATCCCTGTCAGTGAGGTTGTCACTCTCTCAAATAGCTGTCTGTGAGGTGGTCACTCTGTCTAATATTTGTCAGTGAGCTGGTGACTCTCTCTAATCCCTGTCAGTGAGGTGGTCACTCTCTCTAATCCCTGTCAGTGAGGTGGTCACTCTATCTAATTCCTGTCAGTGAGGTGGTCACTCTCTCTAATCCCTGTCAGTGAGGTGGTCACTCTCTCTCTAATCCCTGTCAGTGAGGTGGTCACTCTCTCTAATCCCTGTCAGTGAGGTGGTCACTCTCTCTAATCCCTGTCAGTAAAATGATCACTCTCTCTCTAATCCCTGTCAGTGAGATGGACACTCTCTCTAATCCCTGTCAGTGAGATGGTCACTCTCTCTCTAATCCCTGTCAGTGAGGTGGTCACTCTCTCTAATCCCTGTCAGTGAGGTGGTCACTCTCTCTCTAATCCCTGTCAGTGAGGTGGTCACTCTCTCTAATCCCTGTCAGTGAGATGGTCACTCTTCTCCCTGTCAGTGAGGTGGTCACTCTCTCTAATCCCTGTTAGTGAGGTGGTCACTCTCTCTAATCCCTGTCATTGAGGTGGTCACTCTCTCTCTAATCCCTGTCAGTGAGGTGGTCACTCTCTCTAATCCCTGTCAGTGAGATGGTCACTCTTCTCCCTGTCAGTGAGGTGGTCACTCTCTCTAATCCCTGTCAGTGAGGTTGTCACTCTCTCTAATCCCTGTCAGTGAGGTAGTCACTCTCTCTAATATTTGTCAGTGAGCTGGTCACTCTATCTAATTCCTGTCAGTGAGGTGGTCACTCTCTCTAATCCCTGTCAGTGAGGTGGTCATTCTCTCTCTAATCACTGTCAGTGAGGTGTTCACTCTCTCTCTAATCCCTGTCAGTAAAATGGTCTCTCTCTCTCTATTCCCTGTCAGTGAGGTGGACACTCTCTCTAATCCCTGTCAGTGAGGTGGTCACTCTCTCTCTAATCCCTGTCAGTGAGGTGGACACTCTCTCTAATCCCTGTCAATGAGGTGGTCACTCGCTCTCTAATCCCTGTCAGTGAGGTGGACACTCTCTCTAATCCCTGTCAGTGAGGTGGTCACTCTCTCTCTAATCCCTGTCAGCGAGGTTGTCACTCTCTCAAATACCTGTCTGTGAGGTGGTAACTCTCTCTAATATTTGTCAGTGAGCTGGTCACTCTCTCTAATCCCTGTCAGTGAGGTGGTCACTCTCTCTAATCCCTGTCAGTGAGGTGGTCACTCTATCTAATTCCTGTCAGTGAGGTGGTCACTCTCTCTAATCCCTGTCAGTGAGGTGGTCATTCTCTCTCTAATCACTGTCAGTGAGGTGTTCACTCTCTCTCTAACCCCTGTCAGTAAAATGGTCTCTCTCTCTCTATTCCCTGTCAGTGAGGTGGACACTCTCTCTAATCCCTGTCAGTGAGGTGGTCACTCTCTCTCTAATCCCTGTCAGTGAGGTGGACACTCTCTCTAATCCCTGTCTGTGAGGTGGTCACTCGCTCTCTAATCCCTGTCAGTGAGGTGGTCACTCTCTCTCTAATCCCTGTCAGTGAGGTGGTCACTCTCTCTAATCCCTGTCAGTGAGCTGGTCACTGTCTCTAATCCCTGTCAGTGAGGTGGTCACTCTCTCTAACCCCTGTCAGTGAGCTGGTCACTGTCCCTAATCCCTGTCAGTGAGGTGGACACTCTCTCTAATCCCTGTCAGTGAGGTGGTCACTCTCTCTCTAATCCCTGTCAGTGAGGTTGTCACTCTCTCAAATACCTGTCTGTGAGGTGGTCACTCTCTCTAATATTTGTCAGTGAGCTGGTCACTCTCTCTAATCCCTGTCAGTGAGGTGGTCACTCTCTCTAATCCCTGTCAGTGAGGTGGTCACTCTCTCTAATCCCTGTCAGTGAGGTGGTCACTCTATCTAATTCCTGTCAGTGAGGTGGTCACTCTCCCTAATCCCTGTCAGTGATGTGGTCACTGTCTCTAATCCCTGTCAGTGAGGTGGTCACTCTCTCTCTAATCACTGTCAGTGAGGTGTTCACTCTCTCTCTAACCCCTGTCAGTAAAATGGTCTCTCTCTCTCTATTCCCTGTCAGTAAAATGGTCACTCTCTCTAATCCCTGTCAGTGAGGTAGTCACTGTCTCTAATCCCTGTCAGTGAGGTGGTCACTCTCTCTAATCCCTGTCAGTGAGGTGGTCACTCGCTCTCTAATCCCTGTCAGTGAGCTGGTCACTCTCTCTAATCCCTGTCAGTGAGGTGGTCACTCTCTCTAATCCCTGTCAGTGAGCTGGTCACTGTCTCTAATCCCTGTCAGTGAGGTGGTCACACTCTCTAATCCCTGTCAGTGAGGTGGTCACTCGCTCTCTAATCCCTGTCAGTGAGCTGGTCACTGTCTCTAATCCCTGTCAGTGAGGTGGTCACTCTCTCTAATCCCTGTCAGTGAGGTGGACACTCTCTCTAAACCCTGTCAGTGAGGTGGTCACTCTCTCTAATCCCTGTCAGTGAGGTGGACACTCTCTCTAATCCCTGTCAGTGAGGTGGTCACCCTCTCTAATCCCTGTCAGTGAGATGGTCACTCTTCTCCCTGTCCGTGAGATGGTCACTCTCTCTAATCCCTGTTTGTGAGGTGGTCACTCTCTCTCTAATACCTGTCAGTGAGGTGTTTACTCTCTCTCTAATCCCTATCAGTAAAATGGTCACTCTCTCTCTAATCCCTGTCAGTGAGCTGGTCACTCTCTCTAATCCCTGTCAGCGAGGTGGTCACTCTCTCTAATCCCTGTCAGTGAGGTGGTCACTCTATCTAATTCCTGTCAGTGAGGTGGACACTCTCTCTAATCCCTGTCAGTGAGGTGGTCACTCTCTCTCTAATCCCTGTCAGTGAGGTGTTTACTCTCTCTCTAATCCCTATCAGTAAAATGGTCACTCTCTCTCTAATCCCTGTCAGTGAGGTGGACACTCTCTCTAATCCCTGTCAGTGAGGTGGTCACTCTCTCTCTAATCCCTGTCAGTGAGGTTGTCACTCTCTCAAATACCTGTCTGTGAGGTGGTCACTCTCTCTAATATTTGTCAGTGAGCTGGTCACTCTCTCTAATCCCTGTCAGTGAGGTGGTCACTCTCTCTAATCCCTGTCTGTGAGATGGTCACTCTATCTAATTCCTGTCAGTGAGGTGGTCACTCTCTCTAATTCCTGTCAGTGAGGTGGTCACTCTCTCTCTAATCCCTGTCAGTGAGGTGGACACTCTCTCTAATCCCTGTCAGTGAGGTGGTCACTCTCTCTCTAATCCCTGTCAGTGAGGTAGTCACTCTCTCTAAACCCTGTCAGTGAGGTGGTCACTCTCTCTAATCCCTGTCAGTGACGTGGTCACTCTCTCTTCTCCCTGTCAGTGAGGTGGTCACTCTCTATAATCCCTGTCAGTGAGGTGGTCACTCTCTCTCTAATCCCTGTCAGTGAGGTGTTCACTCTCTCTCTAATCCCTATCAGTAAAATGGTCACTCTCTCTCTAATCCCTGTCAGTGAGGTGGACACTCTCTCTAATCCCTGTCAGTGAGGTAGTCACTCTCTCTAATCCCTGTCAGTGAGGTGGTCACTCTCTCTAATCCCTGTCAGTGAGGTGGTCACTCTCTCTAACCCCTGTCAGTGAGGTGGTCACTCGCTCCAATCCCTGTCAGTGAGGTGGTCACTCTCTCTAATCCCTGTCAGTGAGGTGGTCACTCTCTCTAATCCCTGTCAGTGAGGTAGTCACTCTCTCTAATCCCCGTCAGTGAGGTGGTCACTCTCTCTAATCCCTGTCAGTGAGGTGGTCACTCTCTCTAACCCCTGTCAGTGAGGTGGTCACTCGCTCCAATCCCTGTCAGTGAGGTGGTCACTCTCTCTAATCCCTGTCAGTGAGGTGGTCACTCTCTCTAATCCCTGTCAGTGAGGTGGTCACTCTCTCTAATCCCTATCAGTGAGGTGGTCACTCTCTCTCTAATTCCTGTCAGTGAGGTGGTCACTCTCCCTCTAATCCCTGTCAGTGAGGTGGTCACTCTCTCTAATCCCTGTCAGTGAGGTGGTCACTCTCTCTCTAATACCTGTCAGTAAAATGGTCACTCTCTCTCTAATCCCTGTCAGTGAGGTGGACACTCTCTCTAATCCCTGTCAGTGAGGTGGTCACTCTCTCTCTAATCCCTGTCAGTGAGGTAGTCACTCTCTCTAAACCCTGTCAGTGAGGTGGTCACTCTCTCTAATCCCTGTCAGTGACGTGGTCACTCTCTCTTCTCCCTGTCAGTGAGGTGGTCACTCTCTCTAATCCCTGTCAGTGAGGTGGTCACTCTCTCTCTAATCCCTGTCAGTGAGGTGTTTACTCTCTCTCTAATCCCTATCAGTAAAATGGTCACTCTCTCTCTAATCCCTGTCAGTGAGGTGGACACTCTCTCTAATCCCTGTCAGTGAGGTGGTCACTCTCTCTCTAATCCCTGTCAGTGAGGTAGTCCCTCTCTCTAATCCCTGTCAGTGAGGTGGTCACTCTCTCTAATCCCTGTCAGTGAGGTGGTCACTCTCTCTAACCCCTTTCAGTTAGGTGGTCACTCGCTCCAATCCCTGTCAGTGAGGTGGTCACTCTCTCTAATCCCTGTCAGTGAGGTGGTCACTCTCTCTCTAATTCCTGTCAGTGACGTGGTCACTCTCCCTCTAATCCCTGTCAGTGAGGTGGTCACTCTCTCTAATCCCTGTCAGTCAGGTGGTCACTCTCTCTAATACCTGTCAGTGAGGTGGCCACTCTCTCTAATCCCTGTCAGTGAGGTGGTCACTCACTCTAATCCCTGTCAGTGAGGTGGTCTCTCTCTCTAATCACTGTCAGTGAGGTGGTCACTCTCTCTAATCCCTGTCAGTGAGGTGGTCACTCTCTCTCTAATCCCTGTCAGTGAGGTGGTCACTCTCTCTCTAATCCCTGTCAGTGAGGTGGTCACTCTCTCTCTAATCCCTGTCAGTGAGATGGTCACTCTCTCTAATCCCTGTCAGTGAGGTGGTCACTCCCTCTCTAACCCCTGTCAGTGAGGTGGTCACTCTCTCTAATCCCTGTCAGTGAGGTGGTCACTCTCTCTAATCCCTGTCAGTGAGGTGGTCACTCTCTCTAATCCCTGTCAATGAGATGGTCACTCTCTCTCTAATCCCTGTCAGTGAGGTGGTCACTCTCTCTCTAATCCCTGTCAGTGAGATGGTCACTCTCTCTAATCCCTGTCAGTGAGGTGGTCACTCTCTCTAATCACTGTCAGTGAGGTGGTCACTCTCTCTCTAATCCCTGTCAGTGAGGTGGTCACTCTCTCGAATCCCTGTCAGTGAGGTGGTCACTCTCTCTCTAATCCCTGTCAGTGAGATGGTCACTCTCTCTCTAATCCCTGTCAGTGAGGTGGTCACTCTCTCTAATCCCTGTCAGTGAGGTGGTCACTCTCTCTAATCCCTGTCAGTGAGGTGGTCACTCTCTCTAATCCCTGTCAGTGAGGTGGTCACTCACTCTAATCCCTGTCAGTGAGGTGGTCACTCTCTCTAATCCCTGTCAGTGAGGTGGTCACTCTCTCTAATCCCTGCCAGTGAGGTGGTCACTCTCTCTCTAATCCCTGTCAGTGAGGTGGTCACTCTCTCTAATCACTGTCAGTGAGGTGGTCACTCTCTCTAATCCCTGTCAGTGAGGTGGTCACTCTCTCTAATCCCTGTCAGTGAGATGGTCACTCTCTCTAATCCCTGTCAGTGAGGTGGTCACTCTCTCTAATCACTGTCAGTGAGGTGGTCACTGTCTCTAATCCCTGCCAGTGAGGTGGTCACTCTCTCTCTGATCCCTGTCAGTGAGGTGGTCACTCTCTCTAATCACTGTCAGTGAGGTGGTCACTCTCTCTAATCCCTGTCAGTGAGGTGGTCACTCTCTCTAATCCCTGTCACTGAGGTGGTCACTCTCTCTAATCCCTGTCAGTGAGGTGGTCACTGTCTCTAATCCCTGTCAGTCAGGTGGTCACTCTCTCGAATCCTTGTCAGTGAGGTGGTCACTCTCTCTAATCCCTGTCAGTGAGGTTGTCACTCTCTCTCTAATCCCAGTCAGTGAGGTGGTCACACTCTCTAATCCCTGTCAGTGAGGTGGTCACTCTCTCGAATCCTTGTCAGTGAGGTGGTCACTCTCTCTAATCCCTGTCAGTGAGGTGGTCACTCTCTAATCCCTGTTGTGAGGTGGTCACTCTCTCTAATCCCTGTCAGTGAGGTGGTCACTCTCTCTAATCCCTGTCAGTGAGGTGGTCACTCTCTCTCTAATCCCTGTCAGTGAGGTGGTCACTCTCTCTAATCCCTGTTGTGAGGTGGTCACTCTCTCTAATCCCTGTCAGTGAGGTGGTCACTCTCTCTAATCTCTGTCAGTGAGGTGGTCACTCTCTAATCCCTGTTGTGAGGTGGTCACTCTCTCTCTAATCCCTGTCAGTGAGGTGGTCACTCTCTCTCTAATCCCTGTCAGTGAGGTGGTCACTCTCTCTCTAATCCCTGTCAGTGAGGTGGTCACTCTCTCTAATCCCTGTCAGTGAGGTGGTCACTCTCTCTCTAATCCCTGTCAGTGAGGTGGTCACTCTCTCTCTAATCCCTGTCAGTGAGGTGGTCACTCTCTCTAATCCCTGTCAGTGAGGTGGTCACTCTCTCTCTAATCCCTGTCAGTGAGGTGGTCACTCTCTCTCTAATCCCTGTCAGTGAGATGGTCACTCTCTCTCTAATCCCTGTCAGTGAGGTGGTCACTCTCTCTAATCCCTGTCAGTGAGGTGGTCACTCTCTCTAATCCCTGTCAGTGAGGTGGTCACTCTCTCTAATCCCTGTCAGTGAGATGGTCACTCTCTCTTCTCCCTGTAAGTGTATCATAGTGTTTCATAGAATCATAGAATTTACAGTGCAGAAGGAGGCCATTCGGCCCATCGAGTCTGCACCGGCTCTTGGAAAGAGCACCCTACCCATGGTCAACACCTCCACCCTATCCCCATAACCCAGTAACCCCACTCAACACTAAGGGCAATTTTGGACACTAAGGGCAATTTAGCATGGCCAATCCACCTAACCTGCACATCTTTGGACTGTGGGAGGAAACCGGAGCACCCGGAGGAAACCCACGCACACACGGGGAGGATGTGCAGACTCCGCACAGACAGTGACCCAAGCCGGAATCGAACCTGGGACCCTGGAGCTGTGAAGCAATTGTGCTAACCACTGTGCTGCCGTGCTGCCCGTGTGTGGTCACTCTCTCTAATCCCTATCAGTAAAATGGTCACTCTCTCTCTAATCCCTGTCAGTGAGGTGGTCACTCTCTCTCTAATCCCTATCAGTAAAATGGTCACTCTCTCTCTAATCCCTGTCAGTGAGGTGTTTACTCTCTCTCTAATCCCTATCAGTAAAATGGTCACTCTCTCTCTAATCCCTGTCAGTGAGGTGGTCACTCTCTCTCTAATCCCTGTCAGTGAGGTGGTCACTCTCTCTCTAATCCCTGTCAGTGAGGTGGTCACTCTCTCTAATCCCTGTCAGTCAGGTGGTCACTCTCTCTAATCCCTGTCAGTGAGGTGGTCACTCTCTCTCCAATCCCTGTCAGTGAGGTGGACACTCTCTCTCTAATCCCTGTCAGTGAGGTGGTCACTCTCTCTCCAATCCCTGTCAGTGAGGTGGACACTCTCTCTCTAATCCCTGTCAGTGAGGTGGTCACTCTCTCTAATCCCTGTCAGTGAGGTGGTCACTCTCTCTAATCCCTGTCAGTGAGGTGGTCACTCTCTCTAATCCCTGTCAGTGAGGTGGTCACTCTCTCTAATCTCTGTCAGTGAGGTGGTCACTCTCTCTAATCCCTGTCAGTGAGGTGGTCACTCTCTCTAATCCCTGTCAGTGAGGTGCTCACTCTCTCTAATCCCTGTCAGTGAGGTGGTCACTCTCTCTCTAATCCCTGTCAGTGAGGTGGTCACTCTCTCTAACTCCATCACTCATTTGCTTCTGTCTGTATTCATCGCTCCTTCTAATTTTCAATCTCTCTTCCTCTTTCTCTCTCTCATTTTCCATCATGGTATCTCTCCCTCTCCCTTCCTTACTCTCTCTCCACCTCTCTCTCTCATTGCCCCTCCTTTCGACCCCTCTCTTTCTCTCTTTTGCCCCTCCTTCATTCCCCTTCCTACTCCTTCTCCTTTCTCTCTCTCCCTCTCTCTCTCCCCCTCTCTTCCTTCTCTCTCTCCCCTTTCTCCCCTCCCTCTCCCCCTCCTATCTCCCTCCCTCCCTCCTTCCCCCTCTCTCCCTCCCCTCTCCCTCCCCTCCCTCACCCTCTCCCTCCCCTCTCCCTATCCTCTTCTTCCTCCCCGCCCTCCATCCCTATCCCTCCCGTCTCCCTGTCCCCTTCTCCCTCCGCTCCATCCCTCCCTCCCTCCCCTTCTCTCTCCTCCTCCCTCTCGTTCCCCCCTATCAGTCCCCAACTCCCCACTGCCGTGTCTGGGTGGCCTGTGCCCTGTGTGTGGGGGGGGGGGGGGGGGGGGGGGGCGAAGGCTGGGTGGGGGAGATGGGAGAGGGGTGGGTGGGAGAGGCTGTGCCAGGACAGGCTGGTGAAGTGACAGAGCTGGCATTGTGCTGTCTGTGTGGTGCCGCCTCGCTGGGATGTGAATGCTTGTTGACAGGAGAGTTCTGTCAGTTCTGTGTGGAGCTCAGCACTGACTGCCTCCGCGTACCCTCCCCCCCCCCCCCCCGGGGTGGATGGTGGGAGGGGGCAGGGAGAGGGGAATCTGCTCTCCCAGTGACCCATGAGAAATCACACTGGGCACATGTCACACAGCGAACAGCACAGCGATGCGGCTGCCTGTCTGGACAGGTTTGTCATGTGATGGCTCCCACAGACGAGGTGGCAGGTGGGGGGGGTCGGGGGGGTGGGGGCTGCGATCCTCCGGCTTCGTTGCACCCTGCGTGAATACCGCTATGTCCGGTGAATTCTGGGAGAGATCCCAATTTGCGCCAGGCACCGATCGAATTCCAACACTCCCGGCCTGCACCATCTGCCGTGTCCTGGCCTCAACCCTCAGACGTGAATCAGTTCAACGTAGCATTTAACTCTTCAAATTCGGCTTTTGTCGTGCTTTTAGATTTATTCACGAGGGTGTGGAGCGTCGCTGGGCAACACCAACATACACTGCCCATCCCTAATTGCCCCTTTGAATGGAGCGTTTCATGGTGGCTATTTTCGAGGGGCGGCCATGTTACTGTGTGTGGGGAGGCGGAGCAGGATCTGCAGTCACAGGTAGGCCAGACTGGGATAAAGATGGAAGATTTCCCTCCTTAAAGGGGCGTTAGTGAACCAAATGGGGTTTTTAAACAACAATCTACGTTCACCGTTAGACGTTTCGTTCAAAATTTCTATTGAGTCCAGATCTCGCCATCTGCCGAGGTGGGATTTGGACCTGGATCCACAGAGCTGATCCAAGGTGAATTCTCTGCCTCCCCCTGCCGCGTGTTCCTCGCTGCTTCCCATCGTGGCTGCGGTATTCTCCCTTCCCGCCACTGGCCAATGGGATTTCCCATTGTGCCATCCCACACCACCAGGAAACCCGAGGGCAGAGTGCACTGCCGGCAAGGCAGAGAATCCCGCCGGCGGAGAATTCACTCCCTGAGTCCGATAATTGCCAGCTGCCAGTGAGATAAAAACAATGCCAATGCCTCCCCCTTGTGTTAATGGAAATGCCAACTGATACAAAGTCAGATCCCACAAAGAGAAATGTGATCAATGAATATGCGGCGCTCCCTCAGCACTGACCCTCCGACAGTGCGGCGCTCCCTCAGCACTGACCCTCTGACAGTGCGGCGCTCCCTCAGCACTGACCCTCCGACAGTGCGGCGCTCCCTCAGCACTGAGCCTCTGACAGTGCGGCGCTCCCTCAGCACTGACCCTCCGACAGTGCGGTGCTCCCTCAGCACTGACCCTCCGACAGTGCGGCGCTCCCTCAGCACTGACCCTCTGACAGTGCGGCACTCCCTCAGCACTGACCCTCCGACAGTGCGCCGCTCCCTCAGCACTGGCCCTCCGACAGTGCAGCGCTCCCTCAGCACTGACCCTCCGACAGTGCGGCGCTCCCTCAGCACTGACCCTCTGACAGTGCGGCACTCCCTCAGCACTGACCCTCCGGCAGTGCGGTGCTCGCTCCGCACTGACCATCCCACAGTGCGGCGCTCCCTCAGCACTGACCCTCTGACAGTGCGGCGCTCCCTCAGCACTGACCCTCCGACAGTGCGGTGCTCGCTCAGCACTGACCCTCCGACAGTGCGGTGCTCGCTCAGCACTGACCCTCCGACAGTGCGGCGCTCCCTCAGCACTGACCCTCCGACAGTGCTTCGCTCCCTCAGCACTGACCCTCCGACATTGCGGCGCTCCCTGAGCACTGACCCTACAACAATACGGCGCTCCCTCAGCACTGACCCTCTGACAGCGCGGCGCTCCCTCAGCACTGACCCTCTGACAGTGCAGCGCTCCCTCAGCACTGACCTTCCGACAGTGCAGCCCTCCCTCAGCACTGACCCTCCGACAGTGCAGCGCTTCCTCAGCACTGACCCTCCGACAGTGCGGCGCTCCCTCAGCACTGACCCTCCGACAGTGCGGCGCTCCCTCAGCACTGACCCTCCGACAGTGCGGTGCTCCTTCAGCCCATACTCTCTGACAATGCGGTGCTCCCTCAACACTGACCCTCCGACATTACGGCCGTCCCTCAGCACTGACCCTCTGACAGTGCGGCGCTCCCTCAGCCCAGACCCTGGGACAGTACGACGCTCCCTCAGCACTGTCCCTCCGACAGTGCAACGCTCCCTCAGCACTGACCCTCCGACAGTGCGGCACTCCCTCAGCACTGACCCAATGAGAGTGCGGCGCTCCCTCAGCACTGACCCTCCGACAGTGCGGCGCTCGCTCAGCCCAGACCCTGGGACAGTACGACGCTCCCTCAGCACTGTCACTCCGACAGTGCAACGCTCCCTCAGCACTGACACTCCGACAGTGCGGCACTCCCTCAGCAATGACCCTTCGACAGTGCGGCGCTCCCTCAGCACTGACCCTCCGACAGTGCGGCTCTCCCTCAGCACCGACCGTCCGACAGTGCGGTGCTCCCTCAGCACTGACCCTCCGACAGTGCGGCGCTCCCTCAGCCCAGACCCTGGGACAGTACGACGCTCCCTCAGCACTGACCTTCCGACAGTGCGGCGTTCCCTCAGCACTGACCCTCCGACAGTGCGGCGCTCCCTCAGCACTGACCCTCCGACAGTGCGGCGCTCCCTCAGCACTGACCCTCTGACAGTGCGGCACGCCCTCAGCACTGACCCTCTGACAGTGCTTCGCTCCCTCAGCACTGACCCTCCGACAGTGTGGTGCTCCTTCAGCCCATACTCTCTGACAGTGCGGTGCTCCCTCAACACTGACCCTCCGACATTACGGCCGTCCCTCAGCACTGACCCTCTGACAGTGCGGTGCTCCCTCAGCCCAGACCCCATGAGAGTGCGGCGCTCCCTCAGCACTGACCCTCCGACTGTGCAGCGCTCCCTCAGCACTGACCCTTCGACAGTGCGGCGCTCCCTCTGCACTGACCCTCCGACAGTGTGGCTCTCCCTCAGCACCGACCGTCCGACAGTGCGGTGCTCCCTCAGCACTGGCCCTCCAACAGTGCGGTGCTCCCTCAGCCCAGAACCTCGGACAGTGCAACGCTCCCTCAGCACTGACCCTCCGACAGTGCAACGCTCCCTCAGCACTGTCCCTCCGACAGTATGGCATTCCCTCAGCACTGACCCTCCGACAGTGCGGCACTACCTCAGCACCGACCCTCCCACAGTGCAGTGCTCCCTCAGCACTGACCCTCCGGCAGTGCAGCGCTCCCTCTGCCCAGATCCTGCGACTGTGCGGCGCTCACTTAGCACTGACCCCCCGACAGTGCAGCGCTCCCTCAGCACTGACCCTCTGACAGTGCGGTGCCCCCTCAGCCCAGACCCTCCGACAGTGCAGCACTCCCTCAGCACTAACCTTCCGACAGTGCAGCACTCCCTTAGCGCTGACCTTCCGACAGTGCAGCGCTCCCTCAGCACTGACCCTCCGACAGTGCAGCGCTCCCTCAGTCCAGACCCTCCGACAGTGCGGCGCTCCCTCAGCCCAGACCCTGGGACAGTACGACGCTCCCTCAGCACTGACCCTCCGACAGTGCAACGCTCCCTCAGCACTGACCCTCCGACTGTGCAGCGCTCCCTCAGCACTGACCCTTCAACAGTGCGGCTCTCCCTCAGCACCGACCGTCCGACAGTGCGGCGCTCCCTCAGCACTGACCCTCCCACAGTGCGCGCTCCCTCAGCCCAGACCCTGGGACAGTACGACGCTCCCTCAGCACTGACCCTCCGACAGTGCAACGCTCCCTCAGCACTGACCCTCCGAAAGTACGGCATTCCCTCAGCACTGACCCTCCGACAGTGCGACGCTCCCTCAACACTGACCCTCCCACAGTGCGGCGCTCCCTCAGCTCAGACCCTCCGACAGTGCGGTGCTCGCTCAGCACTGACCCTCCGACAGTGCGGCGCTCCCTCAGCACTGACCCTCCCACAGTGCGACGCTCCCTCAGCACTGACCCTCCGACAGTGCGGTGCTCGCTCAGCACTGACCCTCCGACAGTGCGGCGCTCCCTCAGCACTGACGCTCCGACAGTGCAACGCTCCCTCAGCACTGACCCTTCGACAGTGCGGCGCTCCCTCTGCACTGACCGTCCTACAGTGCGGTGCTCCCTCAGCACTGACCCTCCGACAGTGCGGCGCTCCCTCAGCACTGGCCCTCCGACAGTGCGGTGCTCCCTCAGCCCAGACCCTCGGACAGTGCGACGCTCCCTCAGCACTGACCCTCCGACATTGCGGCGCTCCCTCAGCCCAGACCCTCCGACAGTGCGGTGCTCGCTCAGCACTGACCCTCCGACAGTGCGGCGCTCCCTCAGCACTGACCCTCCCACAGTGCGGCGCTCCCTCAGCACTGACCCTCCGACAGTGCGGTGCTCGCTGAGCACTGACCCTCCGACAGTGCGGCGCTCCCTCAGCACTGACGCTCCGACAGTGCAACGCTCCCTCAGCACTGACCCGCCGACAGTGCCTCGCTCCCTCAGCACTGACCCTCCGACAGTGCTTCACTCCCTCAGCACTGACCCTCCGACAGTGCTTCGCTCCCTCAGCACTGACCCTCTGACAGTGCTTCGCTCCCTCAGCACTGATCCTCCGACAGTGCGGCGCTCCCTGAGCACTGACCCTCCGACAGTGCGGCACTCCCTCAGCACTGACCCTCCGACAGTGCTTCACTCCCTCAGCACTGACCCTCCGACAGTGCTTCGCTCCCTCAGCACTGACCCTCCGACAGTGCGGTGCTCCCTCAACACTGACCCTCCGACATTACGGCCGTCCCTCAGCACTGACCCTCTGACAGTGCGGTGCTCCCTCAGCCCAGACCCCATGAGAGTGCGGCGCTCCCTCAGCACTGACCCTCCGACTGTGTAGCGCTCCCTCAGCACTGACCCTTCGACAGTGCGGCGCTCCCTCTGCACTGACCCTCCGACAGTGTGGCTCTCCCTCAGCACCGACTGTCCGACAGTGCGGTGCTCCCTCAGCACTGGCCCTCCAACAGTGCGGTGCTCCCTCAGCCCAGAACCTCGGACAGTGCAACGATCCCTCAGCACTGACCCTCCGACAGTGCAACGCTCCCTCAGCACTGTCCCTCCGACAGTATGGCTTTCCCTCAGCACTGACCCTCCAACAGTGCGGCACTACCTCAGCACCGACCCTCCGACAGTGCAGTGCTCCCTCAGCACTGACCCTCCGACAGTGCAGCGCTCCCTCTGCCCAGATCCTCCGACTGTGCGGCGCTCACTTAGCACTGACCCCCCGACAGTGCAGCGCTCCCTCAGCACTGACCCTCCGACAGTGCGGTG
Organism: Scyliorhinus torazame; assembly: GCF_047496885.1. Lineage (NCBI taxonomy): Eukaryota > Metazoa > Chordata > Chondrichthyes > Carcharhiniformes > Scyliorhinidae > Scyliorhinus > Scyliorhinus torazame. The sequence goes on along the minus strand of NC_092728.1, from coordinate 26,632,198 downwards.
CCCCCTCAGCCCAGACCCTCCGACAGTGCAGCACTCCCTCAGCACTGACCCTCCGACAGTGCGGTGCTCGCTCAGCACTGACCCTCCGACAGTGCGGCGCTCCCTCAGCACTGACCCTTCGACAGTGCGGCGCTCCCTCTGCACTGACCCTTCAACAGTGCGGCTCTCCCTCAGCACCGACCGTCCGACAGTGCGGCGCTCCCTCAGCACTGACCCTCCAACAGTGCGCGCTCCCTCAGCCCAGACCCTGGGAGAGTACGACGCTCCCTCAGCACTGACCCTCCGACAGTGCAACACTCCCTCAGCACTGACCCTCCGAAAGTACGGCATTCCCTCAGCACTGACCCTCCGACAGTGCGACGCTCCCTCAACACTGACCCTCCCACAGTGCGGCGCTCCCTCAGCTCAGACCCTCCGACAGTGCGGTGCTCGCTCAGCACTGACCCTCCGACAGTGCGGCGCTCCCTCAGCACTGACCCTCCCACAGTGCGGCGCTCCCTCAGCACTGACCCTCCGACAGTGCGGTGCTCGCTCAGCACTGACCCTCCGACAGTGCGGCGCTCCCTCAGCACTGACGCTCCGACAGTGCAACGCTCCCTCAGCACTGACCCTCCGATTGTGCAGCGCTCCCTCAGCTCTGACCCTTCGACAGTGCGGTGCTCCCTCAGCCCAGACCCTCGGACAGTGCGGCGCTCCCTCAGCACTGACCCTCCGACTGTGTAGCGCTCCCTCAGCACTGACCCTTCGACAGTGCGGCGCTCCCTCTGCACTGACCCTCCGACAGTGTGGCTCTCCCTCAGCACCGACCGTCCGACAGTGCGGTGCTCCCTCAGCACTGGCCCTCCAACAGTGCGGTGCTCCCTCAGCCCAGAACCTCGGACAGTGCAACGCTCCCTCAGCACTGACCCTCCGACAGTGCAACGCTCCCTCAGCACTGTCCCTCCGACAGTATGGCTTTCCCTCAGCACTGACCCTCCAACAGTGCGGCACTACCTCAGCACCGACCCTCCGACAGTGCAGTGCTCCCTCAGCACTGACCCTCCGACAGTGCAGCGCTCCCTCTGCCCAGATCCTCCGACTGTGCGGCGCTCACTTAGCACTGACCCCCCGACAGTGCAGCGCTCCCTCAGCACTGACCCTCCGACAATGCGGTGCCCCCTCAGCCCAGACCCTCCGACAGTGCAGCACTCCCTCAGCACTGACCCTCCGACAGTGCGGTGCTCGCTCAGCACTGACCCTCCGACAGTGCGGCGCTCCCTCAGCACTGACCCTTCGACAGTGCGGCGCTCCCTCTGCACTGACCCTTCAACAGTGCGGCTCTCCCTCAGCACCGACCGTCCGACAGTGCGGCGCTCCCTCAGCACTGACCCTCCCACAGTGCGCGCTCCCTCAGCCCAGACCCTGGGACAGTACGACGCTCCCTCAGCACTGACCCTCCGACAGTGCAACGCTCCCTCAGCACTGACCCTCCGAAAGTACGGCATTCCCTCAGCACTGACCCTCCGACAGTGCGACGCTCCCTCAACACTGACCCTCCCACAGTGCGGCGCTCCCTCAGCTCAGACCCCCCGACAGTGCGGTGCTCGCTCAGCACTGACCCTCCGACAGTGCGGCGCTCCCTCAGCACTGACCCTCCCACAGTGCGGCGCTCCCTCAGCACTGACCCTCCGACAGTGCGGTGCTCGCTCAGCACTGACCCTCCGACAGTGCGGCGCTCCCTCAGCACTGACGCTCCGACAGTGCAACGCTCCCTCAGCACTGACCCTCCGATTGTGCAGCGCTCCCTCAGCTCTGACCCTTCGACAGTGCGGTGCTCCCTCAGCCCAGACCCTCGGACAGTGCGACGCTCCCTCAGCACTGACCCTCCGACAGTGCGGCGCTCCCTCAGCACTGACCCTCCCACAGTGCGGCACAGCCTCAGCACTGACCCTCCGACAGTGCGGTGCTCGCTCAGCACTGACCCTCCGACAGTGCAGCGCTCCCTCAGCACTGACCCTCCGACAGTGCGGTGCTCGCTGAGCACTGACCCTCCGACAGTGCGGCGCTCCCTCAGCACTGACGCTCCGACAGTGCAACGCTCCCTCAGCACTGACCCTCCGATTCTGCGGCGCTCCCTCTGCACTGACCCTCCGACAGTGCGGCTCTACCTCAGCACCGACCGTCCGACAGTGCGGTGCTCCCTCAGCACTGGCCCTCCGACAGTGCGGCGCTCCCTCAGCACTGGCCCTCCGACAGTGCGGCGCTCCCTCAGCACTGGCCCTCCGACAGTGCGGTGCTCCCTCAGCCCAGACCCTCGGACAGTGCGACGCTCCCTCAGCACTGGCCCTCCGACAGTGCAGCGCTCCCTCAACACTGACCCTCCGACAGTGCGGTGCTCCCTCAGCACTGGCCCTCCGACAGTGCGGTGCTCCCTCAGCCCAGACCCTCGGACAGTGCGGCGCTCCCTCAGCACCGATCCTCCGACAGTGTGGCGCTCCCTCAGCACTGACCCTCCGACAGTGCGGTGCCCCCTCAGCCCAGACCCTCCGACAGTGCGGCGCTACCTCAGCACTGACCCTCCCACAGTGCGCGCTCCCTCAGCCCAGACCCTGGGACAGTACGACGCTCCCTCAGCACTGACCCTCCGACAGTGCAACGCTCCCTCAGCACTGACCCTCCGAAAGTACGGCATTCCCTCAGCACTGACCCTCCGACAGTGCGACGCTCCCTCAACACTGACCCTCCCACAGTGAGGCGCTCCCTCAGTCCAGACCCTCCGACAGTGCGGTGCTCGCTCAGCACTGACACTCCGACAGTGCGGCGCTCCCTCAGCACTGACGCTCCGACAGTGCAACGCTCCCTCAGCACTGACCCTCCGCAAGTACGGCATTACCTCAGCACTGACCCTCCGATTGTGCAGTGCTCCCTCAGCACTGACCCTTCGACAGTGCTGCGCTCCCTCAGCACTTACCCTCCGACAGTGCGGCCCTACCTCAGCACCGACCCTCCGACAGTGCAACGCTCCCTCAGCACCGACCCTCCGACAGTGCAGCGCTCCCTCTGCCCAGATCCTCCGACAGTGCGGCGCTCACTTAGCACTGACCCTCCGACAGTGCAGAGCTCCCTCAGCACTGACCCTCTGACAGTGCGGCGCTCACTTAGCACTGACCCTTCGACAGTGCAGCACTCCCTCAGCGCTGACCTTCCGACAGTGCAGCGCTCCCTCAGCACTGACCCTCCAACAGTGCAGCGCTCCCTCAGCACTGACCCTCCGACAGTGCAGCGCTCCCTCAGCACTGACCCTCCGACAGTGCGGTGCTCCATCAGCACTGAACCTCCGACAGTGCGGCGCTCCCTCAGCCCAGACCCCCCGACAGTGCGGCGCTCCCTCAGGACTGACCCTCCGACAGTGCGGCGCTCCCTCAGCACTGACGCTCCGACAGTGCGGCGCTCCCTAGGCACTGACCCTCCGACAGTGCGGCGCTCCCTCGGCACTGACCCTCCGACAGTGCGGCGCTCCCTCAGCACTGACCCTCCGACAGTGCGGCACGCCATCAGCACTGACCCTCCGACAGTACGGCGCTCCCTCAGCACTGACCCTCTGACAGTGCGGCGCTCCCTCGGCACTGACCCTCCGACAGTGCGGCGCTCCCTCGGCACTGACCCTCCGACAGTGCGGCGCTCCCTCAGCACTGACCCTCCGACAGTGCGGCACGCCCTCAGCACTGACCCTCCGACAGTGCGGCGCTCCCTCAGCACTGACTCTCCGACAGTGCGGCGCTCCCTCAGCACTGACCCTCCGACAGTGCGGCGCTCCCACAGCACTGACCTTCCGACAGTGCGGCGCTCCCTCAGCACTGACCCTCCGAAAGTGCTTCGCCCCCTCAGCACTGACCCTCCGACAGTGCGGCGCTCCCTCAGCACTAACCCTCCGACAGTGCGGTGCTCCTTCAGTCCATACTCTCTGACAGTGCGGTGCTCCCTCAACACTGACCCTCCGACATTACGGCCGTCCCTCAGCACTGACCCTCTGACAGTGCGGTGCTCCCTCAGCCCAGACCCAATGAGTGTGCGGCGCTCCCTCAGCACTGACCCTCCGACAGTGCGGCGCTCCCTCAGCCCAGACCCTGGGACAGTACGACGCTCCCTCAGCACTATCCCTCCGACAGTGCAATGCTCCCTCATCACTGACCCTCCGACATTGCGGCACTCCCTCAGCACTGACCCTTCGACAGTGCGGCGCTCCCTCTGCACTGACCCTCCGACCGTGCGGCTCTCCCTCAGCACCGACCGTCCGACAGTGCGGCGCTCCCTCAGCCCAGACCCTGGGACTGTACGACGCTCCCTCAGCACTGACCCTCCGACAGTGCGGCGTTCCCTCAGCACTGACCCTCCAACAGTGCGGCGCTCCCTCAGCACTGACCCTCCGACAGTGGGGTGCTCCCTCAGCACTGACCCTCCGACAGTGCGGCGCTCCCTCAGCACTGACCCTCCGACAGGGCGGCGCTCCCTCAGCACTGACCCTCCGACAGTGCAGCGCTCCCTCAGCACTGACCCTCCGATAGTGCAGCGCTCCCTCTGCACTGACCCTTCGACAGTGTGGTGCTCCCTCAGCACTGACCCTCTGACAGTGCGGCGCTCCCTCAGCACTGACCCTCCGACAGTGCAGCGCTCCCTCAGTACTGACCCTCCGACAGTGCGGTGCTCGCTCAGCACCGACCCTCCAACAGTGCGGCGCTCCCTCAGCACTGACCCTCCGACATTGGGGTGCTCCCTCAGCACTGACCCTCCGACAGTGCGGCTCCCTCAGCACTGACCTGCCGACAGTGCGGCGCTCCCTCAGCACTGACCCTCCGACAGTGCGGCGCTCCCTCAGCACTGACCCTCCGACAGTGCGGCACTCCCTCAGCACTGACCCTCCGACAGTGCGGCGCTCCCTCAGCACTGACCCTCCGACAGTGCGGTGCTCTCTCAGCATTGACCCTCTGACAGTGTGGCACTCCCTCAGCACTGACCCTTCGACAGTGCGGCGCTCCCTCAGCACTGACCCTCCGACAGTGCAGCGCTCCCTCAGCACTGACCCTCCGACAGTGCGGCGCTCCCTCAGCACTGACCCTCCGTCAGTGCGGCGCTCCCTCAGCACTGACCATCCGACAGTGCGGTGCTCCCTCAGCACTGACCCTCCAACAGTGCGGTGCTCCCTCAGCACTGACCCTCCGACAGTGCGGTGCTCCCTCAGCACTGACCCTCCGACAGGGCGGCGCTCCCTCAGCACTGACCCTCCGACAGTGCAGCGCTCCCTCAGCACTGACCCTCCGATAGTGCAGCGCTCCCTCTGCACTGACCCTCCGACAGTGCGGTGCTCCCTCAGCACTGACCCTCTGACAGTGCGGCGCTCCCTCAGCACTGACCCTCCGACAGTGCAGCGCTCCCTCAGTACTGACCCTCCGACAGTGCGGTGCTCGCTCAGCACCGACCCTCCAACAGTGCGGCGCTCCCTCGGCACTGACCCTCCGACAGTGGGGTGCTCCCTCAGCACTGACCCTCCGACAGTGCGGCTCCCTCAGCACTGACCCTCCGACAGTGCGGCGCTCCCTCAGCACTGACCCTCCGACAGTGCGGCGCTCCCTCAGCACTGACCCTCCGACAGTGCGGCACTCCCTCAGCACTGACCCTCCGACAGTGCGGCGCTCCCTCAGCACTGACCCTCCGACAGTGCGGTGCTCTCTCAGCACTGACCCTCTGACAGTGTGGCACTCCCTCAGCACTGACCCTTCGACAGTGCGGCGCTCCCTCAGCACTGACCCTCCGACAGTGCAGCGCTCCCTCAGCACTGACCCATCCGACAGTGCGGCGCTCCCTCAGCACTGACCCTCCGTCAGTGCGGCGCTCCCTCAGCACTGACCGTCCGACAGTGCGGTGCTCCCTCAGCACTGACCCTCCGACAGTGCGGCGCTCCCTCAGCACTGACCCTCCAACAGTGCGGTGCTCCCTCAGCACTGACCCTCCGACAGTGCGGTGCTCCCTCAGCACTGACCGTCCGACAGTGCGGTGCTCCCTCAGCACTGACCCTCCAACAGTGCGGTGCTCCCTCAGCACTGACCCTCCGACAGTGCGGCGCTCCCTCAGCACTGACCCTCCGTCAGTGCGGCGCTCCCTCAGCACTGACCCTCCGACAGTGCGGTGCTCCCTCAGCACTGCCCCTCCGACAGTGCGGCGCTCCCTCAGCACTAACCCTCCGACAGTGCAGCGCTCCCTCAGCACTGACCCTCCGACAGTGCGGCGCTCCCTCAGCACTGACCCTCCGACAGTGCAGCACTCCCTCAGCACTGACCCTTCGACAGTGCGACGCTCCCTCAGCACTGACCCTCCGACAGTGCAGCACTCCCTCAGCACTGACCCTTCGACAGTGCGGTGCTCCCTCAGCGCTGACCCTCCGACAGTGCGGCACTCCCTCAGCACTGACCCCCCGACAGTGCGGTGCTCCCTCAGCGCTGACCCTCCGACAGTGCGGCGCGCCCTCGGTACGGAATCTGTATTGAAATATTCGGCCTAGATTATGGCTTCACCTCCTGAGTGTTGCAGGGTCACTGACATGGCTAACGGGTTGATTTTGAGAGGTTTAGGGTGGTAATTCCCGAGCTCTGGCTCCCCTGGCAGCAGAAGGCACGTGCTCAATGGGACGGAATTGGAGGGGCGTAGAGATCTCGGAGGGTTGTAGGTGCTGGGGGAGGTGACTGAAATAGAGAAGGTTGTAGGGGCTGGAGAAGGTTACAGAGAAAGGGAGGGTTATAGAGCTGGAGGAGGATACAGAGATAGGGAGGGTTGTAGGGGCTGGAGGAGGTTACAGAGTTTGGGAGGGTTGTAGGGCTGGAGGAGGTTACAGAGTTAGGGAGGGTTGTAGGTCTGGAGGAGGCTACAGAGATAGGGAGGGTTGTGGGGGCTGGAGGAGGTTACAGAGATAGGGAGGGTTGTAGGGGCTGGTGGAGGTTACAGAGATATGGAGGGTAGTAGGGGCTGGAGGAGGTTACAGAGATAGGGAGGTTTGTAGAGGCTGGAAGAGGTTACAGAGATAGGGAGGGTTGTAGGGGCTGGAGGAGGTTACAGAGATAGGGAGGGTTGTAGGGGCTGGTGGATGTTACAGAGATATGGAGGGTAGTAGGGGCTGGAGGAGGTTACAGAGATAGGGAGGGTTGTAGAGGCTGGAGGAGGTTACAGAGATAGGGAGGGTTATCGGGGCTGGAGGAGGTTACAGAGATGGGGAGGGTTGTGGGGGCTGGAGGAGGTTACAGAGATGGGGAGGGTTGTAGGGGCTGGAGGAGGTTACAGAGTTAGGGAGGGTTGTAGGGCTGGAGGAGGTTAACGAGATAGGGAGGGTTGTAGGGGCTGGAGGAGGTTACAGAGTTAGGGAGGGTTGTAGGGGCTGGAGGAGGTTACAGAGTTAGGGAGGGTTGTAGGGGCTGGAGGAGGTTACAGAGTTAGGGAGGGTTGTAGGTCTGGAGGAGGTTACAGAGATAGGGAGGGTTGTAGGGGCTGGAGGAGGTTTCAGAGTTGGGGAGTGTTGTAGAGGCTAGAAGAGGTTACAGAGATAGGGAGGGTTGTGGGGGCTGGAGGAGGTTACAGAGATAGGGAGGGTTGTAGGGGCTGGTGGAGGTTACAGAGATATGGAGGGTAGTAGGGGCTGGAGGAGGTTACAGAGATAGGGAGGGTTGTAGAGGCTGGAGGAGGTTACAGAGATAGGGAGGGTTGTAGGGGCTGGAGGAGGTTACAGAGATAGGGAGGGTTGTAGGCGCTGGAGGAGGTTACAGAGATATGGAGGGTTGTAGGGGCTGGCGGAGGTTACAGAGATAGGGAGAGTTGTAGAGGCTGGAGGAGGTTACAGTGATAGGGAGGGTTGTAGGGGCTGGAGGTGGTTACAGAGATAGGGAGGGTAGTAGGGGCTGGAGGAGGTTACAGAGATAGGGAGAGTTGTAGAGGCTGGAGGAGGTTACAGAGATAGGGAGGGTTGTAGGGGCTGGAGGAGGTTACAGAGATAGGGAGGGTTGTAGAGGCTGGAGGAGGTTACAGAGATAGGGAGGGTTGTAGGGGCTGGAGGAGGTTACAGAGATAGGGAGGGTTGTAGAGGCTGGAGGAGGTTACAGAGATAGGGAGGGTTGTAGGGGCTGGAGGAGGTTACAGAGATAGGGAGGGTTGTAGGGGCTGGAGGAGGTTACAGAGATAGGGAGGGTTGTAGAGGCTGGAGGAGGTTACAGAGATGGGGAGGGTTGTAGGGGCTGGAGGAGGTTACAGAGATAGGGAGGGTTGTAGGGGCTGGAGGAGGTTACAGAGATAGGGAGGGTTGTAGGGGCTGGAGGAGGTTACAGAGATAGGGAGGGTTGTAGGGGCTGGAGGAGGTTACAGAGATAGGGAGGGAGGGAGGAATCCATTACCATGGATTTGAAAACCAGGATGAGGATTTGAAAATGGGGGCGACGCCGGACCGGGAGCCGGTGTGGGTCAGCGAGCACCGGGGCTGATGGGTGAACAGGAACCCAGTGCGAGTGACGAGTTTTGGGTGAGTTGCAAGTAACGGAGAGTGAAATGGGAGTCAGATCATTAATGATGCAAATAAATGGCAGAACTGGTTTGAGGGACCAAATTGCCTCCTCTTGTTTCTATGGAAACTGGCTCGAGAGCAAAGTCTGAATGAGTGTCCTCCTGGTCCTGTGTAACAGGCTCGAGAGGGGCTGAATGGGCCTCATCCTGGTCCTGTATAACAGGCTCGAGAGGGGCTGAATGGTCTTCCTGGTCCTGTGTAACAGACTCGATAGGGGCTGAATGGGCCTCCTCCTGTTCCTGTGTAACAGGCTCGAGAGGGGCTGAATGGGCCTCCACCTGGTCCTGTGTAACAGGCTCGAGAGGGGCTGAATGGGCCTCCACCTGGTCCTGTGTAACAGGCTCGAGAGGGGCTGAATGGTCTTCCTGGTCCTGTGTAACAGACTCGATAGGGGCTGAATGGGCCTCCTCCTGTTCCTGTGTAACAGGCTTGAGAGGGGCTGAATGTGCCTCCTCCTGTTCCTGTGTAACAGGCTCGAGAGGGGCTGAATGGCCTCCTCCTGTTCCTCGTATTCCTCAGAATGTCATTAAAACTTCTGCTAATTGATTTCAGCAGCACTCCATTCCCGTTGAGGCCTGTACTCTTAAAAATAGCGGCATAATCTGGGCCATTTCCCCGATGGGGTGGGTTGCCCAGATGCACGGAAGACTGGCGGATATGAATAACTTGTACGTTCGATTGTTAATATTGTTAAGTCCCACAGGTGAAGGTCACTGTTTGCCTTGAGCAGGTATAAATAGGGGACAAGAGGGTGGGGCGGGGGGGTGGGGGGGGGGAGTGGGGGTGCGGAGGAGATTGAACGGAGTTCAATAAACTCTTTCTCTCTCGAACGAAAAGCTCCGAAAGCTAGTGATTTGAAGCAAACCTGCTGGACTTTAACCTGATGTTGTAAGACTTCTTACTGTGCTCACCCCAGTCCAATGCCTGCATCTCCATGTCCTTAGCGTAGGTACGCAAGATGTGGCTTTGACACTCTGGTTCCCCTCCTACGTGCGTACGATGCAGGACTCCGCACATTTAGAAAGGTGTGTCGGAGAAGAACGCATCCTGGAACGTAACCGAGATTATCCAAGATTACAGAAATTCCATTTGGCGATCTCCAATTCGGCGCTGAAATACCGACCAGTGTGAGGCTCCTGGTCTTGACTGCAGTTATACCCTCAGATAGAGAGGCACTTCTGGAACAGATGTGTGAAACCTGGAGAGCAGACACTCCGTAGATATCCATTTCGAGACCCTGGGGTGCAGGTGCTAACCTGGTAGGAAAATCGGAAATCATGGAAATGAGGGGCGACACCCTTTCTGTCGCTCTGACATTACGATCCCAGACCCGACCCCAACTGTGTCTCGGACACAGGACAGAAACTCCAATATTTAATTTTAATTTTGTAAGACTGTGAGTAAAGGTTTCCTCGCTCCAGGAGTGATTTCACAAAGAAGCAATGATTATGGTTTATTGAAACAAACTTTATTACTAACTCAGTATTAAAATCTTCAACATCACACCAGAAAATAGCAACAATTGCCCCTTAAACAATGCTATAGTAACCCTTATCTTTATTCCCACTCAAACAACAACAAAAAAACATCTCCGCTCTCAATCTGTAACTACCAATGATACAGAGGAATACTTGCTTTTTAAAGTTATTCTTTGAGCAAGAGATCTCTTGACACTGCTTTGAAGACAAGATCTGACCCCTGTCAGACCCATGCAGAAACTCTGGCTGTATATCTTCAGAAGCTGTTTCTCAGCTTGTTTCAGCTCCCCCTTGTTCTCAGACAAGTCAGCACCGCTTTCAATACTGTTCATCTCTTTTAACTGGGCTGCAGTGTGAGCAGAATTGCTTCAGTTCTGGACACAGCTTCATTCAGATCAGAACTGAAACTGCTTTCTGCAAAATGCCTGATGCCTTAGCTCCACCCAGTAACGATATCACTATACCAAGCTGAAATCTCATTATCTCCACAGGGAATCCCCGTAATCACAACAAAATTCCCTTAACCCAAATTTTTAACAATGGTTTAATTGTACCCCTTGGCTTCCAACCTTTCCAGCTAGATTTATTGTAAAACATGACCGCAGCGGTCACACACACTCTAATCCAGGCTTTTAACCTTTGAATATTGAATACAGGAGTTGGGATGTCTTGTTGAAGTTGTACAAGACTTTGGTAAGACCACACTTGGAATACTGTGCTCAGTTCTGGTCACCGTATTATAGAAAGGATGTTGTTAAACTAAAAAGAGTGCAGAAGAGATTTACGAGAATGCTACCTGAACTTGATGGTCTGAGTTATAAGGAGAGGCTAGATAGGCTGGGACTTTTTTCCCTGGAGTGTAGGAGGCTTAGGGGGTGATCTTATAGAGGTCTATAAAATAATGAGGAGCATCGATAAGATAGATAATCAATATCTTTTCCCAAAGGTAGAGGAGTCTAGAACTAGAGGGCATAGGTTTCAGGTGAGAGGGGAGAGAGACAAGAGAGACCAGAGGGGAAATCTCTTCACACAGAGGGTGGTGAGCGTCTGGAACGAGCTGCCAGAGGCAGTGGTAGAGGTGGGTACAATTTTGTCCTTTAAAAGGCAGTTAGACAGTTACATGGGCAGGGTGGGTATAGAGGGATATGGGCCAAATGAGGCAAATGGGACTAGCTTAGTGATAGAAACTGGGTGGCATGGACCAGCTGGGCCGAAGGGCCTGTTTCCGTGCTGTAAACATCTATGACTCTAACCCTTGCTACTGTCATGTGAGAGTACCTTTTAGAAATGGGGGTTTATAAAATAGCTGTAGTGGATGTACCTTTAGGAAATGGGTGTTTATCAGTGATGTCACAGTGTGGGTGGAGCTGGGCTGTCTGTCTGCTTTTACTTTCACTTTGGGCTCGCAGCGACAGGGTGTGTTTTAGTTTTGTTTTAGATTTGCAGAAGCTGAAGTCACAGCGAGATGTGTTTGAACCTCTGCAAGATAAAGAATGTTCATTTGGTGATTTCAAAGTGTTAACTGCTCTCAGTGGAGAAGTTAAACCTGATGTCTTTCTGTAAAAAAGGTTCATTTTTGTCTTATGGATGTTGCAAGGAAAGATTAAGAGTTACTTATAGAGTACTGTATTCTTTGGGGGATTTATTGGTGTTGATAGTTGTTAAGATGTTTACTGTGAGTTTATAAAGTGTTAACTGGTCTCATAAATAAACATTGTTTTAATTTAAAAGTACTTTAAATCTCTGTTGCACTACACCTGTAAGGTACGCCCGTGTGCCCCACATAACCACAATCTATTCAAAGTTGTGGGTCAGGTAAACTCCATGATACACTTTGGGGTTCTCTGAGCCCTGGCCCATAACACTACACCAAATACTTACAGTACAATACGTCAGAAATTCCTACATTCATTACATAAAGGACAAAGAACAAAGAAATGTACAGCACAGGAACAGGCCCTTCAGCCCTCCAAGCCATGCTGCCCGTCTAAACTAAAATCTTCTACACTTCCGGGGTCCGTGCCCCTCTATTCCCAAAATATTCATGCATTTGTCAAGATGTCCCTTAAATGTCACTATCGTCCCTGTTTCTACCACCTCCTCCTGCAGCGAGTTCCAGGCACCAACTACCCTCTGTGTAAAAAACATGCCTCGTACATCTACTCTAAACCTTGCCCCTCGCACCTTAAACCTATGCCCCCTAGTAATTGACCCCTCTACCCCGGGGAGAAGCCTCTGACTATCCACTCTGTCTATGCCCCTCATAGTTTTTAAGACCTCCATCAGGTTGCCCCTCAACCTCCTTCGTTCCAGTGAGAACAAACCGAGTTTATTCAACCGCTCCTCATAGCTAATGCCCTCCATACCAGGCAACAGCCTGGTAAATCTCTTCTGCACCCTCTCTAAAGCCTCCACATCCTTCTGGTAGTGGGGCAACCAGAATTGAACACTATCCTTCAAGTGTGGCCTAACTAAGGTTCTATACAGCTGCAACATGACTTGCCAATTTTTATACTCAATGCCCCGGCCAATGAAGGCAAGCATGCCGTATGCCTTCTTGACTACCTTCTCCACCTATGTTGCCCCTTTCAGTTACCTGTGGACCTGTACATCAATATCTCTCTGACTGTCAATACTCTTGAGGGTTCTACCATTCACTGTATATTCCCTACCTGTATTAGACCTTACAAAGTGCATTACCTCACATTTGTCCGGATTAAACTCCATCTGCCATCTCGCCGCCCAAGTTTCCAAACAATCTAAATCCTGCTGTATCCTCTGACAGTCCTCATCGCTATCCGCAATTCCACCAACCTTTGTGTCGTCTGCAAACTTACTAATCAGACCAGTTACATTTTCCTCCAAATCATTTATATATACTGCGAACAGCAAAGGTCCCAGCACTGATCCCTGCGGAACACCACTAGTCACAGCCCTCCAATCAGAAAAGCATCCTTCCATTGCTGCTCTCTGCCTTCCATGACCCGAGCCAGTTCTGTATCCACCTTGCCAGCTCACCTCTGATCCCATGTGACTTCACCTTTTGTACCAGTCTGCCATGAGAGACCTTGTCAAAGGCTTTACTGAAGTCCATATAGACAACCATCCACTGCCCTACCTGCATCAATCATCTTTGTGACCTCCTCAAAAAACTCTATCAAGTTAGTGAGACACGGCCTCCCCTTCACAAAACCGTGCTGCCTCTCGCTAATACGACCACTTGCTTCCAAATGGGAGTAGATCCTGTCTCGAAGAATTCTCTCCAGTAATTTCCCTACCACTGACGTAAGTCTCACCAGCCTGTAGTTCCCTGGATTATCCTTGCTACCCTTCTTAAACCTGCCTCACAAGTCTTTGAGGGGGTGACCAAGCACGTGGATGAAGGTAAAGCAGTGGATGTAGTGTACATGGATTTTAGTAAGGCATTTGATAAGGTTCCCCATGGTAGGCTTATGCAGAAAGTAAGGAGGCATGGGATAGTGGGAAATTTGGCCAGTTGGATAACAAACTGGCTAACCGATAGAAGTCAGAGAGTGGTGGTGGATGGCAAATATTCAGCCTGGATCCCAGTTACCAGTGGCGTACCGCAGGGATCAGTTCCTGGTCCTCTGCTGTTTGTGATTTTCATTAATGACTTGGATGAGGGTGTTGAAGGGTGGGTCAGTAAATTTGCAGACGATACGAAGATTGGTGGAGTTGTGGATATTGAGGAGGGCTGTTGTCGGCTGCAAAGAGTCATAGATAGGATGCAGAGCTGGGCTGAGAAGTGGCAGATGAATTTAAGAGCCGTGAGGTGATGATGCAGCTGTACAAAACTTTGGTAAGGCCACATTTGGAGTACTGTGTACAATTCTGGTCGCCTCATTTTAGGAAGGATGTGGAAGCTTTGGAAAAGGTGCAAAGGAGATTTACCAGGATGTTGCCTGGAATGGAGAGCAGGTCTTGCGAGGAAAGGTTGAGGGTGCTGGGCCTTTTCTCATTAGAACGGAGAAGGATGAGGGGCGGCTTGATAGAGGTTTATAAGATGATCAGGGGAATAGATAGAGTAGACAGTCAGACCCCGGGTGGAACAAACCATTACAAGGGGACATAAATTTAAGGTGAATGGTGGATGTCAGAGGTAGGTTCTTTACCCAGAGAGTAGTGGGGGCATGGAATGCACTGCCTGTGGAAGTAGTTGAGTCGGACATATTAGTGACCTTCAAGTGGCGATTGGATAGGTACATGGATTACGGTAGAATGATGGGGTGTAGATTAATTTGTTCTTAATCTAGGACAAAAGTTCGGCACAACATCGTGGGCCGAAGGGCCTGTTCTGTGCTATATTTTTCTATTTTCTATGTTCTAAAGGAACAGCATTGGCTGTTCTCCAGCCCTCTGGGTCATCACCTGAAGACAGTGAGGATCTAATGATTTCTGTCAAGGCCTCAGCAATTTCCTCTCTTGCCTCCTTCAGTATTCTGGTGTAGATCCCATCAGGCCCTGGGAACTTATCCACCTTAATATTTTTCAAGACACCCAACACCTCGTCATGTTGGATCTCAATGTGACCCAAGCTATCTACACACCCTTCTCCAGACTCATCATCCACCAATTACTTCTCTTTGGTGACTACTGATGCATTTAGTACCTCACCCATTTTCTCTGGTTCCACAGATAGATTCCCTCCCTGACCTTCAGTGGGCCAACCCTTTCCCTGGCTACCTTCTTGCTTTTTATGTACGTGTAAAAAGCCTTGGGATTTTCCTTAACCCTATTTGTCAATGACTTTTCGTGACCCCTTTTAGCTCTCCTGACTCCTTGCTTAAGTTCCTTCCTACTTTCCTTTTATTCCACACAGGCTTCGTCTGTTCACAGCCTTCTAGCCCTGACAGATGCCTCCTTTTACTTTTCGACGAGGCCTACAATATCTCTCGTTATCCAAGGTTCCCGAAAATTGCCGTATTTATCCTTCTTCCTCACAGGAACATGCCGGTCCTGGATTCCTTTCAATTGACATTTGAAAGCCTCCCACATGTCAGATTTAGATTTACCCTCAAACATCCTCCCCCAATCTATGTTCTTCAGTTCTCGCCTAATAATTGTTATAATTAGCCTTCCCCCAATTTAGCACATTCACCCTCGGACCACTTTTATCCTTGACCACTAGCACTTTAAAACTTACTGAATTATGGTCACTGTTCCTGAAATGCTCCCCTACTGAAACTTCTACTACCTGGCCGGGCTCATTCCCCAATACCAGGCCCAGTACAGCCCCTTCCCTCTTTGGATTATCTACATTTTGTTTTAAGAAGCCCTCCTGGATGCTCCTTACAAACTCTGCCCCGTCTAAGCCCCTAGTACTAGGTGAGTCCCAGTCAATATTGAGGAAGTTAAAGTCTCCCATCACAACAACCCTGTTGCTTTTACTCTTTTCCAAAATCTGTCTACCTATCTGCTCCTCTATCTCCCGCTGGCTATTGGGAGGCCTGTAGTAAACCCCCAACATTGTGACTGCACCCTTCTTATTCCTGATCCCTACCTATATAGCCTCACTTCCCTCTGAGGTGTCCTCCCGTAGTACGGCTGTGATATCCCCCCTAACCAGTAGCGCAACTCCTCCACCCCTTTTACATCCCCCTCTATCCCGCCTGAAACATCTAAATTCTGGAATGTCTAGCTGCCAATCCTGTCCTTCCCTCAACCAGGTCTCTGTAATGGCAACAACATCATAGTTCCAAGTACTAATCCAAGCTCGAAGTTCATCTACCTTACCCGTAATACTTCTTGCATTAAAACATATGCACTTCAGGCCACCAGTCCCGCTGTTTTCAGTAACATCTCCCTGTCTGCTCTTCCTCAGAGCCATACTGGCCCTATTCCCTCATTTTCCCTCAATTGTTTCACCTTCTGCCCTATTGCTCCCGTGCCCACCCCCCTTCCATACTAGTTTAAACCCTCCCGTGTGACACTAACAAACCTCGCGGCCAGGATATTTATGCCTCTCCAGTTTAGATGCAACCCGTCCTTCTTATACAGGTCACACCTGCCCCGGAAGAGCTCCCAGTGGTCCAGATAACGGAAACCTTCCCTCCTACACCAGCTGTTTAGCCACGTGTTTAGCTGCTCTATCTTCGTATTTCTAGCCTCTCTGGCACATGGCACAGGGAGTAATCCCAAGATTACAACCCTAGAGGTCCTGTCTTTTAACTTTCTGCCTAACTGCCTGAAATCCTGCTGCAGGACCTCATGCACCTTCCTGCCTATGTCGTTAGTACCAATATGTACCACGACCTCTGCCTGTTTGCCGTCCCCCTTCAGGATGCCCGCTACCTGTTCTGAGACATCCTGGACCCTGGCACCAGGGAGGCAACATACCATCCTGGAGTCTCTTTCACGTCCACAGAAGCGGCTATCTGTGCCCCTGACTATAGAGTCCCCTCTGACTATCGGATTTGGGTAACCATGACAACAGAATGAACTCCAAGAATAACTTCTAGCCCCAGCAAGTGCCTCAGCTGGGACTAGAAATATCATTATGCGATGGACTGTCCAAAATGGAATAGCAGGGTTTTTTATTAAATTTCACGTGACCCAGGGAGGAATGGAAGGGGAAGATGATGGATACCGATTGGCCAGAAGGACATAAGAACTAGGAGCAGGAGTAGGCCATCTGGCCCCTCGAGCCTGCTCCGCCATTCAATGAGATCATGGCTGATCTTTTGTGGACTCAGCTCCACTTACCCGCCCACTCACCGTAACCCTTAATCCCTTTATTGTTCAAAAATCTATCTATCTTTGCCTCAAAGACATTCAACGATGTAGCCTCAACTACTCCACTGGGCAGGGAATTCCACAGATTTACAACCCTTTCGGTGAAGAAGTTCCTCCTAAACTCAGTCCTAAATCTGCTCCCCCTTATTTTGAGGCTATGCCCCTAGTTCTGCTTTCACCCGCCAGTGGAAACAACCTGCCCGCATCTATCTTATCCATTCCCTTCATAATTTTATATGTTTCCATAAGATCCCCCCTCATCCTTCTAAATTCCAATGAGTTTAGCCCCAGTCTACTTAGTCTCTCCTCATAAGCCAATCCTCCTAACTCCGGAATCAACCTAGTGAATCTCCTCTGCACACTCTCCAGTGCCAGTACATCCTTTGCCAAGTAAGGAGACCGAAAGTGTACACAGTACTCCAGGTGTGGCCTCACCAGCATCATACACAGCTGCAACATAGCCTCCCTGCTTTTAAACTTCAACTCTCTAGAAATGTATAATAATAATCTTTATTGTCACAAGTAGGCTTACATTAACACTGCAATGAAGTTACTGGGAAAAGCCCCTAGTCGCCACATTCTGGCGCCTGTTCGGGTACATAGAGGGAGAATTCAGAATGTCCAAATTACCATCTTTCAGGACTTGTGGGAGGAAACCGGAGCACCCGGAGGAAACCCACGCAGACATAGGGAGAACGTGCAGACTCCACACAGACAGTGATCCAAGCCGGGAATCGAACCTGGGACCCTGGCACTGTGAACCAACAGTGCTAACCACTGTGAAGGACAAAATTCCATTTGCCTTCTTAATTACCTGCTGCACCTGCACACCAACGTTTTGCGATTCATGCACAAGGACACCCAGGTCCCTCTGCACAGCAGCATGCTGCAATTATTTTACCTTTTAAATAATTGTCCATTTTGCGGTTATTCCTACCAAAATGGATGACCTCACATTTACCAACATTGAACTCCATCTGCCCACTCACTTAAACTATCGAAATCCCTCTGCAGACTTTCAGTGCCCTCTGCACACTTTACTCAACCACTCATGTTAGTGTCGGCTGCGAACTTTGACACATTACACTTGACCCCCAACTCCAAATCACCTGTGCAAATTGTAAACAATTGTGGTCCCAATACTGATCCCTGAGGCACACCACTAGCCATTGAGCACCAACCAGAAAAACACCCATTTATCCCCACTCTTTGCTTTCTGTTAGTTAACCAATCCTCTTTCCATGCTAATATATTACCCGAAACATCGTGCACTTTATCTTATGCAGCAGCCTTTTGTGTGGCACCTTGTCGAATGCCTTCTGGAAATCCAGATACACCACATCCACCGGTTCCCCATTTTCCACCATGCTCGTAACGTCGTCAAAGAGTCCCAGTAAATGAGTTCAAATGTTCAAGGATTTGGCTACCACAGCTACCTGACGTCAACATAGAACATAGAACATACAGTGCAGAAGGAGGCCATTCGGCCCATAGAGTCTGCACCGACCCACTTAAGCCCTCGCTTGCATCCTATCCCCATAACCCAATAATCCCTCCTAACATTTTTGGTCAGTAAGGGCAATTTATCATGGCCAATCCACCTAACCTGCACGTCTTTGGACTGTGGGAGGAAACCGGAGCACCCGGAGGAAACCCACGCACACACAGGGAGAACGTGCAGACTCCTCACAGACAGTGACCCAGCCGGGAATCGAACCTGGCGCTGTGAAGCCACAGAGCTAGCCACTTGTGCTGCCCTCTACAAAGGCTTCCGAAGTTTCACCATTCTTTGAGAGAAGGACATCCTTCCTCAAATCCATCGTAAATGAGCCCCCTTCCCCCCCTTATTTTGTGACTCCACCCAGAGGTCCCACATTCTCTAATGAGTGGAAACATCCTCCCAACATTTACCCTGTATTGGGCGGCACAGTGGCACAGTGGTTAGCACTACTGCCTCCCAGCGCCAGGGACCCGGGTTCAATTCCTCTCTTGGGTGACAGTGTGGAGTTTGCACTTTCTCCCACCCACCCCCCGGTTTCTGCATGGGTTTCCTCCGGGAGGTCCCGTGGGTGGATGCTCTTTTGGAGGGTCAGCGCGGACTCCATGGGCGGGATTCTCCGCGAACCGGCAGGGCGGGCCACTCCGGGGCTGAGGAGTGGCATGAACCACTCCGGCATCGGGCCGCCCCGAAGGTGTGGAATCCTCTGCGCCTTCAGGGGCTAGGCCGGCGCCCGAGTGTTTGGCGCCGCGCCAGCCGACGCGGAAAGGCTTGGCTCCACGCCAAACGGAGCGAGTTGGCGCATGCGCAGGAGCGGCAGCATGTGCTGGTGTCATCCCAGCGCATGTGCAGGGGGGTTCTTCTCCGCGCCGGCCATGGCGGACGGTAGGCCCCGGTCGCGGGCCAGGCCACCGTGGGGGCACCCCCCGGGGCCAGATCCCCCCCGCGCCCCCCCGACGACTCTGCAGGCCGCCCGTGGAGCCAGGTCCCGCCGGTAAGGAGCTGTTGTGATTTACTCCGGCGGGACCGGCTGAAAACGGAGGCCGCTCGGCCCATCGCAGGCCGGAGAATAGCCGGTGGCGGGGGGGGGTGGGGGGGGGGTGGCCGCTGCTATTGGCCGCTGACCGGCGCGGCGTGATTCCGGCCCCCGCCAAATCCCCGGTGCCGGAGAATTCAGCAGCTGGCGGGGGCAGGATTCACGCCACCCCCTGGCGATTCTCCGACCTGGCGTGCGGGTCGGAGAATCCCGGCCCATGGGTTAAATCTCCTCCTTCTGCGCTGTCGGGATTCTATGATTCTATGAACCTTATATTTCAAGCAAATCACCTCTCATTCTTCTGGTCTCCAAGGAGTACAGAGCCAATCTGTTTTAATCTTCCCTCGTGTGGCAATCCCTCCCTACCCGGGATCATCCCAGCAAACCTCCTCTGTACTGCCTCCGATGATAATATATCTTTTTTTTATGAATGTATGAGATGAGGGCACCGTTGGGTTGGCCAGCATTTATTGCTGGGTTGCCCTTCAGGAGGTGGTGGTGAGCTGCCTTCTTGAGCCGCTACAGTCCTTGAGGAGTAGGCACACCCACTGTGCTGTTAGGGAGGGAGTTCCAGGATTTAAACCCAGTGACAGTGAAGGAATGGCCGATGTATTTCCAAGTCAGGGAGGTGAGTGACTTGGAGGGGAGCCTCCAGGTGTTGGGTTCCCAGGTATCTGCTGGTCTTGTCCTCCTAGATGGTAGCTGTCGTGCATTTGGAAGGTGCTGCCTAAGGAACCTTGCTGAGTTACTGCAGTGCATCTTGTAGATGGTGCACACGGCTGCCACTGTTTGTCGGTGGTGGACGGTTTGAATGTTTGTGGAATGTCAGGCGGGGCTGCTTTGTCCTGGATGGTGTCGAGCTTCTGGAGTGTTGTTGGAGCTGCACTCACCCAGGCGAGTGGAGAGTATTCCATCACGCACCTGACTTGTGCCTGGTCGATGGCGGACTGGCTTTGGGAGGTGAGGAGGTGAGTTACTCACCGTAGGATTCCTAGTCTTTGACCTGCCCTGGTAGTCCAGGTACTTCCCTTAAGTAGGGGGATCAAACAGTATCTAAATGTGGCCTCACTAGTTCCTAGCCCGATTATTCAGATAGAGCGATTGTTGTGAATTGCCCAGTTTGAAGCCAGACTTTATGGCACCTTGATCTCCCGCAGTTACCTTATATGGGATAAGGTTACGTGCAGTCAATGCATCCGAGGATGGACTCCAACTGCGGGGGGGTGGGGCAGGGGAGGGGGGGGAGGTTCTTGGTGCCCTGTGGAGTTACAATCGGCAACTCCATTGGATGTTGCGACCCCCGCCCAGGGACCTCATTGGCTGAGGGCCAGAGAAACGTCTGGAGGGCGCGAAGAGGGCGATAAGAAGGGGCACATGGGGACACACCCCAGCGAAGACTCGGAGACCATGGGGAAAGACTCCACAGTGAACCAGAGACAGAGGGAAGAGGCATGCGAGACTCCCCGTCACAGAAGAGGGCCTTGAGGCGAGAGGCTCAGACGATTGGACCCACAGCTCAGTCAAGTTCATTGCCATGAGTAGTATTAGAATCTTGGGCAGATAATATTGGGGATAATTTGGGAGAATAACTGTTGTCTTGTTTGTGAATAAATTTGGGTTGAATGGTGAACCTGCGTTTGTTCATCTCGCAAATAAGGAAATGTTTTAATAATCTGGTCAAAGTGTCTGATAATTTACAGACAACGTTAGAACGAACCTGGTGCAGACACTGAAATACCAGACAGATAGCCTTCTTACTCCGGTGTATACCCATAAGAAAAGGCATTTCCTGATGCCACGGTGCTTTCCAAACCCACGATCACGAGGGCAGCGCGGTAGCATAGTGGCTACATAGCTCCAGGGTCCCAGGTTCGATTCCCGCTTGGGTCACTGTCTGTGCGGAGTCTGCACGTTCTCCCCGTGTGTGCGTAGGTTTCCTCCGGGTGCTCCGGTTTCCTCCCACAGTCCAAAGATATGCGGGTTAGGTGGATTGGCCATGATAAATTGCCCTTAGTGCCCAAAGAATGTTAAGTGGGGGTTACTGGGATACGTGGGTAGGGTAGATACGTGGGCTTCAGTGGGGTGCTCTTTGTAAGGGCCGGTGCAGACTCGATGGGCTGAATGGCCTCCTTCTGCACTGTAAATTCTGTAAGTTTCACTACCTTCTGGAGGACAAGGGCAGCAGGCACCTGGGAAAAACCACCACCCGGAGGCTCCCTTCCGAGACACTCTCCGCCTTGACTTGCAAATATCTCGGCCATTCCTTCACTGTCGCTGGGTCAAAAACCCCAGAATTCCCTCCCTAACAGCGGTGTGGGTGTACCTACACCAGACGGGCACTGCAGGGGTTCAAGATGGCGGCTCATCCACCGTCTTCTGAAGGGCAATTAGGGATTGGGCGATAAATGCTGGGTCTAATCAGCGAATCCCCGTACATGAACCACAAACAAGCTGGAGTGGACCACTGGCTCGGAATTTCGATGGAAGACTTGTTAATCAATGCATCAGAATGAGTTCCTCCGCTGCAGGGAAAGGGAACGTGTGAGGGCTTTCTCAGCTCCTTTAACACTCCTGGGATTTTCCACACAGTGAGCAATTTCATAGGGGAACGCTTTTTGAAATCCACCTCTGGGATCCGGCAGTATAGAAGGGAGACTGTGGAAATTAAACAAGTGTGTTTAGGGGTGGAGAGATACAACAAGGGTTCGATAGTTCTCAGAGAGGCCTAGCCCTGTTGAAGCCAGCTTGCTTCCAGTTAAATGCAGACCCAGCCGTGTGCTATTGGCATCAAGGAGAAACTCTCAGGCATCTTTATGATGCATGTTGGGTGAAAGATATTCACAAGTAGACCTTAACGTGAGCAAAAGAAGCAATTTATTGTTGCAGAGCTCTGGGAGAAAGATCCTCGACCCCACGGTGCTGGCGGAACACTGCCTCTCTGAGCTGGGGCTTATACTGGGTTAATGTGCACTTTCAAAATTCGTTCGCATTTACATACAGCCAATCAATTCTCTTATTATTGCAGTTCATTCCATATCCAGTTAATCAATTCTTTACACAGTATGCTACATTCGTCCAATCAATATGTTGCGTGTGTGATTACATAAGGTCATGAGATTATATGAGTTGCCAGTCCTAGATGCCGGATTTAGGGGCCCCTTTCACTCGTAGTGGCTTGGTGGACTTCTTCCTCTGTAGTTGCTTTGACAGCTTAGAATAACAGCTCCTGCAGTCTGTGGAGCACTGGTCATCGCTGACCCATTGACTTTGGAGGATACATCTGGTTTTAGTCCAAAGTTCACTGTCTCAGCAGAAAACACCATTCGTGGCAACTTAAAAGCAAGCATTAATTCATATCGCCAAGTATCCCAGCATGCCCTGCCAAGCGTAAAATAAGCAGGCATTAAGTCATATAGCCAAGTATCCCAGCATGCACTACCAAAGCAGAAAATGTACACCAACAATGCATGTGGATGATTGTCCGTGGGGAGGTCTTGCAGAAATTGAGCAATGGCGAGAGATTAGGAAGGAGTTTAAGACTGGAAGTCAGGTTTTGGCAGCTAGTTAAGTATGCAGGGTTAAAACATTGAACAGAATGTGTCGGGATCTGCCTCAATCGACAGTCTGACTGAGAAAATGCCAGTCGCATCCCAGCAAATTGAGCCAGGTCTTCAAAAAAGAATGGATCCTGCACCCAAGGAAGAAATAGACCAATTGAGAAGTTGGATTGGGCAGTTGACGTCTTGGAACACTCACTGGTGATGTACTAGAACTGGAGTACTGTGGTGAGACATACAACAGTCAGGGAGGTTCCAAGAGCAAATCAAACATTATTAAACTCAGAGAGGTTCCCAGTTTTGAGTGACCCAGATGATTTGAGGTTGGTCATTTTTAGCGA
The DNA here is from genome assembly GCF_047496885.1 of Scyliorhinus torazame. NCBI lineage: Eukaryota > Metazoa > Chordata > Chondrichthyes > Carcharhiniformes > Scyliorhinidae > Scyliorhinus > Scyliorhinus torazame. The sequence goes on along the minus strand of NC_092728.1, from coordinate 26,608,960 downwards.
TGCCCCCATTGCTAATTGTCTGCATAGATATTCTAGTTCAGCAGGGTTTATCATATTCTTGGCATGCAAAAATGATGAATGTTGTCCGTTGACCTGGCAAGTGAATAAATTAAAAGGGTAGTTAAAAGCGCCTTAGCTGCGGAAACACTGGCTGGAGCAGAGGCGATAGATATGGGATTTTACTTTTGGGGGTTTCAGAGAAAGCTTGCATGGCTATTTTTTTATTCATTCCTGGGATATGGGTGACTGGGATAGCATTTATTGACCATTCCTAATTGCCCTTCAACTGGCTGGCGTACTGGGCCATTTCAGAGGGTATTTAAGAGTCAACCACATTGGTGAGGATCACATGGAGGTGAGCCAGATGTTTACGATAATCAACAACGGTTTTCATGGTAATCATTAGGCTTTTAATTCCAGATTTTCATTGAATTCAATTTCACCATCTGCCGTGGTAGGATTCAAACCCAAGTCCCCCATTGCCCTGGGTCTCTGGAGTACCAATTCAGTGACAACTCACTATCGACCGCCTCCCCCCCCCCCCCCCATTCTCTATGGGATAATGTACATTAAACATAGGGTGTGACTGAGAAAAGGTTAAGGATTGACTTCGGTACCCCAAAAGGAACATTAGAGAACAAAATGGATGAGTGCACGTCACCAATTATCAGATTGTTTTACAATAAGGGATGTTTGCCCGACTACATTGTTGGAGGTCCTAGGGACATCTTGTTGTACAATGCCATTTTTCTTTTCTAGTTTTCTAAAATGATCTGAGTGCGTTATAAAGTTTATTGTTCAAAAGACAGTATTAGTATGTTAATTATACTGTTAAGATACACCATGAAGAGTATTGATTACTTAAGTACCTTGAGCACGTGTAAATAAGGGACGCCTGGTGAGGAGGGGTGGTGAGGAGGGATGGCCTCCTCATAAGCATTCCCCTTGGGCTGGCCAAGTCGGCCGTCATCAGGTCCAGGCAGCGGGCGGTCGATGGGGTTGTCCGACTCGACTGTCGACCGTGGCTACGTTCAGAGCTGGGTGACCCTGGAGAGACAGTGCACGGAGCCCACCAGCATGCTCCAGTCCTTCCGGGACTGGTGGGGGGGGGGGGGGTCTCCAGCACCCCCCGCCCCACCCCCGCATGGTAATGACAATGTGGCTTAACTAGTTACATTTCTTCTTTACATTGTGTTTTGCTTATAGAAAGAACCCCAGCCGGGGCTCTCATGTTTGTTTAATTTATTGATATTGTTGTTCATTCCCAAGAGTAGGGGGATGGCTGGAGCACTGGGTGTTGGACGAGAGCTGTGTGTGGATGGACAAGTCAATAAACTGGTCGTAAAAGAAAATCTCTTGTGTCTTGATTTTGACTCCGACCAACTTGAACTCTCTTAATAGAGGAGGCTAGTGTGGACAAGGCCACAATAAATGTCACTGGTAAAATGATTAAATATTCACCTTCGGTTCTGAAATGCAAAACTGGGAAGAGATGGAGGGTATCGCGGTTTCACAGACCCTCCTGTGTGTGTGAGTGTGACTGCGAGTGGGGATTCCACACTGTCTGTTTGTACACGCATACGCTCACACCATACTTTGTCCTGTTCATACCTGCCTGTTTACACTCTGGAATTAATGGTGATTGCAGCATAGAGAGAGACATTTGACATGATAGAACAAGCAAACGTTTTATTGATGTGCTGTAAGGATTATATATTATATTATATGTAACTTCATGTTTATTCAATCATATATATTCATTCTGACACAGTCGCTCCCCGTGACAGAGTTTCAAAATGGCCGCCTCCAACGAACGTTGCACCGTGGTTCCTTGACGAAAATGACGACTCGTCCAAACTCCTCGTGTTTTCCCCTTCGCTCTTCCCTCTTCTCATCCCGATGGGATGCCTGCCGGCCAGTCCAAGTTTGCGACCTGTTCCGATCGGTGGCTTATGCCTTGCAAACTCACTCTTTTTCTGGCCTAATCTCTCCACTGGGGGCCTGGCCGGGAGGCAGGGGAGGTGTGGGAGAGGGGAGGGGGGCGGGGGGGGGGGGGGGTGGGGGCAGGGGGGAGGACTTTTGGGCTGTTGCAGGGCGGGGCATTTGTCCACCCCCCTCTGGCACAACAGCTGTCGCAAAGCCGCGGGCACCAATTCTGACTCTCAAAGACCCGCTGTGGCCTAAGGGACGGCACGTTGGCAGAGCGGTTAGCACTGCTTCTACACGGCGCCAGGGACGCGGGTTCAATTCCGGCCTCGGGTGACTGTCTGTGCGGAGTCTGTACATTCTCCCCGTGCCTGCGTGGGTTATCTCCGGGTGTTCCGGTTTCCTCCTACAGTCCAAAGATGTGCAGGTTAGGTGGATTGGCCGTGATCAATTGTCCCTTGGTGTCCAAAAGGATTGGTGTGGCTGCAGGGATGGGGCAGGGGATTGGGCCTATGTAGGGTGCTCTTTCGGAGGGTCAGGTCAGACCAGGTGGGCTGAATGGCCTCCTTCCGTATTGTGGGGATCTATAATCTAACACAGCAGTTCTATTGGAACAGAATATGTGTCCCTTTCTGGGGCCCCTCACTTTGGGAAGTATGTCTGGGCCACTGTGGGGGGGGGGGGGGCGCGGGGGGGTGGGGGGCAGAGATTTATCCAGAACTCGGTCCCTCGAGATGAGGGGAGTTCAATTCAATAATGAGAGAGGGAGAGAATGGGCGAATCTGAGATTGTTCTCCTTTACAACAGACAAGGTTAAGGGGGAGATTTCATCGAGGCGTTCACAATCACAAGGGGGTTTGGAACGAGGGCATGAGGAGAAAGTGTTTCCTGGCGGCGGGAGGGTCGGTAACTGGGGTGGGGGCACAGATTGGGGGAAATGTAATCAGTGGGGCTGGTTTAGCTGAGAGCGAAATCCCTGGCTTTGAAACCGGACCGAGGCAGGCCAGTAACACGGTTCAATTCCCGTACCAGCCTCCCCGAACAGGTGCCGGAATGTGACGACTAGGGGCTTTTCACAGTAACTTCATTGAAGCTTACTTGTGACAATAAGTGATTTTCATTTTTTTTTCATTTCAGATTGAAGGGAATCGGAGAAAGAACCAGAGAGGGGTCAAGATGAGGTAGGTGTTGGGGGGGAGGGAGGAGGTGGGCGGAGGGGGGTTGGAGGCGGAGGGTTGGGAGGTGGGGATGGAGAAGGGGGGGAGACACAGGGCTGGATTCTCCGCTTTTGAGCCTAAGTGCTCATACCCGACCTGCCAGAGAGTGCCACCCTGGACAATCCCTCACCACCCTCTGGCCACCCCCCACCAGTCCCCCCAGCCTTGGCGGAAGCCCCCCCACCCCACCCCGCCCCGGGCAGCACAGCCCCGCTCGACTGTGGTGGCGCTGGACACAGTCCGCAGCTGCCAAGGCGGGCCCCCGACCACTGAGACCACCCGTCAACTGCGCGGTCGGGAACTCGGCCCATCGGGGGTGGAATATCGCGGGCGGGCCTTCAGGTGACACGCTAAGGCCGTCCCAATGGCATGATGATGCTATTTCGGCGGGGGCGGAGCATGCAAAACCTGCGTCAAACAGGCGCCGACCCCGATTTTGTCGTCAAAAGGGATTCTCCGCCCGATCGGCAATTATGAAATCGGCGAATCCCGGCGAGAGAGTGAGAATATTTGGCGAGCTTTCTCAAAGTGGCAGGAGTGGCCTAGAGGGCTGAATGGTCGCCTCCTACGGGGAGTTTGGCCAGCCTGGCCGCACTTGGCTTCTTAACCCATTCAGAGGTGGGGAAGGGTAATGGATTAGGGATTTGGTTGGGGGCCAGGGGGTGGGTGGGGGGGGGGGGGGGCCTTTTCACTGCACCATTTCTTAAAAAGGTACGAGATAACGTCATAAACCGCTTCTCCCCTGACCCTCGGAGGTAGGGGAGGGGCGGGGGGGGGGGGGTGCGTCGGTGTGTCAGTAGTGACCGGTAGACCGGAGCTCCCTGTAACAGGCCCACGGGGCCTTTCTGGGCCTGTACCCGTTAGGTGACTGAGAAGCCCCATTTAAAATGGCCGACGGCCCCCTGGCGAGGGCTTGATGAGGCCCACAATCCTTTAGTCACAGTCCAGTGTCGGTAAATGTAAATGAGCCGTCGGCAAGACTCCGTTTCGGGGACTGATGTAGGGGTGCCAATAGGGTCATGACCCTTGACACCCTCACCACCTCACCCATTGGGTGGAATCAGTGGTAGGGGCCATGGGGCAACATTTGAACTTTAACATAGGAACAGAGGAAATAGAAGCAGGAGGAGGCCATTCGGCCCTTCGAGCCTGCTCCGCCATTCATTATGATCATGGCTGATCATCCAACTCAATAGCCTGTTCACGCCTTTCCCCCATATCCATTGATACCTTTAGGCCCAAGAGCTATATCCAACTCCATTTTGAAAACAAATTCTTTTGCTGCAACTGTTTTCTGTGCGAACGAATTCCACAGGCCGACCAATATCTGGGTGAAGACATTTCTCCCGAATGGTTTAACTCTTTATCCTTACATTGTGACCCCTGGTTCAGGACTCTGCCACCTTCATCCTTCCTGCATCTGTCCTGTCCAGTTCATGGATCATTGAATTTACAGTGCAGAAGGAGGCCATTCGGCCCATCGAGTCTGCACCGGCTCTTGGAAAGAGCACCCTACCCAAGGTCAACACCTCCACCCTATCCCCGTAACACAGTAACCCCACCCAACACTAAGGGCAATTTTGGACACTAAGGGCAATTTATCACGGCCAATCCACCTAACCTGCACATCTTTGGACTGTGGGAGGAAACCGGAGCACCCGGAGGAAACCCACGCACACACGGGGAGGATGTGCAGACTCCGCACAGACAGTGACCCAAGCCGGAATCGAACCTGGGACCCTGGAGCTGTGAAGCAATTGTGCTATCCACAATGCTACCGTGCTGCCCTAATCCTGTTAGAATTTTATAGGTTTCTATGAGATTCCCCTCTAATTCATCTAAACTCCAGTGAATATAATCCCAACTGACTCAATCTCCCCTCATACATCAGTCCCGCCATCCCAGGAATCAGTCTGGTAAACCCTCGCTGCACTCTCGTTAGAGCTGGAACATCCTTCCTCAGATAAGGAGACCAAAACTGCCCACACTATTCCAGGTGTGGCCTCACCAAGGCCCTGTACAATTGTAGCAAGACATCCCTGCTTCTATACTTGAATCCTCTCGCTATGAAGGCCAACATACATTAGCCTTCTGTACCGCCTGCTGACAGGTGTATGAGGACACCCAGGTCTCGTTGCACATTCTCCTCTCTCAATCTATAGTCATTCAGATAATTGCCTTCCTGTTTTCGTTACTAAAGTGGATAGCCTCATATTTACCCACATGATACTGCACCTGCGATTCATTTGCCCACTCACTCAACTTGTCCAAATCGCACTGAAGTATCTCTGCATCCTCCTCACAGCTCACCCTCCCACCCAACCTGGTGTCATCTGTGTGGTGGTATGTATTAGGGGTAATACGGTACACCACGATGCCGACAAGCTATTGGTAGATGGATACTGGGTCCTGATAGGATCTGCCGCCTACTGGGCTCCACCCAGAAATGCCGGTATAAGAACCCGGATTTCCCCCAGCAGCTGCATTCTGTAACCGAGCTGCTGGGGAACAAGTTCTGCTCAATAAAGCCTTTAATTGATGTTACCTCAACCTGCCTCGCGTCATATTGACGGTCCTACAATCTGCAAATATGGAGATATGACAACTTGTTCCCTCATCATTAATATACATTGTGAATAGCTGGGGTCCCAGCACCAATCCCTGCTGTACCACACTAGTCACTGTCTGCCAATTTGAAAAGTATCCGTTAATTCCTCTTTGTTTCCTGTCTGCCAACCAGTTTTCTATCCATCTCAATACGCTATCCCACGCACTTTATTTTGACGCGCTCATCTCTCAAGCGGGACTTTGTCAAAAGCCTTCTGAAAGTCCAAATAAACCACATCCACTGGCTCCCCCTCGTCAACTCTGCCAGTTACATCCTCGAAGATTTCCAGGAGATTTGTCAAGCATGATTTCCCCTTTTGTAAATCCATGCTGACTCTCTCTGATCTTGCCACTGTTTTCCAAGTGTTCTGCTATTAAATCTTGATAATGGACTCTCGCGTTTCCCCACTACCTGACTGGTCTATAATTCCCTGATTTCCCTCTCCCTCCCTTTTTAAATAGTGGAGTTGCATTAGCTACCCTCCAATCTGCAGGGACTGTTCCAGAGTCTATTGAATCTTGGAAGATGACCACCACCAAGGCACCCAGTACTTCTCAGGAAACTTCCTGAAGTATTCTGCATGGAGATTATCAGGCCCTGGGATTTATCAGCCTTCAATCCCAATGTCCCCAATACCATTTATCCACCAATATTGATCTCCTTCACTTCCTCCCTCTGACCAAACCCTGTGTTCCCCTGCATTTCTGGTACGTTATTTGTGTCATTTGTGAAGTCGGAACCAACATATGTGTTTAGTTGGTCAGCCATTTCTTTGGTGAACTTTGGCCCAGACCGTGTGAGTGTCAATCGCCTTTGTCCGCTCCAGGGTGGGGTCAGATATTGTCCATTGCCTAACATAGAACATACAATGCAGAAGGAGGCCATTCGGCCCATCGAGTCTGCACCGACCCACTTAAGGCCTCACTTCTACCCTATCCTCGTAATCCAATGACCCCATCTAACCTTTTTGGTCACTAAGGGCAATTTTATCATGGACAATTTACCTAACCTGCACGTCTTTGGGCTGTGGGAGGAAACCGGAGCATCCGGAGGAAACCCACGCAGACACAGGGAGAACGTGCAGACTCCGCACAGACAGTGACCCAATGGGGAATCGAACCTGGGACCCTGGAGCTGTGAAGCCACAGTGCTATCCACTTGTGCTACCGTGCTGCCCTGCAGTTGCCAATAATTAATGTTGCTCCATCATCACGGCCCGGGGGGTGGGGGGGGGGGGGGGGGAGGGGGGGGGGGGGGGGGGATATGAGAGAATGAACCATTGGCCTTGCTCCAGTCTGTACTGCATTCGCGAGCCAACGCTGGTACTAGTTGCTATGGTGCTCACTCCAGCACCTCGCCCAAACCCCCACCACAGCACTGCCCCCCCCCCCCAACAATCGCATTTTGTGGTTAAGATTCAAAGCCTAGTTAGAGGGCAGAGAGCCCACAGCTCAGCAATCGTGCCCAGTGTCAAGGGTCAAGGGGCGAAGGCTAAGGAGAGGCCTTCAGCGAGAGGCCTTCTGAAGGCCTCTCGTTTTCTTTGAGGGAGAGGGAGAGGGATGGAGAGAGAGTGAGGGAGAGAGAGAGAGTGAGGGAGAGGGAGAGTGAGGGAGAGAGAGAGTGAGGGCGAGAGAGTGAGGGAGAGCAAGAGGAGGGAGAGTGGGAGAGAGATGGAGAGAGTAAATGAGGAGGGAGAGAGAGTGAGGGAGAGGGGAAGTGAGGGAGAGAATGAGGGAGAGCGTGAGTAAGGGAGAGAGAGTGAGGGAGGGAAAGTGAGGGAGAGAGTGAGGGAGAGCTGGAGTGAGGGAAAGAGAGAGCGAGGGAGAGAGTGAGGAAGAGAGAGAGGGAGAGAGGGAGTGAGGGAGAGAGAGAGAGTGAGGGAGAGCGGGAGTGAGAGAAAGGGAGAGTGAGTGAGGGAGAGAGAGTGAGGTAGGTCGGGAGTGAGAGAGAGCGGGAGTGAGGGAGAGAGAGAGTGAGGTAGGGAGAGAGTGAGGGAGAGACGGAGAGTGAGGGAGAGAGAGAGTGAGAGGGAGAGAGAGAGAGAGTGAGGGAGAGAGAGTGAAGGAGAGAGAGAGTGAGCGAGAGAGTGAGGGAGAGAGAGTGAAGGAAAGAGGCAGAGAATGAGAGAGAGTAAGGGAGAGAGGGAGAGAGAGAGAGAGTGAAGGAGAGTGAGGGAGAGAGAGTGAGGGAGGGAGAGAGGGAGAGAGAGTGAGGTGAGGGAGAGAGTGAGGAAGAGAGTAAGAGACGGAGCTAGGGAGAGAGAGTGAGGTGAGGGAGAGAGAGTGAGGGAGGGAGAGGGAGGGGGAGAGAGAGGGAAAGTGAGTGAGGTGAGGTAGAGAGAGAGAGGGAGGGAGGGAGAGTAAGGGAGAGAGAGTGAGGTGAGAGAAAGAGTGAGGGGGAGAGAGTGTGTGAAAGAGAGTGAGGGAGAGAGAGTGAGTGAGGTGAGGGAGAGTGAGTGAGGGAGAGAGTGAGGTGAGGAAGAGTGTGAGGGAGGGTGAGAGAGAGGGAGAGTGAGTGAGGTGAGGGAGAAAGAGAGGGAGGGGGAGAGAGTGAGGGAGAGAGTGAGGAGAGGGAGAGGGAGAGAAAGAGAGAGTGAGAGTGAGAGACAGTGAGTGATGGAGAGATTGAGGTCAGGGAGAGAGAGAATGAGGGAGAGTGGGAGGGCGATGGAGAGAGTGAGGAAGAGTGGGAGGGAGATGGAGAGAGTGTGGAAGAGTGGGGGGGGGAGATGGAGAGAGTGAGGGAGAGTGGAGAGAGATGGAGAGAGAGAGGGAGAGTGGGACAGAGATGGAGAGAGTGAGGGAGAGTGGGAGGGCGATGGAGAGTGAGGGAGAGTGGGAGGGCGATGGAGAGAGTGAGGGAGAGTGGGAGGGTGATGGAGAGAGTGAGGGAGAGTGGGAGGGAGATGGAGAGAGTGTGGAAGAGTGGGGGGGAGATGGAGAGAGTGAGGGAGAGTGGGAGGGCGATGGAGAGCGTGAGGGAGAGTGGGAGGGCGATGGAGAGAGTGAGGGAGAGTGGGACGGAGATGGAGAGAGTGAGGGAGAGTGGGAGGGTGATGGAGAGAGTGAGGGAGAGTGGGACAGAGATGGAGAGAGTGAGGGAGAGCGGGAGAGAGATGGAGAGAGTGAGGGAGAGTGGGACAGAGATGGAGAGAGTGAGGGAGAGCGGGAGAGAGATAGAGAGAGTGAGGGAGAGTGGGAGGGCGATGGAGAGAGTGAGGGAGAGTGGGACAGAGATGGAGAGAGTGAGGGAGAGCGGGAGAGATGGAGAGAGTGAGGGAGAGTGGGAGGGAGATGGAGAGAGTGAGGGAGAGTGGGAGTGAGATGGAGAGAGTGAGGGAGAGTGGGAGAGAGATGGGGAGAGAGGGAGGGAGAGTGGGAGGGAGAGTGGGAGGGAGATGGAGAGAGTGAGAGAGAGTGGGAGGGAGATGGAGAGAGAGGGAGAGTGGGAGAGAGATGGGGAGAGAGTGAGGGAGAGTGCGAGGGAGATAGAGAGAGAGTGACGGAGAGTGGGAGGGAGATAGAGAGAGTGAGGGTGAGTGGGAGGGAGATGGAGAGAGTGAGGGAGAATGGGAGAGAGGTGGAGAGAGAGAGGGAGAGAGAGAGTGAGGGAGAGTGAGGGAGAGTGGGAGGGAGATGGAGAGAGAGTGAGGGAGAGTGTGAGGGAGATGGAGAATGGGAGGGAGATAGAGAGAGAGTGAGGGAGATTGGGAAGGCGATGGAGAGAATGAGGGAGAGTGGGAGGGAGAGTGAGAGGGAGATGGAGAGAGTGAGGGAGAGTGGGAGAGAGATGGAGAGAGAGTGAGGGACAGTGGGAGGGAGATGGAGAGAGTGAGGGAGAGTGGGAGGGAGATGGAGAGAGTGAGGGAGAGTGGGAGGGCGATGGAGAGAGTGAGGGAGAGTGGGAGGGAGAGTGGGTGGGAGATGGACAGAGTGAGGGAGAGAGAGAGTGAGGGAGAGTGGGAGGGAGATGGAGAGAGCAAGGGAGAGTGGGAGGGCGATGGAGAGAGCAAGGGAGAGTGGGAGATGGAGAGAGAGTGAGGGAGAGTGGGAGGGAGAGTGGGAGGGAGATAGAGAGAGAGAGGGACAGTGGGTGGGAGATGGAGAGAGTGAGGGAGAGTGGGAGTGAGATGGAGAGAGTGAGGGAGAGTGGGACGGCGATGGAGAGAGTGAGGAAGAGTGGGAGGGCGATAGAGAGAGTGAGGGAGAGCGGGAGAGAGATGGGGAGAGAGTGAGGGACAGTGGGAGGGAGATGGAGAGAGTGAGGGAGAGTGGGAGGGAGATGGAGAGAGCGAGGGAGAGTGGGAGGGCGATGGAGAGAGTGAGGGAGAGTGGGAGGGAGGGAGAGTGGGTGGGAGATGGAGAGAGTGAGGGAGAAAGAGAGTGAGGGAGAGTGGGAGGGAGATGGGGAGAGAGGGAGGGAGAGTGGGAGGGAGAGTGGGAGGGAGATGGAGAGAGTGGGAGGGAGAGTGGGAGGGAGATGGAGAGAGTGAGGGAGAGTGCGAGGGAGATAGAGAGAGAGTGACGGAGAGTGGGAGGGAGATAGAGAGAGTGAGGGAGAATGGGAGAGAGTGAGGGAGAGTGACGGAGAGTGGGAGGGAGATAGAGAGAGCGAGGGAGAGTGGGAGGGCGATGGAGAGAGTGAGGGAGAGTGGGAGGGAGAGTGGGTGGGAGATGGAGAGAGTGAGGGAGAGAGAGAGCGAGGGAGAGTGGGAGGGAGATGGAGAGAGCGAGGGAGAGTGGGAGGGCGATGGAGAGAGTGAGGGAGAGTGGGAGATGGAGAGAGAGTGAGGGAGAGTGGGAGGGAGAGTGGGAGGGAGATAGAGAGAGAGAGAGGGACAGTGGGTGGGAGATGGAGAGAGTGAGGGAGAGTGGGAGTGAGATGGAGAGAGTGGGACGGCGATGGAGAGAGTGAGGAAGAGTGGGAGGGCGATGGAGAGAGTGAGGGAGAGCGGGAGAGAGATGGGGAGAGAGTGAGGGACAGTGGGAGGGAGATGGAGAGAGTGAGGGAGAGTGGGAGGGAGGTGGATAGAGCGAGGGACAGTGGGAGGGAGATGGAGAGAGTGAGGGAGAGTGGGAGGGAGATGGAGAGAGCGAGGGAGAGTGGGAGGGCGATGGAGAGAGTGAGGGAGAGCGGGAGAGAGATGGAGAGAGTGAGGGAGAGTGGGAGGGAGATGGAGAGAGTGAGGGAGAGTGGGAGGGAGATGGAGAGAGTGAGGGAGAGTGGGAGAGAGATGGGGAGAGAGGGAGGGAGAGTGGGAGGGAGAGTGGGAGGGAGATGGAGAGAGTGAGAGAGAGTGGGAGGGAGAGTGGGAGGGAGATGGAGAGAGTGAGGGAGAGTGCGAGGGAGATAGAGAGAGAGTGACGGAGAGTGGGAGGGAGATAGAGAGAGTGAGGGTGAGTGGGAGGGAGATGGAGAGAGTGAGGGAGAATGGGAGAGAGTGAGGGAGAGAGAGAGTGAGGGAGAGTGGGAGGGAGATGGAGAGAGAGTGAGGGAGAGTGGGAAAGAGATGGAGAGAGAGAAGGAGAGAGAGTGAGGGAGAGTGAGGGAGAGTGGGAGGGAGATGAAGAGAGAGTGAGGGAGAGTGTGAGGGAGATGGAGAATGGAAGGGAGATAGAGAGAGAGTGAGGGAGATTGGGAAGGTGATGGAGAGAATGAGGGAGAGTGGGAGGGAGAGTGAGAGGGAGATGGAGAGAGTGAGGGAGAGTGGGAGGGCAATGGAGAGAGTGAGGGAGAGCGGGAGAGAGATGGGGAGAGAGTGAGGGACAGTGGGAGGGAGTGGGTGGGAGATGGAGAGAGTGAGGGAGAGAGAGAGTGAGGGAGAGTGGGAGGGAGATGGAGAAAGCGAGGGAGAGTGGGAGGGCGATGGAGAGAGTGAGGGAGAGTGGGAGATGGAGAGAGAGTGAGGGAGATTGGGAGGGAGAGTGGGAGGGAGATAGAGAGCGAGAGGGACAGTGGGTGGGAGATGGAGAGAGTGAGGGAGAGTGGGACGGCGATGGAGAGAGTGAGGAAGAGTGAGAGGGCGATGGAGAGAGTGAGGGAGAGCGGGAGAGAGATGGGGAGAGAGTGAGGGACAGTGGGAGGGAGATGGAGAGAGTGAGGGAGAGTGGGAGGGAGATGGAGAGAGCGAGGGAGAGTGGGAGGGCGATGGAGAGAGTGAGGGAGAGTGGGAGGGAGGGAGAGTGGGTGGGAGATGGAGAGAGTGAGGGAGAAAGAGAGTGAGGGAGAGTGGGAGGGAGATGGAGAGAGCGAGGGAGAGTGGGAGGGAGATGGAGAGAGTGAGAGAGAGTGGGAGGGAGAGTGGGAGGGAGATGGAGAGAGTGAGGGACAGTGCGAGGGAGATAGAGAGAGAGTGACGGAGAGTGGGAGGGAGATAGAGAGAGTGAGGGAGAGAGAGAGTGAGGGAGAGTGGGAGGGAGATGGAGAAAGCGAGGGAGAGTGGGAGGGCGATGGAGAGAGTGAGGGAGAGTGGGAGATGGAGAGAGAGTGAGGGAGAGTGGGAGGGAGAGTGGGAGGGAGATAGAGAGAGAGAGGGACAGTGGGTGGGAGATGGAGAGAGTGAGGGAGAGTGGGAGTGAGATGGAGAGAGGGAGAGTGGGACGGCGATGGAGAGAGTGAGGAAGAGTGGGAGGGCGATGGAGAGAGTGAGGGAGAGCGGGAGAGAGATGGGGAGAGAGTGAGGGACAGTGGGAGGGAGATGGAGAGAGTGAGGGAGAGTGGGAGGGAGATGGAAAGAGCGAGGGAGAGCGTGAGGGCGATGGAGAGAGTGAGGGAGAGTGGGAGAGAGATGGGGAGAGAGTGAGGGAGAGTGGGAGGGAGAGTGGGTGGGAGATGGAGAGAGTGAGGGAGAAAGAGAGTGAGGGAGAGTGGGAGGGAGCTGGAGAGAGCGAGGGAGAGTTGGAGGGCGATGGAGAGAGTGAGGGAGAGTGGGAGATGGAGAGAGAGTGAGGGAGAGTGGGAGGGAGAGTGGGAGGGAGATAGAGAGAGCGAGGGACAGTGGGTGGGAGATGGAGAGAGTGAGGGAGAGTGGGAGTGAGATGGAGAGAGTGAGGGAGAGTGGGACGGCGATGGAGAGAGTGAGGAAGAGTGGGACGGCGATGGAGAGAGTGAGGGAGAGCGGGAGAGAGATGGGAAGAGAGTGAGGGACAGTGGGAGGGAGATGGAGAGAGTGAGGGAGAGTGGGAGGGAGATGGAGAGAGCGAGGGAGAGTGGGAGAGAGATGGGGAGAGAGTGAGGGACAGTGGGAGGGAGATGGAGAAAGTGAGGGAGAGTGGGAGGGAGATGGAGAGAGCGAGGGAGAGTGGGAGGGCGATGGAGAGAGTGTGGGAGAGTGGGAGGGAGAGTGGGTGGGAGATGGAGAGAGTGAGGGAGAGAAAGAGTGAGGGAGGGTGGGAGGGAGATAGAGAGAGAGTGGGAGAGTGGGTGGGAGATGGAGAGAGTGAGGGAGAGAGAGAGTGAGGGAGGGAGATAGAGAGAGAGAGGGAGAGTGGGTGGGAGATGGAGAGAGTGAGGGAGAGTGGGAGGGAGAGTGGGTGGGAGATGGAGAGAGTGAGGGAGAGAGAGAGTGATGGAGAGAGTGAGGGAGATAGAGAGCGGGGTCCACGTTCATCACGGCTGCCTATTCGAACCAATGACTATTGTGAAAGGTGTGGTAGTTACAACTGATTGTATAATAGAGGTAATACGGTAATGCTCCTGTACTACAGGTACGGGGGTAGATCCCTGCCTGCTGGCTCCGCCCAGTAGGCGGAGTATCAATGTGTGTGCACACCGAGCTGCTCCCATTCAGGAGGCCACACATCTCTGTGTAATAAAGCCTCGATTACCCTCTACTCTCGTCTCGTCGTAATTGATCGTGCATCAATTTATTAAGCAGAGATATTACAGCGATGGATCTCCGCATCAAGCCAGATCGCCTACAGCTGCACCTCAAGCAGCCAACGCCACGTCGGCCTTCGACCTCTGGCTAGCTTGCTTCGAAAGCTACCTCGGATCAGCGACTGAACAACCCTCGGACGCACAGAAGCTCCAGATCCTGAACTCACGGGTGAGCTCCGAGATTTTTCCCCTTATCCGGGATGCGCCGACTTACCCTGAAGCTATGGAGCTTCTGAAAGGACACTATATCCGGCCGATCAACAAACTCTACGCCAGACACCTCGTGTCCACGAGGCAGCAACTCCCCGGTGAGTCATTAGACGATTTCTGGCGTGCCCTGCACATCCTGGCGAGGAACTGCAATTGCCAGGCAGTTTCGGCCGCTGAACATACAGATCCCTTAATCAGGGTCGCTTTCGTTATGGGCATGGAGTCAGCGTACATCCGCCAGCGCCTATTAGAAGGGGGCACGCGCGACCTCGCGGCGACCAGACAACTCGCGAACTCGCTAACGGTAGCCTCCCGTAACGTACAGTCGTACGCCCCCGACCGCACGGCTTACGCCCCGACACCACGGTGCCCTCATGGACATCGTGAGCCCCACCAGCGGCCGCCCCCAGCCAACCCCAAGCCTGCGCTGCACGGTAGTCAGCCAATCCCGGGGGGCCCAAATGCTATTTCCGCGGGCAGACAAAGCACCCCCAGCAGCGCTGCCCGGCGCAGAGCGTAACCTGCAGGGCCTGCGGAAAGAAGCGATATTTCGCTGCTGTGTGCCAGGCCCGGTCGATCGCTGCTGTACATAAGCCCAGTGTTCCTGCACCCCCCACGTGCGACCCGTGGGCGCCGTCATCTTCCTCCCAAGAGACCACGTGCGGCCCGTGGGTGCCGCCATCTTTAACGCTGCCCGCCATGTGCGCTCCGTGGGCGCCGCCATCTTCGGCGCCATTTTCGACGGCGCCCCTCGACCCCTGCTCGTCGGGGACTTCATCTGGCCGTTCATCGCCTGCCACCACTGCCGACCAGCCTGGGGCCTACCAACACCAGCCGCAGCTCGCCTCCATCACGCTCGACCAGTCCTGGCCGCACAACCTCATAACCGCGACGACAACGGTGAAAGTCGATGGGCACAAGACATCCTACCTTCTTGACTCCGGGAGCACGGAACGCTTCATCCACCCCGCTACGGTAAGGCCCTGCTCCCTCGCGGTACACCCTGTTACCCAGAGAATCTCCCTGGCCTCCGGATCCCATTCCGTGGAGATCTGGGGGTACTGCATCGTCACCCTCACCGTCCAGGGCGTAAAGTTCAGCACTTCCGGCTCTACGTCCTCCCCAACCTCTGCGCTGCCCTATTACTCGGCCTGGACTTCCAGTGCAACCTCCAAAGTCTAACTCTAAAATTCGGCGGACCCCTACCCCCCTCACCATCTCACGACCCTTAAGGCCGACCCACCTTCCCTGTTTGCAAACCTCACCCCAGATTAAAACCCGTCGCCACCAGGAGCAGACGGCACAGTGCCCAGGACAGGACCTTCATCAGGTCGGAGGTCCAGCGGCTGCTGCAGGAAGGCATCATCGAGGCCAGCAACAGCCCCTGGAGAGCCCCAGTGGTAGTAGTAAAGACTGTGGAGAAACAGAGGATGGTCGTTGACTACAGTCTGACCATCAATTGGTACACGCAGCTCGAGGCGTACCCCCTCCCACACATATCTGATACGGTCAATCAGATTGCACAGTACCGGGTCTTTTCCACAGTGGACCTGAAATCTGCCTACCACCAGCTCCCCATCCGCAAGGCGTTCAAAGCAGATGGCCGCCTCTATCATTTCCTTAGGGTTCCCTTCGGCGTCACTAACGGGGTCTCGGTCTTCCAACGTGAGATGGGCCGAATGGTTGACCGGTATGGGTTGCGGGCCACCTTCCCGTATCTAGATAACTGCGGCCACGACCAGCAGGACCACGACGCTAACCTCCTCAAATTTCTCCACACCGCTAAACTCCTTAACCTCACGTACAATAAGGAGAAGTGCATGTTCCGCACCAACCGCTTAGCCATCCTTGGCTATGTTGTGGAAAATGGAGTCCTAGGGCCTGACCCCGACCGCATGCGCCCCCTCATGGAACTCCCCCTTCCCCACTGCCCCAAGGCCCTGAAACGATGCCTGGGGTTTTTCTCCTATTATGCCCAGTGGGTCCCTAACTATGCGGACAAGGCCCGCCCACTCATCCACTCCACAGTTTTCCCCCTGACGGCTGAGGCTCGCCAGGCCTTCAACCATATCAAGGCAGACATCGCCAAGGCCATGATGCACGCGGTCGACGAGATCCTACCCTTTCAGGTTGAGAGCGATGCAGCAGACGTCGCTCTGGCCGCCACCTTCAACCAGGCAGGCCCGTGGCATTCTTTTCCCGCACCCTTCATGCCTCCGAACTTCGGCATTCCTCTGTCGAAAAGGAGGCCCAAGCCATCGTGAAAGCTGGGCGGCATTGGAGGCATTGCCTGGCCGGCAGGAGATTCACTCTCCTCACTGACCAACGGTCGGTTGCCTTCATGTTTAACAACACACAGCGGGGCAAGATCAAAAATGATAAAATCTTGAGGTGGAGGCTCGAGCTCTCCACCTACAATTACAAGATTTTGTATCGCCCCGGGAAGCTCAACGAGCCCCCCGATGCCCTATCCCGAGGTACATGTGCCAGCGCACAAGTGGACCAACTCCGGGCCCTACACGATGGTCACCCAGGGGTCACCCGGTTCTTTCACTTCATAAAGGCCCGCAATCTGCGGATGTCAGGGTGGTCACCAGGGACTGCCAGGTCAGCGCGGAGTGCAAGCCGCACTTCTACCGGCCAGACCGTGCGCGCCTGGTGAAGGCCTCCCGCCCCTTTGAACGCCTCAGCATGGACTTCAAAGGGCCCCTCCCCTCCACCGACCGAAACACGTACTTTCTCAATGTGGTCGATGAATACTCCCGATTCCCCTTCACCATCCCATGCCCCAATATGACTTCTGCCACGGTCATTAAAGCCCTCAACAGCATCTTCGCCCTGTTCGGTTTCCCCGCTTACGTCCACAGCGACCGGGGATCCTCCTTTATGAGCGATGAGCTGCGTCAGTTCCTGCTCGGCAAAGGCATCGCCTCGAGCAGGACGACCAGCTACAACCCCCGGGTAAACGGGCAGGTGGAGAGGGAGAATGGGATGGTCTGGAAGGCCTTCCTGCTGGCCTAACGGTCCAGAAATCTCCCGGTCTCCCACTGGCAGGGGGTCCTCCCCGATGCGCTCCACTCCATTCGATTGCTACTCTGCACTGCAACTAATGAAACCCCCCATGAACGTCTCCTTGCCTTCCCCAGGAAGTCCACCTCCGGGGTTTCGCTCCCAACATGGCTGGCAGCTCCAGGACCCGTTCTCCTCCGCAAGCACGTGTGGTTCCACAAGACGGACCCGTTGGTCGAAAGGGTACAACTACTGCACGCGAACCCGCAGTACGCCTAGGTGGCGTACCCCGACGGGTGCCAGGATACAGTCTCCCTCAGGGACCTGGCACCAGCTGGATCCCACCCATGGCCCACCTCACCCCCCCCCCCACCCCGATTGCCCCGGCGCCACTCACCCTCCCCCCAGCGGACCTCACTACAGCCTCCGCCACTGGGCGATCCATCCGCCACTGGTTCCACCCGGGGATGAAGATGAGGACAGCACGCTCCCGGAGCCACAGGCGACCAAGTCGGCGCCTGCATCACCACCGGGACCGAGGCGCTCACAGCGGAGGATCAAGGCACCCGACCGGCTGAATTTGTAAATTTTCACTGGACTGTAAACTTTAAATTGTCACAAACCTGTAAAATAAAATTCCACCACCCGCGCTGGACTCTTTTTTTAACTGGGGGTGAATGTGGTAGTCACCACTGATTGTATAATAGAGGTAGTACGGTAAGGCTCCTGTACTACAGGTACGGGGGTAGATCCCTTCCTGCTGGCTCCGCCCAGTAGGCGGAGTATAAATGTGTGTGCACACCGAGCTGCTCCCATTCTGGGAGCAGCTGCAGGAGGCCACACTAATTGATAGTGCATCAAAAGGATTTACAGCAAAAGCTGATTGGACGGCATTCCTGCTCGTTAGTGACAAAAATTCAAACCACTCACAGGGAGAGAGAGAATTAGCCAGAAAAGGAGGGAGAGTGAGAGTGAGAGAGAGGGGGAGAGAGGGAGATAAAGAGAGGGAGGGAGATGGAGAGACATTGAGAGAGAGAGAAAGAGAGGGGAGAGAGAGAGAGAGAGAAAGAGAGGGGGTGGGAGAAAAAGCGACAGAGAGAAAGAGAGAGAGACAAAGAGTGACAGAAAGAGAGAGAGAGAAACAGTGAATGACAGAAAGAGAGAGCGAGAAAGAGAGCGAGAGCTAGAGACAGAGAGAAAGAAAGGGAGAGGGGGAGAGAAAGAGACAGAGACAGAGAGAGAGGCAGAGAGAGAGAAAGAGAGACAAGATAGAGAGAGAGAGAGAGATAATGAGAGAGAGAGAGAGAGACAGGGCGGGCAGCACGGTAGCGCAGTGGGTTAGCACTGCGGCCTCACGGCGCCGAGGTCCCAGGTTCGATCCCGGCTCTGGGTCACTGTCGGTGTGGAGTTTGAACATTTTCCCCGTGTTTGCGTGGGTTTCGCCCCCACAACCCAAAGATGTGCAGGGTAGGTGGATTGACCACGCTAAATTGCCCCTTAAATGGAAAAAATGAATTGGGTACTCTAAATTATTCAAAAAAACAAAAGGAAAACAGAGAGAGAGTGAGAGAAAGAAAGAAACAGAGGGAGAGAGAGAGACAGGGAGAAGGGGAGAGAGAGAGAGACAGCGATAGAGAGAGAGAAATAGACAGAGAGATAGAGACAGAGAGAGAAGCAGAGGTAGATAGAGAAAGACAGAGAGAGAGACACAGAGAGTGAGAGAGAAAGGCAGAGAGTGAGAGGGAGAGGCAGAGAGAGAGAGAGAGACACACACACAGAGAGTGAGAGTGGGAGGCAGAGAGAGAGACACACAGAGAGTGAGAGGCAGAGGCAGAGAGAGAGACACAGCGAGTGAGAGAGAAAGGCAGAGGGAGAGAGAGACAGAGAGAAAGAGACAGAGAGAGAGGGAGAGAGTCAGAAAGAATGAGAAATCGGGTGTTCTCTGTTGGGGCTGTGTTCTGCCCAGACCTGCTGGTTGTAAATTGGGTTGGCACCTTGCTGTGTAATCTGTGAGTGACGTGTCTGGTTCCCTTGGCAACCTATCAAGCTGGATAAACACAGAGGCCCCAGCATCCTCATCCAATGTCAGGGGTCATTGCTCAACAAGGACCAAGGTCACAAAGGGGAAGGGTCAGTTCCCCTTCCTCCGCTCCTTCAGCAATCCAGCTTCAATCTCAAAATTACACTTCCACTCTGCCCAGACCTCCTTCTTTCATCTCTGCTTCTTTCTCCCCCTCTCTCTTTCACGCTCCCTTTCTCCGTCTCTCTCTCTCAACGGCTGGGGCCCAGCATTTATTGCCCTAATTGCCCCCGAGAAGCCGCCATCTTGAACGGCTGCAGTCCTCGTGTGGTGTAGGTACACCCACAGTGCTGTTAGGGAGGGAGTTCCAGGATTCTGACCCAGTGACAGTGAAGGAACGGCCGATGTATTTCCAAGTCGGGATGGTGTGTGTGTGTGTGTGGGGGGTGCCCTCGGAGGGGGGACTCGCTGGTGGTGGGTGTTCCCCATGGCGTCTGAGGCCCTTTTCCTTCTCGGGGGGTAGAGGTGGTGGGTTTGGGCGACGCTGTCGAAGGAGCCTTGGCGAGTGTAGACGGTGCACACGGCTGCCGCTGTGCGTCGGGGGGTGGGGGGAGTGGGTGTTGAAGGTGGGTCGATTGAGCGGTGAGGAGCTGCTTTGTCCTGGATGGTGTCGAGCTTCTCGAGTGTTATCGGAGCCGCGCTCATCCAGGCGAGTGGGAGAGTCCATCACATTCCTGACTTGTGACCTTGTAGATGGTGGACAGGCTTTGGGAGGGAGTCAGGAGGTGAGTTACTCTCCGCAGGATTCCCAGCCTCTGACCTGCTCCGGCAGCCACAGTATTTATGTGGCTGGGTCCAGCTCAGTTTCTGGTCATGAGAACCCCCAGGATGTTGATAGTGGGCGATTCAGCGATGGTAATGCCATTGAATGTCATGAGGGTAGTAGATGACACACAGACAAGTGTTGGGCAGGTGGGGGGTGGGTTTGGGGGTGCAGTGGGGGAGAGGGGGGGGGGCATGTTTTGGTATGTGAGGAGGCCAAGGGTCAACCGCAAGGTATTCTGGGTGAGGTTATGGGTGAGGGGTCAGTGTTCGATGGGGTTTTTCACCAGGCCCTCCCAGTGCACGGCAGCTCATGTCACATTCTCCCGTTCCGACGCTAGTTCCCTGCTTTCTCATCCTTGGGCGCGTCTCCGTTGTGGGAGCGTTGTGAAGTGAAGCTCGCCACCGTGGCTGCTGCTTTGAAGCTTCTCTTCCTCCTCTGCACGTTCTGTTCCGGGTGGAAGAGAATGACGTAGACTTTGGGGATGTACAGCATCCCGAGGCACACAAACGCACTCAGACTCATGGATACAGTCAAGGTTGTTGTCTGGATGTACATCTGGAACACACACATACACAGTGAGAACCCTCCAAATAGAACCACACTGACAACCAATGTTCAAATACCCACACACCCTCACCGCTCTCCCTCTATCTCTCTACCTCTTACTCACTCACTCACACTCTCTCTCTCCCTGTTTCACCATCTCTCTCTCTATCTCTGTCTCTCACTCTGTCTCTGTGGGCGGGCGTCTCCGACCCCCGCCGGGTGGGAGAATCTCCGGCGGTCGGCGTGAATCCCGCCCCCGCCGTCCTCCCAATTCTCCCGCCCCCCAAAACCCGGCCTGGCGTGAGTCGCGCCGCCCGCCTGAGAATGGCGGGGTCCGGCGCGACTCAATGGGCGCCGGGGCCGCCCGAATTCTCCGGCCCGCGATGGGCCGAAGTCCCGCCCGCCTGCAGCCGGTCCCGCCGGCGTAAATCAGAGTAGGTTCCTTACCGGCGGGACCTGGTGGCGCGGGCGGGCTCCGAGGTTCCTGGGGGGGTGCGGGGGCATCTGGTCCCGGGACGTGCCCCCACGGTGGCCTGGCCCGCGGTCGGGGCCCACCGATCCGCGGTCGGGCCTGTGCCGTGGGGGCACTCTATTACTCCGCATCGGCCGTTATAGTCCTCCGCGATGGCCGATGCAGAGACGAACCCTCCCGCGCATGCGCCGACTCGCGCCGGCTGGGGGAGGCCCTTCGGCGCCGGTTGGCGTGGCGCCAAGCCCCTTCCCCGCCGGCCGGAGGATTCTGCACCTTTGGGGCGGCCCGACGCCGGAGTGGTTCACGCTGCTCCGTCCCACCGGGACCATCCGCCCCGCCGGGTGCAGGAGAATCCCGGCCACAGGTCTCTCTCTCGCTCTCTCACCATCTCTCTCTCTCACCATCTCTCTCTCACTGTCTCTTTCTCTCTCTGTCTCACTCCCTGGGCGGGATTTTCTGACCCGGGGGCCGTGTCGGAGAATCGCCGGGCCGGGCGCCGGAACGTAACGCCGCCCCGATGCTGGTCCATTGGCTCAGGCGCGATCGGCGCAGCGCCGCTGTATGCGCCCCCCCCCCCCCCGCCGATTCTCCGCGCAGAATGGGCCGAGTGGCCGCAAGATAGCCCGAGTCCCGCCGCAGCCGTTCACATGTGGTCTTACCCGGCGGGACATTGGCGTCCATCCTGCGGGGGGGGGCGGCCTGGTCGGGGGGAGGGGGGTCCGACCCGGGTGGGCCTCCGCCGTGGCCTGGCCCGCGCTTGGGGCCTACCAATCGGCGGGCTGGCTTCTCCTGGTGGGGGCCTCTTTTACTCCGCGCCGGCCCCTGTAACTCTCCGCCATGGTGCGTCGGGGCCACATGGAGAAGGAAGCGAGTTCGCACCGGTCGCAGCGCACATGCGCGCTGGCTGTGGCGCCCGTTTGACGCCGGTATCGGCAGCTGGAGCTGCATGAGTCGCTCCAGTGCCGTGCTGGCCCCCTGTAGGGCTCAGGATCGCTGCTCCTGGGGGCCTGTTGACGCCGTCGTAAAACGCAACGGCGTTTATGACGGCGTCAACACAGCCTCAGGATCAGAGAATCCCGTCCCCTATCTCTCTCCATCTGACTTTCTATCTCTCTGTCTCTCACTCTATCTCTGTCTCTCTCTCACCATCTATCTCTCTTACTCTCCATTTCTCTGTTTCTCACTCTGTCTCTCTATTTCTCCCCTCGATTCCCGTCCAGAACGGACATTTTTTTGTTAAATCACTCCCTTAATCTCGGACTCTCTCCCAGCTTCACTCTGTCTCACTCTTTCTATCCTCCTCTCCCTCTCTCTGCCTCCCTCTCTCTATCTCTCTCTCTCTCTGACTCTTTCTCTACATCTCTTCTTTCCCTCTTCGTTTCCTTCTCACTGCCCCTCCCTCTCTCCCACTTTCTGTCTCTCTCTGTATCTCTGTCTCACTCCGTCTACCCCTCTCTGTCTATCTGACTCCCTTCTCTGTCTCCTTCTCTCTGCCTCCCTCGCTCTCTCTCACTTCTCCCTCCCTCCCTCTCTCTCTCACTCTTAACCTCGCTCTCTATGCCTGCCTCCATCATTTGGCCTCCCTCTGTCTCCCTCTTTCTATCTCTCTCAGTGCCTCTCTCTGTCTCGCTCTTTCTCTCTCTTTATCTTTCGCTCGCTCTGTCTGTCTCTCTTTCTTTGTCGGCCTCATTCTGTCTCTCTCTCTTGCTCTCTCTCTCATGCCCCCATGTCCTCCCTATCTCTGTAACCTCCTCCAGCCCCTACAACCCTCCCTATCTCTGTAACCTCCTCCAGCCCCTACAACCCTCCCTATCTCTGTAACCTCTTCCAGCCCCTACAACCCTCCCTATCTCTGTAACCTCCTCCAGCCCCTACAACCCTCCCTATCTCTGTAACCTCCTCCAGCCCAAACAACCCTCCCTATCTCTGTAACCTCCTCCTGCCCCTACAACTCTCCCTATCTCTGTAACCTCCTCCAGCCCCTACAACCCTCCCAATCTCTGTAACCTCTTCCAGCCCAACAATCCTCCCTATCTCTGTAACCTTCTCCAGCCCCTACAACCGTCCCCATCTCTTAACCTCCTCCAGCCCCTACAACCATCCTCATCTCTTAACCTCCTCCAGCCCCTACAATCCTCCCTATCTATGTAACTTCCTCCAGCCCCATCAACCCTCCCTATCTCTGTAACCTCCTCCAGCCCCATCAATTCTCCCTATCTCTGTAACCTCCTCCAGCCCCTACAACGCTCCCTATCTCTGTAACCTCCTCCAGCCCCTACAACGCTCCCTATCTCTGTAACCTCCTCCAGCCCCTACAACCCTCCCCATCTCTGTAACCTCCTCCAGACCCTACAACCCTCCCCATCTCTGTAACCTCCTCCAGACCATACAACCCTCCCTATCTCTGTAACCTCCTCCAGCCCCATCAATTCTCACGATCTCTGTAACCTCCTCCAGCCCCATCAATCCTCCCGAGCTCTGTAACCTCCTCCAGCCCCTACAACGCTCCCTATCTCTGTAACCTCCTCCAGCCCCTACAACGCTCCCTATCTCTGTAACCTCCTCCAGCCCCTACAACCCTCCCCATCTCTGTAACCTCCTCCAGCCCCTACAACCCTCCCCATCTCTGTAACCTCCTCCAGACCCTACAACCCTCCCTATCTCTGTAACCTCCTCCAGCCCCATCAATTCTCACGATCTCTGTAACCTCCTCCAGCCCCATCAATCCTCCCGATCTCTGTAACCTCCTCCTGCCCCTACAACCCTCCCCAGCTCTGTAACCTCCTACAACCCTCCAAGATCTCTGCTCTCCTCTCCTCCCAGCCTCTGGAGCATCTCCCGATTCCCATCGCTCTGCCATTAACGGCCTGGACGGCCCCGAGCTGTGGAATTCCGTCCCTAAACCTCCCTGTCTTTCTCCTTCCTTACGGTGATCTTAAAAGCTAATTTATTTTGCCGAGCGCTTGGCAAACTGTCTCCTCTTGTGATTTTCACTTCCATTCTGTTGATTTGGCCTTTGTGAAATGCCGAGGGATATTTTTCAAATGAAAGACCCCATTTAGATGACAGCTGTTGTGAGCAGATATCTGTGACGGATTAGGAAGCAGCATGCGGGGAATGACTGACACTGGGGTCAGGGCAGAATGGAGAGGAATGATCAGAATCCCAGGAGAAAGGCAGAAGAGGAGGAAGGTGACACCGAAACGGGAGAGGAAAATGAGGAGGACATGAGGAAAATGAGGAGAGCAATTAGGCGAAAATAAGTAAATGAGGAGGTAAATGAGGAGGAAAAAGGCAGTGGAAATATGGAGGAAATGAGGAGGAGTCTGTGGAGAAACTGAGGAGTGAAATGAAGACAAAATAAGGAGTTAAATGTGGAGAAAACTGAAGAGGAAAATGAGAAAATGCAAGGGAATATGCAGAGGAAAATCGGGAAGAAAACAAGGAGACACTGCAGAGGAAAATGGGGAATAAAATGAGGGAAAATGCAGAGGAATATCGGGAAGAAAATGAGGAGGAAAGTGAGGAGGAACTGGAGAAGAATATGGGGAGGGAAATGAAGAGGAAATTGGGGAGGGAGATGAAGAGGTAAATTGGGAAGAAAATGGGGAGGGAAATGAGGTAAATTGGGAAGGAAATGAGGAGGAAAATAGGGAGGGAAATTGGGAGGGAAATTGGGAAGAAAATGGTGAGGGAAATGAGGTAAATTGGGAAGGAAATGAGGAGGAAAATGAGGAGAAAATGGGGAGGAAAATGAGGAAAAAAGAGAGGGAAATTAGGAGGTAAATGAAGAGGAAAATGGGGAGGTAAACTGGGAGAGAAATGAGGAAAGTGGGGAAGAAAATTGGGAGGGAAATGGGAAGGAAATGAGGAGGAAAATGAGGAGGAAAATCAGGAGAAAATCAGGAAGAAAATGTGGAGGAAATGAGGAGGGAGATGGGGAGAAAATTAGAAGTTAAATGAGGAGGAATCTGATGTGTCAGGAAGGGGGCGCAGTGGGCTGGAGGATGGGGAGGGACCTTTACCTTTTCCGCTGATTGGGCCGTGCCAAAGAAAATGGGGACGAAGGCCAGCCAGATGATGCAGGTGGTGTACATGGTGAAGCCGATGGGTTTGGCTTCGTTGAAGGTCTCGGGGACTCCGCGGCTCTTCACGGCGTACACGGTGCAGGTGACCATCAGGACGATGCTGTAGCTCAGGCAGCAGATGATGGAGAGGTCGGACATGTCACATTTGAGCATGCCACGAGCCAGCTCGGGATTGGGGGTGCGCTGCTCCTCGTAGTCCACGTGGGCATGAGGGGGTTCGACGCCCAGCCACACCAGGGCCCCCAGCACCTGGAGGGAGATGAGGATGAAGGTGATGGCCAGCTGCGAGGTGGGGCTGATGAACCGGGGCGGCGTCACCGAGCGCTTGCCAGTCTCGAAGATGCGGTAAATGCGGTTAGTCTTGGTGAGCAGCGCCGAGTAGGTGATGCTCATGCCCAGGCCCAACAGGAGGCGCCGCAGAGCACAGACGACGGCACCCGGCTCAGCAATCATGAGGAAGGTGATGACGTAGATGAGGAAGATTCCAGTCAGCAGCACGTAGCTCAGCTCTCGGCCCGACGCCCGCACGATGGGTGTGTCGTTGTGTCGGATGAAGACCAGGACAGTGGAGGTGGTGGCCAGGATGCCCAGCACGGCCAGGATAAGGGGCAGCACCGCCCAGGCTGAGTGCCACTCCAGCTTGACCACGGGCGTTGGACGGCAGCCTGTCCGGTTGGTGCTAGGCCGCATCTCCAGAGGGCACAGCTCGCACTCAAACTCGCTCAGCTGGTACCGGTAACCGTCGCACAACTCACAGTGCCAGCAGCAGGGCACACCCTTCACCATCTTCTTTCGCTCGCCGGGATGGCAGGGAAAACTGCAGACCGATGGCGGCACCTCCGTGCCCCCACCTCCCCACTGCATCTCCTCCATCTGCAAGAGAACAGGGACAGCACGGGGTTAGATACAGAGTTCAGCTCCCTCTACACTGTCCCCAACAAATACTCCCAGGACAGGTACAGCACGGGGTTAGATACAGAGTAAAGCTCGCTCTACACAGTCCCCATCAAACACTCCCAGGACAGGTACAGCACGGGGTTAGATACAGAGTAAAGCTCCCTCTACACTGTCCCCATCAAACACTCCCAGGACAGGTACAGCACGGGGTTAGATACAGAGTAAAGCTCCCTCTACACAGTCCCCATCAAACACTCCCAGGACAGGTACAGCACGGGGTTAGATACAGAGTAAAGCTCCTTCTACACTGTCCCCATCAAACACTCCCAGGACAGGTACAGCACGGGGTTAGATACAGAGTAAAGCTCCCTCTACACTGTCCCCATCAAACACTCCCTGGACAGGGACAGCACGGGGTTAGATACAGAGTAAAGCTCCCTCTACACTGTCCCCATCAAACACGCCCAGGACAGGTACAGCACGGGGTTAGATACAGAGTAAAGCTCCCTCTACACTGTCCCCAACAAACACTCCCAGGACAGGTACAGCACGGGGTTAGATACAGAGTAAAGCTCCCTCTACACTGTCCCCATCAAACACTCCCAGGACAGGTACAGCACGGGGTTAGATACAGAGTAAATCTCCCTCTACACTGTCCCCATCAAACACTCCCTGGACAGGGACAGCACGGGGTTAGATACAGAGTAAAGCTCCCTCTACACTGTCCCCATCAAACACTCCCAGGACAGGTACAGCACGGGGTTAGATACAGAGTAAAGCTCCCTCCATACTGTCCCCATCAAACACTCCCAGGACAGGTACAGCACGGTGTTAGATACAGAGTAAAGCTCCCTCTACACTGTCCCCATCAAACACTCCCAGGACAGGTACAGCACGGGGTTAGATACAGAGTAAAGCTCCCTCCATACTGTCCCCATCAAACACTCCCAGGACAGGTACTGCACGGGGTTAGTCACAGAGTAAATCTCCCTCTACACAGTCCCCATCAAACACTCCCAGGACAGGTACAGCACGGGGTTAGATACAGAGTAAAGCTCCCTCGACACTGTCCCCATCAAACACTCCCAGGACAGGTACAGCACGGGGTTAGATACAGAGTAAAGCTCCCACTACACTGTCCCCATCAAACACTCCCAGGACAGGGACAGCACGGGGTTAGTTACAGAGTAAAGCTGCCTCTACACTGTCCCCATCAAACACTCCCAGGACAGGTACAGCACGAGGTTAGATACAGAGTAAAGCTCCCTCTACACTGTCCCCATCAAACACTCCCAGGACAGGTACAGCACGGGGTTAGATACAGAGGAAAGCTCCCTCTACACTGTCCCCATCAAACACTCCCAGGACAGGTACAGCACGGGGTTAGATACAGAGTAAAGCTCCCTCTACACTGTCCCCATCAAACACTCCCAGGACAGGGACAGCACGGGGTTAGTTACAGAGTAAAGCTGCCTCTACACTGTCCCCATCAAACACTCCCAGGACAGGTACAGCACGAGGTTAGATACAGAGTAAAGCTCCCTCTACACTGTCCCTATCGAACACTCCCAGGACAGGTACAGCACGGGGTTAGATACAGAGTAAAGCTCCCTCTACACTGTCCCCATCAAACACTCCCAGGACAGGTACAGCACGGGGTTAGATACAGAGTAAAGCTCCCTTTCACTGTCCCCATCAAACACTCCCAGGACAGGTACAGCACGGGGTTAGATACAGAGTAAAGCTCCCTCTACACTGTCCCCATCAAACACTCCCAGGACAGGTACAGCACGGTGTTAGATACAGAGTAAAGCTCCCTCGACACTGTCCCCATCAAACACTCCCAGGACAGGTACAGCACGGGGTTAGATACAGAGGAAAGCTCCCTCTACACTGTCCCCATCAAACACTCCCAGGACAGGTACAGCACGGGGTTAGATACAGAGTAAAGCTCCCTCTACACTGTCCCCATCAAACACTCCCAGGACAGGGACAGCACGGGGTGAGTTACAGAGTAAAGCTGCCTCTACACTGTCCCCATCAAACACTCCCAGGACTGGTACGGCACGGGGTTAGATACAGAGTAAAGCTCCCTCTACACTGTCCCCATCAAACACTCCCAGGACAGGTACAGCACGGGGTTAGATACAGAGTAAATCTCCCTCTACACTGTCCCCATCAAACACTCCCTGGACAGGGACAGCACGGGGTTAGATACAGAGTAAAGCTCCCTCTACACTGTCCCCATCAAACACTCCCAGGACAGGTGCAGCACAGGGTTAGATACAGAGTAAAGCTCCCTCCATACTTTCTGCATCAAACACTCCCAGGACAGGTACAGCACGGGGTTAGATACAGAGTAAAGCTCCCTCTACACTGTCCCCATCAAACACTCCCAGGACAGGTACAGCACGGGGTTAGATACAGAGTAAAGCTCCCTCCATACTGTCCCCATCAAACACTCCCAGGACAGGTACAGCACGGGGTTAGTCACAGAGTAAATCTCCCTCTACACAGTCCCCATCAAACACTCCCAGGACAGGTACAGCACGGGGTTAGATACAGAGTAAAGCTCCCTCGACACTGTGCCCATCAAACACTCCCAGGACAGGTACAGCACGTGGTTAGATACAGAGTAAAGCTCCCACTACACTGTCCCCATCAATCACTCCCAGGACAGGGACAGCACGGGGTTAGTTACAGAGTAAAGCTGCCTCTACACTGTCCCCATCAAACACTCCCAGGACAGGTACAGCACGAGGTTAGATACAGAGTAAAGCTCCCTCTACACTGTCCCCATCGAACACTCCCAAGACAGGTACAGCACGGGGTTAGATACAGAGGAAAGCTCCCTCTACACTGTCCCCATCAAACACTCCCAGGACGGGTACAGCACGAGGTTAGATACAGAGTAAAGCTCCCTCTACACTGTCCCCATCGAACACTCCCAGGACAGGTACAGCACGGGGTTAGATACAGAGTAAAGCTCCCTCTACACTGTCCCCATCAAACACTCGCAGGACAGGTACAGCACGGGGTTAGATACAGAGTAAAGCTCCCTCTACACTGTCCCCATCAAACACTCCCAGGACAGGTACAGCACGGGGTTAGATACAGAGTAAAGCTCCCTCTACACTGTCCCCATCAGACACTCCCAGGACAGGGACAGCACGGGGTTAGATACAGAGTAAAGCTCCCTCTACACTGTCCCCATCAAACACTGCCAGGACAGGTACAGCACGGGGTTAGATACAGAGTAAAGCTCCCTCTACACTGTCCCCCTCAAACACTCCCAGGACAGGGACAGCACGGGGTTAGATACAGAGTACAGCTCCCTCTACACTGTCCCCATCAAACACTCACAGGACAGGTCCAGCACAGGGTTAGATGCAGAGTAAAGCTGCCTCTACACTGTCCCCATCAAACACTCCCAGGACAGGTACAGCACAGGGTTAGATGCAGAGTAAAGCTGCCTCTACACTGTCCCCATCAAACACTCCCAGGACAGGTACAGCACAGGGTTAGATACAGAGTAAAGCACCCTCTACACTGTCGCCATCAAACACTCCCAGGACAGGTACAGCACTGGGTTAGATACAGAGTAAAGCTCTCTCTACACTGTCCCCACCAAACACTGCCACAACAGGTACAGCACGGGGTTAGATACAGAGTAAAGCTCCCTCTACACTGTCCCCATCAAACACTCCCAGGACAGGTACAGCACGCGGTTAGATACAGAGTAAATCTCCCTCTACACTGTCCCCATCAAACATTCCCAGGACAGGGACAGCACGGGGTTAGATACAGAGTAAAGCTCTCTCTACACTGTCCCCACCAAACACTGCCAGGACAGGTACAGCATGGGGTTAGATACAGAGTGAAGCTCCCTCTACACTGTCCCCATCAAACACTCCCAGGACAGGGACAGCACGGGGTTAGATACAGAGTAAAGCTGCCTCTACACTGTCCCCATCAAACACTCCCAGGACATGTACAGCACGGGGTTAGATACAGAGTAAAGCTCCCTCTACACTGTCCCCATCAAACACTCCCAGGACAGGTACAGCACGGGGTTAGATACAGAGTAAAGCTCCCTCTGCACTGTCCCCATCAAACACTCCCAGGACATGTACAGCACGGGGTTAGATACAGAGTAAAGCTCCCTCTACACTGTCCCCATCAAACACTCCCAGGACATGTACAGCACGGGGTTAGATACAGAGTAAAGCTCCCTCTACACTGTCCCCATCAAACACTCCCAGGATAGGAACAGCACGGGGTTAGATACAGAGTAAAGCTCCCTCTACACTGTCCCCATCAAACACTCCCGGGACAGGTACAGCACGGGGTTAGATACAGAGTAAAGCTCCCTCCACACTGTCCCCATCAAACACTCCCAGGACAGGTACAGCACGGGGTTAGATACAGAGTAAAGCTCCCTCTACACTGTCCCCAGGACAGGGACAGCACGGGGTTAGATACAGAGTAAAGCTCCCTCCACACTGTCCCCATCAAACACTCCCAGGACAGGTACAGCACGGGGTTAGATACAGAGTAAAGCTCCCTCCATACTGTCCCCATCAAACACTCCCAGGACAGGTACAGCACGGGGTTAGTCACAGAGTAAATCTCCCTCTACACAGTCCCCATCAAACACTCCCAGGACAGGTACAGCACGGGGCTAGATACAGAGTAAAGCTCCCTCGACACTGTGCCCATCAAACACTCCCAGGACAGGTACAGCACGTGGTTAGATACAGAGTAAAGCTCCCACTACACTGTCCCCATCAATCACTCCCAGGACAGGGACAGCACGGGGTTAGTTACAGAGTAAAGCTGCCTCTACACTGTCCCCATCAAACACTCCCAGGACAGGTACAGCACGAGGTTAGATACAGAGTAAAGCTCCCTCTACACTGTCCCCATCGAACACTCCCAAGACAGGTACAGCACGGGGTTAGATACAGAGGAAAGCTCCCTCTACACTGTCCCCATCAAACACTCCCAGGACGGGTACAGCACGAGGTTAGATACAGAGTAAAGCTCCCTCTACACTGTCCCCATCGAACACTCCCAGGACAGGTACAGCACGGGGTTAGATACAGAGTAAAGCTCCCTCTACACTGTCCCCATCAAACACTCGCAGGACAGGTACAGCACGGGGTTAGATACAGAGTAAAGCTCCCTCTACACTGTCCCCATCAAACACTCCCAGGACAGGTACAGCACGGGGTTAGATACAGAGTAAAGCTCCCTCTACACTGTCCCCATCAGACACTCCCAGGACAGGGACAGCACGGGGTTAGATACAGAGTAAAGCTCCCTCTACACTGTCCCCATCAAACACTGCCAGGACAGGTACAGCACGGGGTTAGATACAGAGTAAAGCTCCCTCTACACTGTCCCCCTCAAACACTCCCAGGACAGGGACAGCACGGGGTTAGATACAGAGTACAGCTCCCTCTACACTGTCCCCATCAAACACTCACAGGACAGGTCCAGCACAGGGTTAGATGCAGAGTAAAGCTGCCTCTACACTGTCCCCATCAAACACTCCCAGGACAGGTACAGCACAGGGTTAGATGCAGAGTAAAGCTGCCTCTACACTGTCCCCATCAAACACTCCCAGGACAGGTACAGCACAGGGTTAGATACAGAGTAAAGCACCCTCTACACTGTCGCCATCAAACACTCCCAGGACAGGTACAGCACTGGGTTAGATACAGAGTAAAGCTCTCTCTACACTGTCCCCACCAAACACTGCCACAACAGGTACAGCACGGGGTTAGATACAGAGTAAAGCTCCCTCTACACTGTCCCCATCAAACACTCCCAGGACAGGTACAGCACGCGGTTAGATACAGAGTAAATCTCCCTCTACACTGTCCCCATCAAACATTCCCAGGACAGGGACAGCACGGGGTTAGATACAGAGTAAAGCTCTCTCTACACTGTCCCCACCAAACACTGCCAGGACAGGTACAGCATGGGGTTAGATACAGAGTGAAGCTCCCTCTACACTGTCCCCATCAAACACTCCCAGGACAGGGACAGCACGGGGTTAGATACAGAGTAAAGCTGCCTCTACACTGTCCCCATCAAACACTCCCAGGACATGTACAGCACGGGGTTAGATACAGAGTAAAGCTCCCTCTACACTGTCCCCATCAAACACTCCCAGGACAGGTACAGCACGGGGTTAGATACAGAGTAAAGCTCCCTCTGCACTGTCCCCATCAAACACTCCCAGGACATGTACAGCACGGGGTTAGATACAGAGTAAAGCTCCCTCTACACTGTCCCCATCAAACACTCCCAGGACATGTACAGCACGGGGTTAGATACAGAGTAAAGCTCCCTCTACACTGTCCCCATCAAACACTCCCAGGACAGGTACAGCACGGGGTTAGATACAGAGTAAAGCTCCCTCTACACTGTCCCCATCAGACACTCCCAGGACAGGGACAGCACGGGGTTAGATACAGAGTAAAGCTCCCTCCACACTGTCCCCATCAAACACTCCCAGGACAGGTACAGCACGGGGTTAGATACAGAGTAAAGCTCCCTCTACACTGTCCCCAGGACAGGGACAGCACGGGGTTAGATACAGAGTAAAGCTCCCTCCACACTGTCCCCATCAAACACTCCCAGGACAGGTACAGCACGGGGTTAGATACAGAGTAAAGCTCCCTCCATACTGTCCCCATCAAACACTCCCAGGACAGGTACAGCACGGGGTTAGTCACAGAGTAAATCTCCCTCTACACAGTCCCCATCAAACACTCCCAGGACAGGTACAGCACGGGGTTAGATACAGAGTAAAGCTCCCTCGACACTGTGCCCATCAAACACTCCCAGGACAGGTACAGCACGTGGTTAGATACAGAGTAAAGCTCCCACTACACTGTCCCCATCAATCACTCCCAGGACAGGGACAGCACGGGGTTAGTTACAGAGTAAAGCTGCCTCTACACTGTCCCCATCAAACACTCCCAGGACAGGTACAGCACGAGGTTAGATACAGAGTAAAGCTCCCTCTACACTGTCCCCATCGAACACTCCCAAGACAGGTACAGCACGGGGTTAGATACAGAGGAAAGCTCCCTCTACACTGTCCCCATCAAACACTCCCAGGACGGGTACAGCACGAGGTTAGATACAGAGTAAAGCTCCCTCTACACTGTCCCCATCGAACACTCCCAGGACAGGTACAGCACGGGGTTAGATACAGAGTAAAGCTCCCTCTACACTGTCCCCATCAAACACTCGCAGGACAGGTACAGCACGGGGTTAGATACAGAGTAAAGCTCCCTCTACACTGTCCCCATCAAACACTCCCAGGACAGGTACAGCACGGGGTTAGATACAGAGTAAAGCTCCCTCTACACTGTCCCCATCAGACACTCCCAGGACAGGGACAGCACGGGGTTAGATACAGAGTAAAGCTCCCTCTACACTGTCCCCATCAAACACTGCCAGGACAGGTACAGCACGGGGTTAGATACAGAGTAAAGCTCCCTCTACACTGTCCCCCTCAAACACTCCCAGGACAGGGACAGCACGGGGTTAGATACAGAGTACAGCTCCCTCTACACTGTCCCCATCAAACACTCACAGGACAGGTCCAGCACAGGGTTAGATGCAGAGTAAAGCTGCCTCTACACTGTCCCCATCAAACACTCCCAGGACAGGTACAGCACAGGGTTAGATGCAGAGTAAAGCTGCCTCTACACTGTCCCCATCAAACACTCCCAGGACAGGTACAGCACAGGGTTAGATACAGAGTAAAGCACCCTCTACACTGTCGCCATCAAACACTCCCAGGACAGGTACAGCACTGGGTTAGATACAGAGTAAAGCTCTCTCTACACTGTCCCCACCAAACACTGCCACAACAGGTACAGCACGGGGTTAGATACAGAGTAAAGCTCCCTCTACACTGTCCCCATCAAACACTCCCAGGACAGGTACAGCACGCGGTTAGATACAGAGTAAATCTCCCTCTACACTGTCCCCATCAAACATTCCCAGGACAGGGACAGCACGGGGTTAGATACAGAGTAAAGCTCTCTCTACACTGTCCCCACCAAACACTGCCAGGACAGGTACAGCATGGGGTTAGATACAGAGTGAAGCTCCCTCTACACTGTCCCCATCAAACACTCCCAGGACAGGGACAGCACGGGGTTAGATACAGAGTAAAGCTGCCTCTACACTGTCCCCATCAAACACTCCCAGGACATGTACAGCACGGGGTTAGATACAGAGTAAAGCTCCCTCTACACTGTCCCCATCAAACACTCCCAGGACAGGTACAGCACGGGGTTAGATACAGAGTAAAGCTCCCTCTGCACTGTCCCCATCAAACACTCCCAGGACATGTACAGCACGGGGTTAGATACAGAGTAAAGCTCCCTCTACACTGTCCCCATCAAACACTCCCAGGACATGTACAGCACGGGGTTAGATACAGAGTAAAGCTCCCTCTACACTGTCCCCATCAAACACTCCCAGGACAGGAACAGCACGGGGTTAGATACAGAGTAAAGCTCCCTCTACACTGTCCCCATCAAACACTCCCGGGACAGGTACAGCACGGGGTTAGATACAGAGTAAAGCTCCCTCCACACTGTCCCCATCAAACACTCCCAGGACAGGTACAGCACGGGGTTAGATACAGAGTAAAGCTCCCTCTACACTGTCCCCAGGACAGGGACAGCACGGGGTTAGATACAGAGTAAAGCTCCCTCCACACTGTCCCCATCAAACACTCCCAGGACAGGTACAGCACGGGGTTAGATACAGAGTAAAGCTCCCTCTGCACTGTCCCCATCAAACACTCCCAGGACAGGTACAGCACGGGGTTAGATACAGAGTAAAACTCCCTCTGCACTGTCCCCATCAAACATTCCCAGGACAGGTACAGCACGGGGTTAGATACAGAGTGAAGCTCCCTCTGCACTGTCCCCATCAAACACTCCCAGGACAGGTACAGCACAGGGATGGATACAGAGTAAAGCTCCCTCTGCACTGTCCCCATCAAACACTCCCAGGACAGGTACAGCACGGGGTTAGATACAGAGTGAAGCTCCCTCTGCACTGTCCCCATCAAACACTCCCAGGACTGGTACAGCACGGGGTTAGATACAGAGTAAAGCTCCCTCTGCACTGTGCCCATCAAACACTCCCAGGACAGGTACAGCACGGGGTTAGATACAGAGTAAAGCTCCCTCTACACTGTCCCCATCAAACACTCCCAGGACATGTACAACACGGGGTTAGATACAGAGTAAAGCTCCCTCTACACTGTCCCCATCAAACACTCCCAGGACATGTACAGCACGGGGTTAGATACAGAGTAAAGCTCCCTCTACACTGTCCCCATCAAACACTCCCAGGACAGGAACAGCACGGGGTTAGATACAGAGTAAAGCTCCCTCTACACTGTCCCCATCAAACACTCCCGGGACAGGTACAGCACGGGGTTAGATACAGAGTAAAGCTCCCTCCACACTGTCCCCATCAAACACTCCCAGGACAGGTACAGCACGGGGTTAGATACAGAGTAAAGCTCCCTCTACACTGTCCCCAGGACAGGGACAGCACGGGGTTAGATACAGAGTAAAGCTCCCTCCACACTGTCCCCATCAAACACTCCCAGGACAGGTACAGCACGGGGTTAGATACAGAGTAAAGCTCCCTCTACACTGTCCCCATCAAACACTCCCAGGACATGTACAGCACGGGGTTAGATACAGAGTAAAGCTCCCTCTACACTGTCCCCATCAAACACTCCCAGGACAGGTACAGCACGGGGTTAGATACAGAGTAAAGCTCCCTCTACACTGTCCCCATCAAACACTCCCAGGACATGTACAGCACGGGGTTAGATACAGAGTAAAGCTCCCTCTACACTGTCCCCATCAAACACTCCCAGGACAGGTACAGCACGGGGTTAGATACAGAGTAAAGCTCCCTCTACACTGTCCCCATCAAACACTCCCAGGACAGGTACAGCACGGGGTTAGATACAGAGTAAAGCTCCCTCTACACTGTCCCCATCAAACACTCCCGGGACAGGTACAGCACGGGGTTAGATACAGAGTAAAGCTCCCTCCACACTGTCCCCATCAAACACTCCCAGGACAGGTACAGCACGGGGTTAGATACAGAGTAAAGCTCCCTCTGCACTGCCCCATCAAACACTCCCAGGACAGGTACAG
This sequence comes from Scyliorhinus torazame, assembly GCF_047496885.1. Classification (NCBI taxonomy): domain Eukaryota; kingdom Metazoa; phylum Chordata; class Chondrichthyes; order Carcharhiniformes; family Scyliorhinidae; genus Scyliorhinus; species Scyliorhinus torazame. The sequence goes on along the minus strand of NC_092728.1, from coordinate 26,573,040 downwards.
CACGGGGTTAGATACCGAGTAAAGCTCCCTCTACACTGTCCCCATCAAACACTCCCGGGACAGGTACAGCACGGGGTTAGATACAGAGTAAAGCTCCCTCCACACTGTCCCCATCAAACACTCCCAGGACAGGTACAGCACGGGGTTAGATACAGAGTAAAGCTCCCTCTGCACTGCCCCATCAAACACTCCCAGGACTGTTACAGCACGGGGTTAGATACAGAGTAAAGCTCCCTCTGCACTGCCCCATCAAACACTCCCAGGACAGGTACAGCACGGGGTTAGATACAGAGTAAAGCTCCCTCTGCACTGTCCACATCAAACACTCCCAGGACAGGTACAGCACGGGGTTAGATACCGAGTAAAGCTCCCTCTGCACTGTCCCTGTTGTGGTAAAATGGACAATGGCAGGTGACATGGTGGCGCAGTGGTTAGCACTTTTGGCTACTGTGCTGAGGAGTGGTTAGCATGATGGCTTCACAGCTCCAGGGTCCCAGGTTCGATTCTCTGCTTGAGTTACTGTCTGTGCAGAGTCTGCACGTTCTCCCCGTGTCTGCGTGGGTTTCCCCCGGGTGCTCCGGTTTCCTGCCACAGTCCAAAGATATGCAGGTTATGTGGATTGGCCATGCTAAATTGCCCCTTCGTGTCCAAAAAGGTTAGGTGGGGTTATTTGGTTACGGGGATAGGGTGGAGGTGTGGGCTTAGGGAGGGTGCTCTTTCCAAGAGCTGGTGCACACTCGATGGGCCGAATGGCCTCCTTCTGCACTGTAAATTCTATGTTCTATGACCCGGGTTTGATCCAGGCCTTAGGTCACTCCCCATGTGGAGTTTGCACATTTTCCCCCTGTCTGCGCGAGTCTCACCCCCAGAACTGAAAGATTTACAGCTTCGGTGAATTGGCCACGCTAAATCTTCCCTTAATTGGAAAAAGCTACTTTAAAAAATGGACAACGGCCTGAATTTTAGGCCCGACGTACAATTGGACACTTGAAATTAAGATTTGGACATTTCACATCAGAAGCACAGACAGGCCTGATGGGACTTTGAACAGCCAAGTTAGAATACACTGGGCAGAGACAGACAGCTGGGACAAGCCTGGGCCTATCCTGTAAACAAGACATCAGAAGATAATCGGTGTCATTCAAATGGATTGATTGTTGCGGATTGCCCAGATGACGACAGACTTTCTGACACCTAGATTTCCAGTAAGGTTACGTGTAGACAATGCACCTGAAGATGGACCCCGGGACGGTGGGAGGGGGGACGGTGGGGGAGGGTGTGTGTGCCCTGTCGAGTTGCCCAGTAATCTCATTGGCTGAGGGCCAGAGAAATTTCTGGAACAGCGGGAAAAGGGGAATAAGAATCGGATACGCAGGGACCTTTCCCCAGTGAAAGAAAACAAGAGTAATAGAACATAGAACATAGACAAATACAGCACAGAACAGGCCCTTCGGCCCACGATGTTGTGCCAAACCTTTGTCCTCGATTAATCATAGATTATCATAGAATTTACAGTGCAGGAGGCCATTTGGCCCATTGAGTCTGCACCGGCTCTTGGAAAGAGTACCCCACCCAAGGTCAACACCTCCACCCAACATTAAGGGCAATTCTGGACACTATGGGCAATTTATCATGGCCAATCCACCTAACCTGCACATCTTTGGACTGTGGGAGGAAACCGGAGCACCTGGAGGAAACCCACGCACACACGGGGAGGATGTGCAGACTCCGCACAGACAGTGACCCAAGCCAGGAATCGAACCTGGGACCCTGGAGCTGTGAAGCAATTGTGCTATCCACAATGCTACCGTGCTGCCCTGAAGAACAAATTAATCTACACTATATCATTCTACCATAATCCATGTACCTATCCAGTAGCTGCTTGAAGGTCGCTAATGTTTCCGACTCAACTACTTCCACAGGCAGTGCATTCCATGCCCCCACTACTCTCTGGGTAAAGAACCTACCTAAATTCCCCCTAAATCTTCCACCATCCATAAATTTATGTCCCCCTGTAATGGTTTGTTCCACCTGGGGAAAAAGTCTCTGACTGTCTACTCTATCTATTCCCCTGATCATCTTATAAACAGCGAAGACTCGTTGCGGAGGTTCCAGCGAAGACTCAACAGCGACCAGAGGACAGAAAGAAGCAGTGTGCGAGACCCACCTTCGTGGATGAGGGTTCCTGAGACGACCGAGACTCAGAGGATTGGACTCGCAGCTTGATCTACATCATCGGCACGGTTAGTATTAAGAATCTTAGGTTGGGATAATTTGGGCGGGGATAACTGTTTTATTGTGTTTGAAAATGAACTTGGGTTGAATTGTCAACTTGTCCTTTGTTCATCTCGCAAATATGTTCGCTTGGGTAAAACGTTTGAATAATAAACTGGGCGATGAGTCTGAATTATACAGACAACAAGTGGCGACCGACTCGCTCCGAATTCAAACCCACCAGCCTTGTATCCTCCAACACTAAGCCTGAGCCTGAATGAAGAGGGCCGTCACCCCATGTGACGGACAGGATTCAAGTGGGTGAACGGGGACGCAGGTTTCCGACCAGTGAATTGGGCCATAAAGCAGGTGCGGGATTCTCCGTCCCACACACCCATTTTCTGCTGCGGCGCGCCCCCGCCTGCAGTGGGATACTCTGTCGCGGCAGCCGGCCAATAGGGCATCTCCAGGCCGTCGGGAAATCCGTGGGCGTGAGTGCGCTGCGCTACCGGCGAAACGGAGGATCCCACCGGCGCAGAATCCAGCCCCAAGTGTCTGTAACACGAGGTGAACAAACCGTAGTCAGAACCGGGACCGTCAAGGGTGTAAACTCTGTGGGAGGGAATTTAGTGAAAGGCCAGAAACTAACCTGGTCAATTCCCACACACTCGGGACGAACCCTCGGGAGAGAGAGAAAGAGAGGATTAAACGTGACAAGCCATGCCGAAGTGGGAATAAACACTCTGGGGATATTTCAACAAGAAATGACCCCAAGCGGGTGGAATGGAGTAAGGCCCCGATATCGGATTTGGGATCCCAAGGGAAATCCTGTTGGGAGCACGCCCAAAAAGAGTTGGCCAGATGGGCTTCCAAGTTAAGTAAGACGATGGCGATCACTGGTTGTTTTGGGACAGCTCGCGGCAAAGAGGCGGAGAGTTTAAAATTTAAACAGGGATGAGGTGACACTCGGCAGTAGATACAGAGACTGCAACGCGAGTTGGAGGGACGAGAGCTGAGGAACCAATATGCTGCATACGAGCCACTTTGAGGCTGAATGTGAGAAGGGTTATCACAAGGAGCAGGGGGCGATCCGGGATGGAGATGCAGCACAACAGAGAGCAGAGGAACTAACGGAGAATGCAGCAAACTGCTGGCTGAAGGGAAGGTCCTGTGCCAGGCAGGGTAAGGGAGCAAAGCCCACCTCAAAATGCCCGCGTGAGATCGAAGGTGGCAGCTTTGACTGGGATTAGACAGAGGGGACCCAGTGGACGGCCAGAAACAGTGCGTGCAAAAGAAAGCTGACCACTCGATGGCCGACGCCCGGCACCCGTGGACGCCATTCATGGCAGTTTTTGGGCGGTTAGACTTAGGCCAGTTGAACGAGCACAACCGATCCACGCGGACCCGAACAATCGCCTGGCATGCCACCGACGTGAGTCGCAAGGAATGCAAGAGTTTCGGCCCAGCCGTTGGCACACCCAGCGAGGCGAGGCCGATCCGGAGAATGACCCGTGCCTGGGAGAGGGAGGTCCAGGAGATAAACCCAAACCCACGAGGGTGGGGAAAATGAACCCCCTCTGAACCAACTCGAACCCCAGCACCATGTGGCAGAATCGGGAGGGGGGTGGGGGGGCGGAATAGGGGAGGTGACTCTAGAGGATATCCATCCCCATATGCTCCTCCCAACCCTAGAAGCAGAGATCAGCCCCGAGGGGACCCTGGGTATTCACCTCCGCAGGGCTGCTGTTACAATTGCAGCCAGGCAGGCCACTATGTTAGAGAGTGTAGTGCCAACAGCCACAAACACGCCAGCCGTTTCCAGAACAAAGATTGTGACACATGCCCCTGGAGGGACCCGCCCGATAGGCTGGTGGAGGAAACCGACAGCCCACACATCCTGTACCCCCAGCGAGACACATAACCCAGGGTGTGACCGTGCCAGGCCTCACCGATTGGGTGTGGAGCGCCAAGTGGCGCCCCTGGTACAAGGCGAGGTAGGAGGCTGCCCCGTCGAGTTCCTGCGGGGCACAGGAAGATCCCGCACTTTCCTCAATACATCAAGCGCCTTGGGTAACATGTGGCACACCGACAGGACAATCACGTTAAATGGGTTCACAGGACACTTCATAGATTATCATAGAATTTACAGTGCAGAAGGAAGCCATTCGGCCCATCGAGTCTGCACCGGCTCTTGGAAAGAGCACCCTACCCAAGGTCAACACCTCCACCCTATCCCCGTAACCCAGTAACCCAACACTAAGGGCAATTTTGGACACTAAGGGCAATTTATCATGGACAATCCACCTAACCTGCACATCTTTGGACTGCGGGAGGAAACCGGAGCACCCGGAGGAAACCCACGCACACACGGGGAGAAGGTGCAGACTCCACACAGACAGTGACCCAAGCCGGAATCGAACCTGGGACCCTGGAGCTGTGAAGCAATTGTGCTATCCACAAGGCTACCGTGTTGCCCTAGTGGGTGGACACTTACAGAAAGTGTCCGAGACGGGCCGGTTGGAATTCAGGTTGGGGGACATGGTGTGCTACCACCCAGCCATCTCCCCGAAGCAGAACATATCCTGGGTTCCAATTTCAAGTGGGACTGTAATGTCTCCTTCGACCTGGCGAATCGCTGGATACCGTTGATGGTCCTGACAAATGAGGGACCGACAGAAGTAGCCACCGGAGTTACAGGGACAGGATTTCCACCATCGGGAAGTTATGGCTAAAACCCACCAACACAATAATAATAATCTTTATTATTGTCACAAGTAGGCTTACATTAACTCGGCAATGAAGTTACAGTGAACAGCCCCTAGTTGCCACACCCCGGCGCCTGTTCGGGTGCAGAGAGGGAAAATTCGGAATGTCCAATTCACCTAACAGCATGTCTTTCGGGACTCGGGGCCATAGGGAATCCTTGCCAAGCACATTCGCAAGCCGCTGACCATAGAATCATAGAACCCCTACAGTGCAGAAGGAGGCCATTCGGCCCATCAAGTCTGCACTGTCCCTCCGAAAGAACATCTTACCAAAGCCCATGTGTCTGTCCTATCCCTATAACCCAATAACTCCACCTAGCGTTTTGGACACCAAGGGGCAATTTATCGTGGCCAATCCACCTAACCTGCAAATCTTTGGACTTGATAGGGGAAGCCATTATAGAAGGTTCTGATCCAAAACTCCAAAGACAGTACGGCCCCCTCAAGCAAGCTGAGGGAGTGGGGGGGGGGGGGGGGGGGGGGTCAAAGTCATGAACAGCTTATTGAAACAGGGAGTCCTGTGCCCTGTTGCCTCCACCAATAATTCCCCGATTTGGCCGATAAGAAAACCGGGCGGGCCATGGAGGCTGAAGATCGATTACCAGGAACTGAACCGAACCACCCCGATCACAGCCCCCACGCCAACCCCGAAGCCATGATGTGGCAGGCCCCAAGTATTTCACGGGATTGGACATCAGCAATGGCCTCTGGTCGATTCCCGGAGACCGGCACTGCCAGTGTAAGTTTGTGTTAACCTTCATGGGGCAGTAATATACTGGGATGTACCTGCGACAGAACATCCATAACTCACCCTCCAGACTGCACCAGAGGCTCGCAAAGGGTCTGGAAGGGTTTTCAAAACCCGAATGTTTGGTTGAGTATGTAGATGATCTCCTCCACCAGACCGAAACCAGGGGGGAAATACCTCAAGCTGATGAGGGAGTTGCTGAACCTCCTCACGAAGGTAGGCCCAAAAATCAACCCCCAAAAAAGCCCAGATAATGAGATCACAGGTCACGTACCTGGGGACAGTCATGACTGAGGGGAAGCACAAAATGGAAATGAAGCGGATCGATGCGGTAACACACGTTCCCCTGCCAACGGACGTGAGCTTGTTACGCACGTTTCTAGACTTGGTGAGGTGCATCCGAAACCCCCTCGATGGTTTCACCATCAAAGCCGCCTCCCTTTCAGGCCATGTGGGACTTGACCAAACACCACACACACAAGCTGTCTCGGAGTTCAAGCAGATCCTAGGCCCAGGCCCCAGTGCTGCAAGTACCCAACCCAGACCTCCATTTTGCACTGGAAGTAGCGGACATGGACCGCAGCCTTGCAGACGTATAGGAACGCCACGGGAGACTCGAGCTGGTGGCCTACGTCTCCCGGTTCCTAACCCCAGTCGAATAGGGTTGCACAATGTGCGTAGAAAGCCTTTCAGCAGTTTTCTGGGCGTTACAACATCATTGGCCTAAACCCATGAACCATTCTCATGGACGACACCCTCAGATTGTTAGATGGCGAGACTAAACACGGGACGGGTAGTTAAAAACTGTACAGCGCGCTGGACCCTCATGTTCCAGGGCCGGGGGTTCCCCGACCCCAAGCGGCCATTTCTGTCAAAAGCGGGGAGGGATCTAGGGAAGCAGACAAACAGGCCCTGAAAATATTTGTGGAGGGATCCTCGATGGTGGAGGATGGGAACAGAACGACAGAGTGTGGCATCGATGCGGAAGATCAGCAAGGCGAGCCCCTGAGGGAGGTAATCTGAACCAAACAAACAAACAAAGAACAAAGAAATGTACAGCACAGGAACAGGCCCTTCGGCCCTCCAAGCCCGTGCCGACCATGCTGCTCGACTAAACTACAATCTTCTACACTTCCTGGGTCCATATCCCTCTATTCCCACCCTATTCATGTATTTGTCAAGATGCCCCTTAAATGTCACTATCGTCCCTGCTTCCACCACCTCCTCCGGCAGCGAGTTCCAGGCACCCACTACCCTCTGCGTAAAAACCTTGCCTCGTACATCTACTCTAAACCTTGCCCCTCTCACCTTAAACCTATGCCCCCTAGTAATTTACCCCTCTACCCTGGGGAAAAGCCTCTGACTATCCACTCTGTCTATGCCCCTCATAATTTTGTAGACCTCTATCAGGTCTACCCTCAACCTCCTTCGTTCCAGTGAGAACAAACCGAGTTTATTCAACCGCTCCTCATAGCTAATGCCCTCCATACCAGGCAACATTCTGGTAAATCTCTTCTGCACCCTCTCTAAAGCCTCCACATCCTTCTGGTAGTGTGGCGACCAGAATTGAACACTATACTCCAAGTGTGGCCTAACTAAGGTTCTATACAGCTGCAACATGACTTGCCAATTCTTCTACTCAATGCCCCGGCCAATGAAGGCAAGCATGCCGTATGCCTTCTTGACTACCTTCTCCACCTGTGTTGCCCCTTTCAATGACCTGTGGACCTGTACTCCTAGATCTCTTTGACTTTCAATACTCTTGAGGGTTCTACCATTCACTGTATATTCCCTACCTGCATTAGACCTTCCAAAATGCATTACCTCACATTTGTCCGGATTAAACTCCACCTGCCATCTCTCCGCCCAAGTCTCCAAACAATCTAAATCCTGCTGTATCCTCTGACAGTCCTCATCGCTATCCGCAATTCCACCAACCTTTGTGTCGTCCGCAAACTTACTAATCAGACCAGTTACATTTTCCTCCAAATCATTTATATATACTACAAAGAGCAAAGGTCCCAGCACTGATCCCTGTGGAACACCACTGGTCACAGCCCTCCAATTAGAAAAGCATCCTTCCATTGCTACTCTCTGCCTTCTATGACCTAGCCAGTTCTGTATCCACCTTGCCAGCTCACCCCTGATCCCGTGTGACTTCACCTTTTGTACTAGTCTACCATGAGGGACCTTGTCAAAGGCCTTACTGAAGTCCATATGGACAACATCCACAGCCCTACCTGCATCAATCATCTTAGTGACCTCCTCGAAAAACTCTATCAAGTTAGTGAGACACGACCTCCCCTTCACAAAACCATGCTGCCTCTCACTAATACGTCCATTTGCTTCCAAATGGGAGTAGATCCTGTCTCGAAGAATTCTCTCCAGTAATTTCCCTACCACTGAAGTAAGGCTCACCGGCCTGTAGTTCCCTGGATTATCCTTGCTACCCTTCTTAAACAGAGGAACAACAGTGGCTATTCTCCAGTCCTCCGGGACATCCCCTGAAGACAGTGAGGATCCAAAGATTTCTGTCAAGGCCTCAGCAATTTCCTCTCCAGCCTCCTTCAGTATTCTGGGGTAGATCCCATCAGGCCCTGGGGACTTATCTACCTTAATATTTTTTAAGACACCCAACACCTCGTCTTTTTGGATCTCAATGTGACCCAGGCTATCTACACACCCTTCTCCAGACTCAACATCTACCAATTTCTTCTCTTTGGTGAATACTGATGCAAAGTATTCATTTAGTACCTCGCCAATTTCCTCTGGCTCCACACATAGATTCCCTTGCCTATCCTTCAGTGGGTCAACCCTTTCCCTGGCTACCCTCTTGCTTTTTATGTACGTGTAAAAAGCCTTGGGATTTTCCTTAACCCTATTTGCCAATGACTTTTCGTGACCCCTTCTAGCCCTCCTGACTCCTTGCTTAAGTTCCTTCCTACTTTCCTTATATTCCACGCAGGTTTCGTCTGTTCCCAGCCTTTTAGCCCTGACAAATGCCTCCTTTTTCTTTTTGACGAGGCCTACAATATCTCTCGTTATCCAAGGTTCCCGAAAATTGCCGTATTTATCCTTCTTCCTCACAGGAACATGCCGGTCCTGAATTCCTTTCAACTGACACTTGAAAGCCTCCCACATGTCAGATGTTGATTTGCCCTCAAACATCCACCCCCAATCTATGTTCTTCAGTTCCTGCCTAATATTGTTATAATTAGCTTTTCCCCCAATTTAGCACATTCATCCTAGGACCACTCTTATCCTTGTCCACCAGTACTTTAAAACTTACTGAATTGTGGTCACTGTTACCGAAATGCTCCCCTACTGAAACATCTACCACCTGGCCGGGCTCATTCCCCAATACCAGGTCCAGTACAGCCCCTTCCCTAGTTGGACTGTCTACATATTGTTTTAAGAAGCCCTCCTGGATGCTCCTTACAAACTCCGCCCCGTCTAAGCCCCTGGCACTAAGTGAGTCCCAGTCAATATTGGGACCCTTCTCATCCCGCTTACGTGGCCGGCCACCCTGACCAGTGCCCCACATACACTCGGACAGATGGATGCCTGCAATAGTTTAACTGACTTCCGGCTACTGTGGGAATCGAGAGGATTCATCTCCGCAGACGGGAAAGCCATCACCGTCTGCACCCTGACTAAAATATATTCTTCAGACTGCCCAAGGCCGGGAGTGCAGCATCATTAAAGTTAAGGCCCATCGCAGAACTTCCCCAATTGGGAACATAAGGGCAGATGAATTGTCCAAGCAGGGTGGGCGGGAAGGTGAGCCATGGCAACCCCCATTACCGAGCGGATCGAGGCCCTGACTGTCAGCCAGACTAAAGTCAAAGGCCGTAAACAGGCTCAGGGCGGCGACCAGGGCCTAAAACAGATTCAGGAAGGAGCACACCCAGCTGCCTTTGATAAGTGATGGGATACACTCAACATACAGGACGGGCGAGCTGAAAGATCCGCTACGTAGTACCGGCTAAGGACCACAACCATATTATTTACCAAGATGTCCAGGGCCATCAAGGGGCTGGAGTCGCGGGTGAACGAATGAAGGGATTATGCTGGTAGCCAGGCATAGATAGAAACGTGCAGTGTTACGTCGATAACTGTATCCAAAACAATCCCGACAGGTATATCCACAGGGGAGAACTGAGGGACACCCAACCTGTAGAAGACCTCGAGACAAATCTACAGATTGATTACATTGGCTCCCTGCCCCTTGGCACGGGAGGTTGCAAATACATCCTGGTCGTAACACAGGTGGAGAAGGTAGTCAAGAAAGCATACGGCATGCTTGCCTTCATTGGCCGGGGCATTGAGTATAAGAATTGGCAAGTCATGTTGCAACTGTATAGAACCTTAGTTAGGCCACACTTGGAGTATAGTGTTCAATTCTGGTCGCCACACTACCAGAAGGATGTGGAGGCTTTAGAGAGGGTGCAGAAGAGATTTACCAGAATGTTGCCTGGTATGGAGGGCATTAGCTATGAGGAGCGGTTGAATAAACTCGGTTTGTTCTCACTGGAACGACGGAGGTTGAGGGCCGACCTAATAGAGGTCTACAAAATTATGAGGGGCAGAGACAGGGTGGATAGTCAGAGGCTTTTCCCCAGGGTAGAGGGGTCAATTACTAGGGGGCATAGGTTTAAGGTGCGAGGGGCAAGGTTTAGAGGAGATGTACGAGGCAAGTTTTTTTACGCAGAGGGTAGTGGGTGCCTGGAACTCGCTGCCGGAGGAGGTGGTGGAAGCTGTTCCTGTGCTGTACCTTTCTTTGTTCTTTGTTGTTCTTCGTAATCGACACTTTCAGTAAGTGGGTAGAAGCTTTCCTCACTCGAGCCAATAGGGCCAAAGTCACGGCAGATATCCTGGTGCAGCCAATCTTCACCAGGTGGGGTCTCCCTATAGATTCAGACCAAGGCTCTCACTGCACCAGACAGATGATGCAACGAGTAACGAGATTATTTGGAGTCAAATAAACGTTCCACATCGTGTATCGTCCTCAATCCAGCGGGGGATTGGGAGGGATGAAGCGCACCCTTAAAGAAATGGTCCGCAAGACCGTCCGGCACAATAACCTGGAACAAAGTCCTGCCGTTTGTTCCAATGATAGTGCAGAACTCAGTTTCCAGTTAACCGGGCCCACCCTCCACGTGCCAGTGGCAGGGCGACCTATGAGAGCGACCGAACTCCTGCTGGGGCTGGATTTACCCGAACCCTAGCTCGCTGCCCTTAGCCAGGAGACCACAGTCCAACCACGGCTAGAAAAAGTTCAAGTTGCACATCTGGCGGCAGCTGTTAAGATCGGAAAAATAAAGAAGCAGAGTTAGGCCGAGTTCGATGACAAGGTGGGCCCCATCGAGTGTGAGGTGGGACAGAAGGCCATTCTCCATGACTTCCACCCGGCACATTCCTATCCCCCGGATACGCGGGACCCGACCCATTAGTAGACGAGGAGAGCAGATCCGTTCACCGGGTGCTGATGGATTCTGGGAAAGCCGGATGGTGCCATGTGAAGCAAATGAAGGCATTTGGCTCCCAAAACAACTACCACCAATCCCGCATCACTAGAGGTGTATCCGGGGGTTGTGGTTAAGGGATGTTTTCCGAATCGGAGTGGAGGCAGCGGTCCCCACCCCCTGGTCCCTACCTGCCAGTTCCACCCCCGCAGGCCCCAGACGCAAGACTCCATCTAGTGTCCCGGAGGAGAAAGAAGCAAGCGTACACTCGATGGCGCCGGGCGCCGGGATTCATGGAAGCCCATGGAACGGCGCTCGGAAAGGGAGGCAGTGGAAAACCAGGTCCCAGGTAGCCAGAGGCCGCACACTTAAAAATCATCATCCCAGAAAGAATACACGGATTCTGCCGTCCCTACGTGTAAATAAAAGAATGTGTCTGATTTGTATTTATAACTTCGGGCCCTGTGGTAGGCCCCTTGCCCTCTTTTCACTTCATCCCGCATTTCCGTCTCCCATTGATTTCATGGAAGATAATCTCCTCAAGACGGCCTGTCCTGCCTGAAATTCACGGGAACCGTTCGATGAATCCAAGGCCCGAACGCCGGAGTGTCAGCTGGTATCGGTTACCAGTGGGCCGCGTTACAGTCCAGTCCGACGGTAACCATCATCATCGACCCACCTCCTCTCGGAACCCCTTCCATCTCGATCATGCAAGAACGCAGTCTCCTCCACGCCCTCCCGGAGTCGCTTCGTCGCCTCTTCTCGTCTCATCCTTTCGCCTTCTCTTCTCGTCCACACGCCGCTCCGTTTGTGCGGCTGTGCCCTGTGGCGAAAGCGGCGCCTCGCTGCTCCAGGAAAGGCACCCGATTAAACATGGATTCCTAAACCACTCCGATTCGGAAAACAGCCCTTAACCACAACCCCTGGATACACCTCCAGCCTGGTGATGTAAGACTGGGCTTCCCGCTCAGTCTGCGAACGTCGGTTATCATTTTCACCCTCTCTCCTCGGATGAAGCATCGCTTAGCCATATCTTCATCATCTTCAGAACTTCTCATCTACCCGCCTTCCGCCTGTGTAACTCTGCCTTATGGCCTTATCGATACAGGAAAGCAACCCCCGTAAACACGGATATCCAGGCGTCCCTGCCGTGTGGTGCTAGCCGCAAACCTCTTCATCACCAGGAGGCGAAAAATGTAAACACGGGTACCTGGCCACTTCAAATTTTGGGGCCAAGATGTTATCGATGAGGGGGTCAGTAAGAACGTGAGCCAGCATCTGGTGGGGGGAAAAAGGGACGAAGGGATCAGATATTGGGAAATAATAACAGACGCGCATCTCTTTTACAGAATGCATTCCACACTCGCTGTGTGCTGCCTGGGATTCTTCACCGCGGAACGGAAGCGAGGATCCTGACCCACGGGAAGAAAGGCCAAGAACCAAAACCTTGCACGGAAATACCATGGATACTTGGGTTTACCCCCCTGGATGCAGGCGAGTGTCAGGATGGCATCCTATGGGTGCACCCCAATAAAAGGATTACATACAAGACCAAAAGACCATAAGATGTAGGATCAAAATTAAGCCATTCGGCCCATCGAGCCTGCTCCACCATTTGATAATGGCTAATCTGTTTCTCATTACCATTCTCCTGCCTTCGCCCATAACCCCTGATCTATTTATTAATTAAGAAATCCCCTTATTAATCAAGAACATTAGACTTGTGCTTGAGGTGCTGTTCTGGTGATATGCATATACACATTAATGTGTATAGTTTTCTATATGACCTCTGACCAGCAGGTGGCGATAGGATACAGCAGTTGGCAGTAAGTTATACTGGAGGACAGTCGCATTAGAAGTAGTTCCCGGACAATTCAATTATTCGTTACCATCCGTATTATAGTTTGTCATTTATCTTTCCACGTGCTCACTTTGTTAATAAACTATATTACTAGTTAAAGAACGCGATGTTCTGGTTGCATTTTGTCATGGCAACAACACAGAACATAACATTAGCTACAGGGCTACAGATCAAGAGCTGGGAGATGGAATTAGACAGAATAGTTCTTTCTTAGAACATAAGAACTAGGAGCAGGAGTCGGCGATTTGGTTAGAGTTGTAGGATCCGGTTTGCTGACACTCACTGGATCAAGAGGAGGGACTGTGGTATGACGGCCGACGGCCTGAACTTTAGGCCCGACATCACAAACAGGCCTGATGGGACTTCGAACATCCAAGTTTGAATACATTGAGCAGAGACAGTGAGGCGAGGCAAGTCTGGGCCAATTCTGTAAACAAGACATCGGAAGATAATCGATGTCATTCAAATGGATCGATTGTTGTGGACTGCCCAGATGGTGACAGACTTTCTGGCACCCAGACTTCCTGCCATTACCGTATATGGAGCAAGGTTACGTGTAGACAATGCACCTGAAGATGGACACCTGGAGGTGGGGTCCTGGTGACCTGCAGAGTTGTAATCGGCAACTTCATTGGGTGTGGCTACCCCGCCCTGTGACCTCATTGACTGAGGGCCAGAGAAACTTCTGGAAAGGCGCGAAGAGGGTGATTAGAATCAGACACCCAGGGACCCTCCCCAGCAAAGACTCAGCGCAAAGGCACCGGCCAATACTCGATGCAGAGACACCAGCGAAGGCTTAACAGTGCCCAGAGGACAGAAGGAAGCAGTGTGCGAGACCCACCTTCGTGGATGAGGTTCCTGAAATGACCGAGACTCGGAGGATTGGACCCGCAGCTTGATCCAGTTCATCGGCACAGGTAGCATTAAGAATCTGGGGATTATTGTATTTGGGATAATTTGGGGGATAACTATTTTATTGTATTTGAAAATAAACTTGGGTTGAATTGTGAATTTGTATCCTTTGTTCGTGTCGCAAAAAAGCACGCTTGAGTAAAACGTTTGAATAATAAACTGGTCTGTGTCTCAGGTACAGCATGGGGTTAGATACAGAGTAAAGCTCCCTCTACACTGTCCCCATCAAACACTCCCAGGACAGGTACAGCACGGGGTTAGATACAGAGCAAAGCTCCCTCTACACTATCCCCATCAAACACTCCCAGGACAGGTACAGCATGGGGTTAGATACAGAGTAAAGCTCCCTCTACACTGTCCCCATCAAACACTCCCAGGACAGGTACAGCACGGGGTTAGATACAGAGCAAAGCTCCCTCTACACTATCCCCATCAAACACTCCCAGGACAGGTACAGCACGGGGTTAGATACAGAGTAAAGCTCCCTCTACACTGTCCCCATCAAACACTCCCAGGACAGGTACAGCACGGGGTTAGATACAGAGTAAAGCTCCCTCTACACTGTCCCCATCAAACACTCCCAGGACAGGTACAGCACGGGGTTAGATACAGAGTAAAGCTCCCTCTACACTGTCCCCATCAAACACTCCCAGGACAGGTACAGCACGGGGTTAGATACAGAGTAAAGCTCCCTCTACACTGTCCCCATCAAACATTCCCAGGACAGGTACAGCACGGGGTTAGATACAGAGTAAAGCTCCCTCTACACTATCCCCATCAAACACTCCCAGGACAGGTACAGCACGGGGTTAGATACAGAGTAAAGCTCCCTGTACACTGTCCCCATCAAACACTCCCAGGACAGGTACAGCACGGGGTTAGATACAGAGTAAAGCTCCCTCTACACTGTCCCCATCAAACACTCCCAGGACAGGTACAGCACGGGGTTAGATACAGAGTAAAGCTCCCTCTACACTGTCCCCATCAAACATTCCCAGGACAGGTACAGCACGGGGTTAGATACAGAGTAAAGCTCCCTCTACACTATCCCCATCAAACACTCCCAGGACAGGTACAGCACGGGGTTAGATACAGAGTAAAGCTCCCTGTACACTGTCCCCATCAAACACTCCCAGGACAGGTACAGCACGGGGTTAGATACAGAGTAAAGCTCCCTCTACACTGTCCCCATCAAACACTCCCAGGACAGGTACAGCATGGGGTTAGATACAGAGTAAAGCTCTCTCTACACTGTCCCCATCAAACACTCCCAGGACAGGTACAGCATGGGGGTTAGATACAGAGTAAAGTTCTGTCTCCACTCTGCTGTCAAACATTACGTGTCACTGTCACCTCTCAGTACCAGCAGATTAAGCGATTGCAGCGATCGTAAACAAATGTTGGCCCTATCAGCCTATCAAAGCCGCGACATCAATTTAATTGTTTGTTAAAATCCCACTTAACTAAATTGTTCAACCACCTCTCATTTAACACGGCCATTGGGAGGGATTCAATCTAAAATTATTGCTTTTCTTAATCCACCTCCTATTAAAGGAGAGCTTGCCAAATCCCAATTTGCTATTAAATCCTGAGTTTTAAATTCAGGCAGGCTGCCGATTCCCCAGCACAGCACTAGGCCGAGCAGGAATCAACACTGACAGATGGACAGGGGATGACGTTCAAAATGTGTTGTTAACCCCTTCACTGACAAGGTTGGTTGGAATAGGGTGGGGGGAGTTACCCCCCAGGGCCCTGAGACCAACATTTAATACCAGAATGATGGAAAGCGTGGTGTAATGACCTCCAATTGGCATTATTGGTTGGCCAATTGGAGTGTGAGCTCCCTCAATGATAGCTCATTGAGGGGGCCCATATAAGCACCTGTGTAGGCTTTGTGAGGCAGTCTTAAGTTGCTAGCAGCACAGTTTGGAGCTGCTCCTGTATACAAGTTATTGCAAATAAATACTGGTGTGGTGATGGAACCCCTGCCTCCTGTGGATTATTACACATGGGTAGCACAGTTGCTTCACAGCTCCAGGGTCCCAGGTTCGATTCCCCGCTGGGTCACTGTCTGTGCCGAGTCTGCATCTTCCCCTCGTGTGTGCGTGGGTTTCCTCCGGGTGCTCCGGTTTCCTCCCACGGTCCAAAGATGTGCAGGTTAGGTGGATTGGCCATGCTAAATTGCGCGTCGCGTGCAAGAAAAGTTAGGTGGGGTTACGGGGATAGGGTGGTGTGGGCTTAGGTAGGGTGCTCTTTCCAATGGCCGGTGCAGACTCGAGGGGCCGAATGGCCTCCTTCTGCACTGTAAATTCTGATTCTATGGAAAATCAGTACTGCGTTCCAGGATGCTGAGCACACAATGGCCACTATTTCCCCATCATTTTCATAGTCTAATTGCTCATCACATCATAGAACATAGAACATAGAACAGTACAGCACAGAACAGGCCCTTCGGCCCTCGATGTTGTGCCGAGCTTTGTCCGAAACCAAGATCAAGCTATCCCACTCCCTGTCATTCTGGTGTGCTCCATGTGCTTATCCAGTAACCGCTTGAAAGTTCCTAAAGTGTCCGACTCCACTATCACAGCAGGCAGTCCATTCCACACCCTAACCACTCTCTGAGTAAAGAACCTACCTCGGACATCCCTCCTATATCTCCCACCCTGAACCTTATAGTTATGCCCCCGTGTAACAGCTGCATCCACCCAAGGAAATAGTCTCTGAACATCCACTCTATCTTCCTGTACCAGCCTCCCCGAACAGGCTGTGGTGGTATGTACTAGGGGTAATACGGTACACCATGAATGCCGAGGAGCCGTTGGAGGACTGATGCTGGATCCCGATTGGATCCGCCGCCTACTGGGCTCCACCCAGATAGGAGGGGTATAAGAACCTGGGTTAATCCCCGCAGCTGCATTCTGTGACTGAGCTGCTGGGGAACGAGTCTGAACAAGTCTGCTCAATAAAGCCTCGATTGAAGTTCTCTACGTCTCGCCTCGTGTGTGTGATCGATGGTGCTACAGACGCACCGGAATGTGGCGACTAGGGGCTTTTCACAGTAACTTCATTGAAGCCTACTTGTGACGATAAGCAATTTTCATTTCTATCCCCCTCATTATCTTATAAACCTCGATTAAGTGGCCTCTCATCCTCCTCCGCTCCGAAGAGAAAAGCCCTAGCTTCCTCAAACTTTCCTCATGAGACCTATCCTGCAAACCAGGCAGCATCCTGGTAAATCTCCTTTGCACCCTTTCCAATGCTTCCACATCCTTCCTATAATGAGGTGACCAGAACTGCAAACAATATTCCAAATGTGGTCTCACCAGGGTCATGTACAGTTGCAGCATAACCCCACGGCTCTTAAACTCAACCCCCCTGTTAATAAACGCTAACACACTATAGGCCTTCTTCACGGCTCTATCCACTTGGGTGGCAACCTTCAGAGATCTGTGGACATGAACCCCAAGATCTCTCTGTTCCTCCACATTCCTCAGAACCCTGCCGTTGACCCTGTAATCCGCATTCAAATCTTCTCTACCAAAATGAATCACCTCGCACTTATCAGGGTTAAACTCCATCTGCCATTTCTGCATCCTATCAATGTCTCTTTACAGCCTAAAACAGCCCTCCACCTCATCCACTACTCCACCAATCTTGGTGTTATCAGCAAATTTACTGACCCACCCTTCAGCCCCCTCCTCCAAGTCATTGATAAAAATCACAAATAGCAGAGGACTCAGCACTGATCCCTGTGGTACACCGCTGGTAACTGGTCTCCAGTCTGAAAAATTTCCATCCACCACCACCCTCTGTCTTCTATGTGATCGCTAGTTACTTATCCAATTGGCCAAATTTCCCTCTATCCCACACCTCCTTACTTTCTCCATGAGCCGACCATGGGGAACCTTATCAAACGCCTTACTAAAATCCATGTAAACGACATCAACTGCTCTACCTTCATCTACACACTTAGTTACCTCCTCAAAGAATTCAATCAAATTTGTGTGGCAAGACCTACCCTTCACAAATCCGTGTTGACTATCCCGGTTAAGCTGCATCTTTCCAAATGGTCATAAATCCTATCCTTCAGGACCTTTTCCATTATCTTACCGACCACCGAAGTAAGACTAACCGGCCTATAATTACCAGGGTCATTCCTATTCCCTTTCTTGAACAGAGGAACAACATTCGCCACTCTCCAGTCCTCTGGCACTATCCCCATGGACAGCGAGGACCCAAAGATCAAAGCCAAAGGCTTTGCAATCTCATCCCTTGCCTCCCAAAGAATCCTTGGGTATATCCCATCTGGCCCAGGGCACTTGTCGACCCTCAGGTTTTTCAAAATTGCTAATGCATCCTTCCTCAGAACATCTACTTCCTCCAGCCTACCCACCTGTATCACACTCTCATCCTCAAAAACATGGCCACTCGCCTTTGTGAACACTGAAGAAAAGTATTCATTCAACGCCTCTCCTATTTCTTCTGACTCCATGCACAAGTCCCGACCCTCACCCTGGTCACTCTTTTATTCCTCACATCAGAGTAAAAAGCCTTGGGATTTTCCTTGATACAACCCGGCAAGGATTTCTCATGCCCCCTCCTAGCTCTCCTCAGCCCTTTTTTCAGCTCATTCCTTGCTACCTTGTAACCCTCAATCGACCCTACTGAACCTTGTTTTCTCATCCTTGCATACCCTTCCTTTTTCCTCTTGACAAGACATTCAACCTCTTTTGTGAACCATGGTTCCCTCACATGGCCATTTCCTCCCTGCCTGACAGGGACATGCCTATCAAGGACATGCAGTATTTGTTCCTTGAACAAGCTCCACTTTTCATTTGTGCCTTTCCCTGGCAGTTTCTGTGCCCATCTTATGCTCCCAAATTATTGCCTAATCGCATCATAATTACCCCTCCCCCAATTATTTATTATTTTTTAATTTTTAAAATAAATTTAGAGTACCCAATTCATTTTTCCAATTGAGGGGCAATTTAGCGTGTTCAATCCACACATCTTTGGGTTGTGGGGGGCGAAACCCACACAAACACGGGGAGAATGTGCAAACTCCACACGGACAGTGACCCAGAGCCGGGATCGAACCTGGGACCTCGGCGCCGTGAGACTGCAGTGCTTCCACTGCGCTGCACACCCCTCCCCCAATTATAAACCTTGCCCTGCCGTATGGCCCTATGCCTCTCCATTGCAATAGTGAAAGACACCGAATTGTGGTCACTATCTCCAAAGTGCTCTCCCACAAACAAATCTAACACTTGGCCCGGTTCATTACCCAGTACCAAATCCAATGTGGCCCCCCCCCCTCTTGTCGGCCTATCCACATATTGTGTCAGGAAACCCTCCTGCACACACTGTACAAAAACTGCCCTATCCGAACTGTTCGACCTATAGAGATTCCGATCAATATTTGGAAAATTAAAGTAATAAGACAGGGAACAGATCTCAGAAGGCAGATCAAGGACAACACGGCCACAATATGGCAAGGTGACCAAAATCCCAGCCACAGAGGTCCTTTATAAGGGGTTTCTTAAACAAGACGGAGAGAGATAGAGAGATGGAGAGGGAGACAGAGAGAGAGATGGAGCGAGAGAGATGGAGAACACCCCTGGGGAGGGAATTCCTGAGCTAGGGCAAATTACGGCATTGTGCCAGTCGAGGAGCGGAATGGGGGTTTGTTTGAGGGGCCGGATAGGAAGATAATGAGGGTGGTAGGGGCTGGAGGAGGTTACAGAGATAGGGAGGGTTGTAGGGGCTGGAGGAGGTTACAGAGATAGGGAGGGTTGTAGGGGCTGGAGGAGGTTACAGATAGAGGGAGGGTTGTCGGGGCTGGAGGAGGTTACAGATAGAGGGAGGGTTGTAGGGACTGGAGGAGGTTACAGATCGAGGGAGGGTTTTGGGACTGGAGGAGGTTACAGAGATAGGGGCGGTTGTAGGGGCTGGAGGAGGTTACAGAGATAGGGAGGGTTGTAGGGGCTGGAGGAGGTTACAGAGATAGGGCTGTAGGGAGTGGAGGAGGTTACAGATAGAGGGAGGGTTGTAGGGACTGGAGGAGGTTACAGAGATAGGGAGGGTTGTAGGGACTGGAGGAGCTTACAGAGATAGGAAGGGTTGTAGGGGCTGGAGGAGCTTACAGAGAGTTGGGAGGGTTGTCAGGGCTGGAGGAACTCACAGAGATAGGGAGGGTTGTAGGGGCTGGATGAGGTTACAGAGATAGGGAGGGTTGTCGGGGCTCAAGGTGGTTTCAAAGATAGGGAGGGTTGTAGAGGGCTGGAGGAGGTTACAGAGATGGGGGAGCTGGAGGAGGTGACAGAGATAAGGAGGGGTTGTCGGGGCTGGAGGAGGTTACAAAGATAGGGGGATTTGTCGGAGCTGGAGGAGGTGACAGAGATAAGGAGGGGTTGTCGGGGCTGGAGGAGGTTACAGAGATAGGGAGGGTTGTAGGGGCTGGAGGAGGCTACAGAGATAGGGAGAGGTGTCGGGGCTGGAGGAGGTTACAGAGATAGGGAGGGTTGTAGGGGCTGGACGAGGTTACAGAGATAGGGAGAGTTGTCGGGGCTGGAGGAGGTTACAGAGATGGGGAGGGTTGTAGGGCTGGAGGAGGTTACAGAAATAGGGAGGGTTGAAGATGCTGGAGGAGGTTACAGAGATGGGGAGGGTTGTAGGGGCTGGAGGAGATTACAGAGATGGGGAGGGTAGTAGGCGCTGGAGGAGGTTAAAGAGATAGGGAGGGTTGTAGGGGCTGGAGGAGGTTACAGAGATAGGGAGGGTTGTAAGGGCTGGAGGAGGTTACAGAGATGGGGAGGGTTGTAGGGGCTGGAGGAGGTTACAGAGATAGGGAGGGTTGTAAGGGCTGGAGGAGGTTACAGAGATAGGGAGGGTTGCCGAGGCTGGAGGAGGTTACAGAGATAGGGAGGGTTGTAGGGGCAGGAGGAGGTTACAGAGATAGGGAGGGTTGTAGGGGCAGGAGGAGGTTTCAGAGATAGGGAGGGTGTAGGGACTGGAGGAGGGTACAGAGATAGGGAGGGTTGTAGGGGCTGGAGGAGGTTACAGACATATGGAGGGTAGTAGGGGCTGGAGGAGGTTACAGAGATAGGGAGGGGTGTAGGGACTGTGGGATGTTACAGAGATAGGGAGGGATGTAGGGGCTGGAGGAGGTTACAGAGATAGGGAGGGTTGTAGGGACTGGAGGAGGTTACAGAGACAGGGTGGGTTGTAGGGGCTGGGGGAGGTTACAGAGACAGGGTGGGTTGTAGGGGCTGGAGGAGGTTACAGAGACAGGGTGGGTTGTAGGGGCTGGAGGAGGTTACAGAGACAGGGTGGGTTGTAGGGGCTGAGGATGTTACAGAGAGAGGGAGGGGGAGGAATAAATGGAGGGATTTGAAAAGCAGGATGAGGATTTTAAAATGGAGGCGATACCGGACTGTGAGCCAGTATGAGTGAGCAAACACCGAGGGTGATGGGTGAACGGGGACTTGGTGTGAGTTAGGACACGGGGAGGGGAGGGAGTGACGGTGTGGGCGTGGGCGGGGGGGGGGGGGGCAGCAGAGTTTGGAAGTATCTGAAGTTTTCGGAGGGTAGAATTAGGGAGAGCAGAAGAGCGAGGGAATGGTCGAGTCTGGAGGTAACAAAGGCCCGATGAGGATTATCACAGCCGATGAGCCGAGACAGGGGAGGGCCTGATTTGAGGAACAATACGAGGTTTGAGTGGACAGGTCGCAGTGGTGGCGAGGAGAGAGAGGGGATGCGGAAGCTGACATCGGAGGTGAATGTTTCCCACATCAGTGCTCGCACTGGAGCTGACATGAGCCGTGTGTGTGAAGGGGAGACTGCACACTGAACATTGTCCATGAGGGAGTCCCTGTCTATGTCCATCCCGGCGTTGCCTGATCATCGTCTCTCTCTCTCTCTCTCAGTTGTTAGGGAGGAAGAAAGGAAGACCTCTCAACCAATGAGGAAAGCTCTCGTCTTGCAGGCAGCACAGTGGGTTGTGTGCACACAGCAAGATCCCAAAAGGAGTACTGTGAGAAGCGATGCTGATCGCTCCCTGTGGAACTGTGGGTGAAAGGGTAAACACTGACCCCAGGACGCTGTGTGCGCACCGCGTGTGTTGTCACTCACGTTCATCCGTAGCTGGTCCGTCCACTGGCCGATGACGTGATACCCGGGCGTGCTGGTGTTGGTATGGTGGTACTGGAAGATGTGGTAGCGCCCTGGCGCGTCACCGTTCTCGTTGAACATCACCGAGGTGCCGGCACTCCCTGCGCTCGGAAAAGACACTGGCGTCACAAACAATTCCGAGCCTCGCCTTCTTCACCGTTTCCCGGGATGGATCTCCTCCGAGCAACGGGGTGGGGGGGCTGGCGTGAGAATCTGAGATCGTGTTCCGTTCTCGTGCAATCATAGGAACAGGACAAGAGTAGGCCCGTCAGCCCACCCCATCTGTGCTGTCTATGTCCAACAGTGAGCCAGAGAGCTGCTGCTCCTCCCCTATGTTACCCGTCCGCCCGCCCCCCCCACCCCAATATTTCACCATTCAAACCAAACCGACATATCATCAGAGGGCATAGAGTCTCTGTGGGTAGAGTTGAGGAATCGCACAGGTAAAAAAGACCCTGGTGGGAGTTATGTACAGGGACCCTAGCATGTGGGGCAGAAAATAAATCAGGGGATAGAAAAGGCATGTAAAAAAGTCAATATTACCGCAATCATGGGGGACTTCAATATGCAGGTGGACTGGGAAAATCAGGTTGGTCGTGGGTCCCAAGAAAAGGAATTTGTGGAATGTCTAAGAGATGTTTTTTTTGGAGCAGCTTGTGACAGAGCCCACTAGGGAACAGGCAATTCTGGATTTGGTGATGTGTAATGAGGCAGACTTGATTAGGGAACTTAAGGTGAAGGAACCCTTGGGGAGCAGTGAATACCGTATGATAGAATTTACCCTGCAGTTTGAGAGGGAGAAGCTGCAATCAGATGTATTACAATTAAATAAGGGTAACTCCAAAGACATGAGGGAGGGGCTGGCCAGAGTTGATTGGAAAAGGAGCCGAGCAGGGAAGACAGTGGAACAGCAATGGCAGGAGTTTTTTGGGGTTATTCGGGAGGCACAACAGAAATTCATCCCAAGGAAGAGGAAACATGCGAAGGGGAGGACAAGGCATCCATGGTTGACAAGGGATGTCAAGGCATAAAAGCTAAAGAAAAAGCATACAAAGTGGCGAGCATTAGTGGGAAGCCAGAAGATTGGGAAATCTTTAACAGCAAGCAGAGGACAACTAAAAAAGCAATAAGGGGGGAGAAGATGAAATATGAGTGAAAGCTAGCTAGTAATATGAAAGAAGATAGGAAGAGTTCTTTTCAATATATTAAAGGTAAGAGAGAGAGTGGCAAAAATAGACATTGGACAGATGGAATACAATGTGGAAAATGTGGCTGGAGAAGTAATAATAGGAAACAAAGAAATGGCAGAGGAACTGAATAGTTACTTTGCATCAGTCTTCACGGTGGACGACACCAGTGGGATGCCAGAGCTCCAGGAGAACCAGGGGGCAGAGGTGAGTGCAATGACCATCACTGAGAAGGTTCTGGGTAAACTGAAAGATCTGAAGGTGGATAAGTCACCTGGACCGGATGGACTACACCCCAGGGTCCTAAAAGAGATAGCGGAGGAGATTGTGGAGGCATTGGTGATGATCTTTCAGGAATCACAGGAGGCAGGGAGGGTCCCAGAGGACAAGGAAGTGGCTAATGTAACACCGCTGTTTAAGAAGGGAGGGAGGCAGAAGACTGGTAGTTATAGGCCGGTTAGCCTGACTTCAGTCATTGGTAAGATTTTAGAGTCCGTTATTAAAGACAAGATCGCGGAGTACTTGGAAGTGCATGGTAAAATAGGACTGAGTCAGCACGGCTTTGTCAAAGGGAGGTCGTGTCTGGCAAATCTGTTCGAGTTCTTTGAGGAGGTAACAAGGAAGTTAGACAAAGGAGAACCAGTGAACGTGATTTATTTAGATTTCCAGAAGGCCTTTGACAAGGTGCCACATAGGAGACTGTTAAATAAGTTAAGAGCCCATGGTGTTAAGGGTAAGATCCTGGCATGGATAGAGGATTGGCTGACTGGCAGACGGCAGAGAGTGGGGATAAAGGAGTCTTTTTCAGGATGGCAGCCGGTGACTAGTGGTGTGCCTCAGGGGTCTGTGCTGGGACCACAACTTTTCACAATATACATTAGTGATCTGGAAGAAGGAACTGAAGGCGCTGTTGCTAAGTTTGCAGATGATACAAAGATCTGTAGAGGGACAGGTGGTCCTGAGGAATCGGGGAGTTGCAGAAGGATTTGGACGGGCGAGGAGAGTGGGCAAAGAAGTGGCAGATGGAACACAATGTAGAAAAGTGTGACGTTATGCACTTTGGAAGGAGAAATGGAGGCATAGACTATTTTCTAAATGGGGAAATGCTTCGGAAATCAGAAGCACAAAGGGACTTGGGAGTCCTTGTTCACGATTCTCTTAACGTTAATGTGCAGGTTCAGTCGGCAATTAGGGAGGCAAATGCAATGTTAGCATTCATATCGAGAGGACTTGATTACAAGACCAGCGATGTACTGAGGCGATATAAGGCTCTGGTCAGACCCCATTTGGTGTATTGTGAGCAGTTTTGGGCCCCGTATGTAAGGAAGGATGTGCTGACCTTGGAAAGGGTCCAGAGGAGGTTCACAAGAATGTTCCCTGGAATGAAGAACTTGTCGTATGAGGAACGTTTGAGGACTCTGGGTCTGTACTCGTTGGAGTTTAGAAGGATGAGGGGGATCTTATTGAAACTTACAGGATACTGCGAGGCCTGGATAGAGTGGACATGGAGAGGATGTTTCCACTTGTAGGGAAAACTAGAACCAGAGGACACCATCTCAAACTAAAGGGACGATCCTGTAAAACAGAGATGAGGAGGAATTTTTTCAGCCAGAGGGTGGTGAATCTGTGGAACTTTTTGCCGCAGAAGGCTGTGGAGGCCAAATCACTGAGTGTCTTTAAGACAGAGATAGATAGGTTCTTGATTAATAAGGGGATCAGGGGTTTTGGGGAGGAGGCAGGAGAATGGGGATGAGAAAATATCAGCCATGATTGAATGGCGGAGCAGACTCAATGGGCCAAGTGGCCTAATTCTGCTCCTATGTCTAATGGTCTTGTAATCCTCTTTTGAAAGCCTCAAGTGAAACACACCGACGCACAGCGGCAGCCGTGTGTACCGTCTACAAGATGCACTGCAGCCACTCGCTACGGCTCCTTCGACAAACGCCACCCAAACCTGCCACCTCGCCCCATGGGCTGCAGACGACATAGGGAACACCCACCGCCTGCAAGTTCCCCCCTCCGAGTCCCCCACGCACACATCATCCCGACTTGGAAACATTTTGGCCGTTCTTTCACTATCGCTGGGTCAGAATCCTGAAACTCCCTAACAGCACTCTGGGGTGTACCTACACCACACAGGGATTGCAGCGGTTAAATATGGCGGCTCACCCACCAATTTCTTGAGGGTCAATTAGGGCTGGGCTAGTAAAGGAATATATTAATAAATGCTGACTGGCAGTCCATTCAGAAGCCCGGTTTCACCTCAGCGACCCAACCCCAAACCATTCCGGATTGTCGAATCTCCTCTTCACTCTCTCCGAAGAGGATCGGAAGCCCGGGATCAGTCACGACAGCATCGAATGGTCGGGCAGCCCCGACCGGCTGAATGACCTCTTCGGTTTCTACATTCCCTGTGGCAGGAGGATTGGTAATCGGAGGAGGCAGGGATGGCAGGGTGGTCAGCGCCGCTGCCTCATGGCGCCAGGGTCCCAGGTTCGATTCCCCGCTGGGTCACTGTCTGTGCGGAGTCTGCACGTTCTCCCCGTGTGTGCGTGGGTTTCCTCCGGGTGCCCCGGTTTCCTCCCACAGTCCAAAGACGAGCCGGTTAGGTGGATTGGCCATGACCAATGTGTGGGGTTGCGGTGATAGGGCGGGGGGAGTGGGCTCGGAGGGTCGGTGCAGACTCAATGGGCCAAATGGCCTCCTTCTACTGTAGGGATTCGATGGATTCTCTGACATTGGAGAGAATGGGTAAATGGGTAAATGAATCGGGGGAGGGTGAATGAGGAGGATTGTATTTTTGACGCAGCGAGTTGTGACTTGGACGGCACTGCCCTAAAAGGCGCTTGAGAGCAGATTCACTTGCGAACGTGCGGAGGGTGGGGGAGGGAAAATACTTAAAGGAGAAAAATGTGCAGGAATGTGGGGGGGGGGGGGTAGGGAAAGAGCGGGGAGGGGGTGAATGAGAGGAGGAATGGTCTCCTCCTCCTGCCCTGTGGTTCTCTGTGATTCTAGATGGACACGTAAACAGGACACATCGGATGTGCAGACGAGCCCACACGCGCGTACAACCCAGCGACAATTGTGCACATACACACACTCTCGCACTGTGCCCTGAGCTCCCTCCCCTTCATGCAGTTGCTGTGCAGCTGCTAGTTTGTAATATTTGATAAATCAGCCAAGTTAATCCCCCAGTATTAGAGCTGTCAAATCCTTTCTGACCAGGCCCTGGGAGTTGGAGATAGGGCGTCTGGCCCTTGGCCAAACTGGGAGTTGGCACACAAGGCCTGCAGAGGGATGACGGACTAGGGCACGGGTAGGGTCTGTAGGGGCGGATGGAGGAGGCCAGGGGCTGCAGATTTAAATGGCAGGTGCCAATCCCTGTTGAGCTGTCAGGCTCTGCTATCGATAAGCAAATCACAGCCCTGACAGCGCCACGAGTCCTGGTTTGCTCCCTGAGTCCTGATTAGAGGGTAGATGGTGGCGCCTCTAGAGCTGAGGGCACCTCCCCCCAACTTCCCACCAGCCCGCTCGAAACCATCAAGGCCAACCGACAGAGCCGAATTGACAGCCAATATAGCAGGTCAAGGCCCGGTTTCCGTAGCGACCAGTGTGGCACAAGGACCGAAAAGGAAGGAAAACTCTGTCACCAGTGCATGTGAGCACCTCCACTTTAACAGCACCGGGATTCATCGCTACGAGTGTCAGAAAACCAGCACTGTTGGTCTATAACCGTGGCTCTTTGCTGCTCGTTACCCAGGGTGCCTTGCTGCATCAAGTAGCAGTCAAGGCTTTTTTTCGTCAACTAGGCCACACTTGTCCAAACCCTCGTGGGTCCTTCACTAATTACAGTCAGTCGCTCAGACACAATTTAAAAAATAATTAAATGCTCAAGGCTGAAATTGCTCATCCCCTCCCTCGGCACTGAACTCCAGCTGAATGCCAACTGCTCCGACTGTCCTTGGTTCCACTTTCAATTTGTTCTCTCCTTCCCACACTCCCGAACTTCAGCTTATATTAAACTCCGATGCCGCTGTGTCCTAACTCACACCGAGTCCCCGTTCACCCATCACCCCCGGTGCTCGCTGACCCACACCGGCTCCCGGTCTGGCATCGCCTCCATTTTAAAATACTCATCCTTGTTGTCAAATCCCTGCCAATGGATTCCTCACACACCTCCCTATCTCTGTAACCTCCTCCAGCCCCTACAACCCTCCCTATCTCTGTAACCTCCTCCAGCCCCTACAAGCCTCCCTATCTCTGTAATCTCCTTCAGCTCCAACAACCCTTCCTATCTCTGTAACCTCCTCCAGCCCCTACAACCCTCCCTATCTCTGTAACCACCTCCAGACCCGACAACCCTCCCTATCTCTGTAACCTCCTCCAGCCCCTACAACCCTCCCTATCTCTGTAACCTCCTCCAGACCCTACAACCCTTCCTATCTCTGTAACCTCCTCCAGCTCCGACAACCCTCCCTATCTCTGTAACCTCCTCCAGTCCCTACAACCCTCCATATCTCTGTAACCTCCTCCAGCACCTACAACCCTCCGTATCTCTCTAACCTCCTCCAGCCCCTACAACCCTCCATATCTCTGTAACTTCCTCCAGCCCCTACAACCCTCCCTATCTCTGTAACCTCCTCCAGTCCCTACAACCCTCCCTATCTCTGTAACCTCCTCAAGCCCCTACAGCCCTCCCTATCTCTCTAACCTCCTCCAGCCCCTACTACCCTCCATATCTCTGTAACCTCCACCAGCCCCTACAACCCTCCATACCTCTGTAACCTCCTCCAGCCCTTTCAACCCTTCCTATCTCTGTCCCCTCCAGCCCCTACAACCCTCCCTATTTCTGAAACCTCCCCCAGCCCCTACAATCCTCCCTATTTTTGAAACCTCCCCCCAGCCCCGACAAACCTCCCTGTCTCTCTAACCTCCTCCAGCCCCTACAACCCTCCATATCTCTGTAACCTCCTCCAGCCCCTACAACCCTCCATATCTCTGTAACCTCCTCCAGCCCTTTCAACCCTTCCTATCTCTGTAACCTCCTCCAGCCCCTACAACCCACCCTATCTCTGTAACCTCCTCCAGCCCCTACAACCCTCCCTATCTCTGTAACCTCCTCCAGCCCCGATAACCCTCCCTATCTCTGTAACCTCCTCCAGCCCTGACAATCCTCCCCATCTCTGTAACCTCCTCCAGCCCCTACAACCCTCCCTATCTCTGTAACGTCCTCCAAGTGTGGCCTAACTAAGGTTCTATACAGCTGCAGCATGATTTGCCAATTTTTATACTCAATGCCCCGGCCGATGAAGGCAAGCATGCCGTCTGCCTTCTCGACTTCGGTACCTGCCTCGGCAATTTCAATGCCCTGTGGACCTGTACACCCAGATCTCAATCACTGTAACCTGCTCCTGCCCCTATAACCCTCCCATCTCTGTAACCGCCTCCAGCCCCGACAACCTGTCCTATCTCTGTAACCTCCTCTAGCCCCTACAACCCTCCCTATCTCTGTAACCTGCTCCAGTCCCAACAACCCTCCTCATCTCTGTAACCTCCTCCAGCCTCGATAACCCTCCCTATCTCTGTAACCGCCTCCAGCCCTGACAACCTGTCCGATCTCTGTAACCTCCTCCAGCCCCTACAACCCTCCCTATCTCTGTAACCTCCTCCAGCCCCGACAACCCTCCCTATCTCTGTAACCTCCTCCAGCCCCTACAACCCTCCTTATCTCTGTAACCTCCTCCAGCCCCTACAACCCTCCCTATCTCTGTAACCTCCTCCAGCCCCGACATCCTGTCCTATCTCTGTAACCTCCCCCAGCCCCTACAACCCTCCCTATCTCTGTAACCCTCTCCAGCCCCTACAAACGTCCCTATCTCTGTAACCTCCTCCAGCCCCTACAACCCTCCCTATCTCTGTAACCTGCTCCGGTCCCAACAACCCTCCCTATCTCTGTAACCTCCTCCAGCCCCGACATCCTGTCCTATCTCTGTAACCTCCCCCAGCCCCTACAACCCTCCCTATCTCTGTAACCCTCTCCAGCCCCGACAAACGTCCCTATCTCTGTAACCTCCTCCAGCCCCTACAACCCTCCCTATCTCTGTAACCTCCTCCAGCCCCTACAACCCTCCCTATCTCTGTAACCTCCCCCAGCCCCTACAACCCTCCCTATCTCTGTAACCTCCTCCAGCCCCTACAATCCTCCCTATCTCTGTAACCTCCTCCAGCCCCTACAACTCTCCCTATCTCTGTAACCTCCTCCAGCCCCTACAACCCTCCCTATCTCTGTAACCTCCCCCAGCCCCTACAACCCTCCCTATCTCTGTAACCCTCTCCAGCCCCTACAAACGTCCCTATCTCTGTAACCTCCTCCAGCCCCTACAACCCTCCCTATCTCTGTAACCTCCTCCAGCCCCTACAACCCTCCCTATCTCTGTAACCTCCCCCAGCCCCTACAACCCTCCCTATCTCTGTAACCTCCTCCAGCCCCTACAATTCTCCCTATCTCTGTAACCTCCTCCAGCCCCTACAACTCTCCCTATCTCTGTAACCTCCTCCAGCCCCTACAACCCTCCCTATCTCTGTAACCTCCTCCAGCCCCTACAACCCTCCCTATCTCTGTAACCTCCTCCAGCCCCTACAACCCTCCCTATCTCTGTAACCTCCTCCAGCCCCTACAACCCTCCCTATCTCTGTAACCTCCTCCAGCCCCTACAACCCACACTATCTCTGTAACCTCCTCCAGCCCCTACAACCCTCCCGATCTCTGTAATCTGCAAAAACCCATCGCGATCTCTGCGCTCCTCCGATTCCGGCCTCTTGAGCATCCCCCGTTTCCCATCGCCCCACCTTTGGCAGCCGTGCTTTCAGTCGCCTGGGGGGGCCCTATGCTGTGGAGTTAATCTCAATGAATCTGCACTTCCCTTTTCCCAGCCAATGGACTCCATTTGCCTTGAAGGGCTGATCAACTGAATGTGCATCACAACATCCCCTGAGGAAAAAAGAGAGCAACACGGGCTGGTGCCCCCGGAGGTGAAAGGCCAACGGTTAAACTGAATCTGGTCAACAATGGTACATTAATGGAGCCAACGCAACACCTTCCCGTCCTTGACCTCGGGCTCACCGTTGAAGGTCACACTCCTAATGTATTGTAACAGAGTTTTGCCATCGATGCTGTCCATTTTCGCACAGACGCCATTGACTCCAGTGCACAGGTCATTGTGCATGTCATGTAGTGCATGAGCCATTGCGTACACTGCGTCAATCACAAACTGGACCTTCCCCTCCTGTTCGTAGTGCGAATCATGGCCAATCTTCTCCTGACCTGGAGAGACAGAGAGACAGATAGGGAGGGAGGAGAGTTAGAAAGCGACCGAGAGACGACGAGGGTTAGAGAGGGTGTGAGATAGGAGAGGAAAGGGAGAAGAGGATTGAGGGAGGGAGCGAGGAAGGGAAAAAGAGAGAGAGGGGAAGAGAGGAAACAGAGGGTGGGTGGGGAAGAGAGAGGAGAAGAGGGGAGGGGGAGGGAGAGAAAAGGGAGGGCAAGAGAGAGAGGAGAAGAGAAGGAAGGAGAGAGGGAGGGGTGAGAGGCGGATGGAAGGAAGAGGGAGTAGAGGGAGGGAGCGAGAGAGAGGAGGGGAGGGGAGAAAGAATGGAGTAGGAGGAAGGTGAGGTGTGAGGCAGGATAGAGGGAGGGAGGGAGGAAAGGAGAGAGAAGAGCTGGGTGGATGGTACAGCAGCGAGAGGGCTAGAGGGGAGAAGAGGAAGAGGACAGGTTGAGGGAACAATAAAGAGAGAAAGGTTGGAATGGGTGGAGAGGGAGAAGGAAAGAGGGAGAAGGAAACAGGGAGGGGAGAGACAGAAAGAGAGGGGGAGAGACAGAAAGAGAGGGGAGAGACAGAAAGAGAGGGGGGAGAGACAGAAAGAGAGGGGGTAGAGACAGAAAGAGAGGGGGGAGAGACAAAGAGGGGGGAGAGACAGAAAGAGAGGGGGGAGAGACAGAAAGAGAGGCGGAGAGAGACAGAAAGAGAGGGGGGAGAGACTGAAAGAGAGGGGGGAGAGACAGAAAGAGAGTACAGAGAGAGTGAGAAAGAAAGCGTGTTGAAGCAGCAAGAAAAAGAGAGAAGGGGAGGGGAGGAAGGAGTCAGGGCAGACAGAGAAAGAGTGAAAAAGAGAGATAGATCAGGAATCAGGATGGTTACCATAACAGCAAATGTTAGAGATCCCTCTATAACAATGGGAGGGATCGACAGTTACTCAAATTCCTCACAGGCCTCCCCTAATGTCCCAGAAAACCTCAACTCTATTCATATCTCAGGAAAGTACAGCTCACCCCATTACCCCCACCTCAGAAAATGCAGAAGGAACTCTACAATGAACTCCGAGTGACCCTGCAGTGACCTCAGAATGACACCGCAGTGAACTGAGAATGACCCCACATTGAACTCAGAATGACCCTGCAGTACACGCTGAATGACCCCCGCATTGAACTCAGAATGACCCCGCAGTGAACTGAGAATGACCCCATTTTGAACTCAGAATGACCCTGCAGTACACGATGAATGACCCCCGCATTGAACTCAGAATGAACCCACAGTGAACTCAGAATGACCCCACAGTAAACTGAGAAGCACCCATCAGTGAACTCAGAATGACACCACAGTGAACTCAGATTGACCCCACATTGAACTCCGAATGACCCCTCAGTGAACTCAGAATGACCCCACAGCAAACTCAGAATGACCCGGCAGTGAACTCAGAATGGCCCCGCAGTAACACAAGGGCCGCAGTAACACAAGGGCCGCAGTAACACAAGGTGCAGTAACACAAGGGCCGCAGTTACACAAGGGCCGCAGTAACACAAGGGCCACAGTAACACAAGAGCCGCAGTAACACAAGGGCCGCAGTAACACAAGGGCCGCAGTAACACAAGAGCCGCAATAACACAAAGGCCGCAGTAACACAAGGGCCGCAGTAACACAAGGGCCGCAGGAGCACAAGGGCCGCAGTAACACAAGGGCCGCAGTAACACAAGGGCCGCAGTAACACAAGGGCCGCAGTAACACAAGGGCCGCAGTAACACAAGGGCCGCATTAACACTAGGGCCGCAGTAACACAAGCGACGCAGTAACATAACGGCCGCAGTAACACAAGGGCCGCAGTAACACAAGGGCCGCAGTAACATTAGGGCCACAGTAACACAAGGGCCGCAGTAACACAAGGGCCACAGTAACACAAGGGCCGCAGTAACACAAGGGCCGCAGTAACACAAGGGCCGCAGTAACATAAGGGCCGCAGTAACACAAGGGCCGCAGTAACATAAGGGCCGCAGTAACATTAGGGCCACAGTAACACAAGGGCAGCAGTAACATTTGGGCCTCAGTAACATAAGGGCCGCAGTAACACAAGGGCCGCAGTAACACAAGGGCCGCAGTAACACTAGAGCCGCAGTAACATTAGGGCCACAGTAACACAAGGGCCGCAGTAACATAACGGCCGCAGTAACACAAGGGCCGCAGTAACACAATGGCCGCAGTAACATTAGGGCCACAGTAACACAAGGGCCGCAGTAACACAAGGGCCGCAGTAAAACAAGGGCCGCAGTAACACAAGGGTCGCAGTAACATTAGGGCCACAGTAACACAAGGGCTGCAGAACACAAGGGCCACAGTAACACAAGGGCTGCAATAACACAAGGGCCGCAGTAACACAAGGGCCGCAGTAACACAAGGGCTGCAGTAACACAAGGGCCGCAGTAACACAAGGGCCGCAGGAACATAACGGCCACAGTAACACAAGGGCCACAGTAACATTTGGGCCTCAGTAACATAAGGGCCGCAGTAACACAAGGGCCACAGTAACATTAGGGCCACAGTAACACAAGGGCCACAGTAACATTATAGTCATAGAGGTTTAGACCATGAAAACAGGCCCTTCAGTCCAACTTGCCCATGCAGCCCAGTTTTTACCACTAAGTTAGTCCAAATTGCACTTATTGGGCCCATAACAATCTATACCCAGCTTTCATATACAATTGTTCAGGATCGCAGTAACACAAGGGCTGCAGTAACACAAGGGCCGCAGTAACACAAGGGCCACAGTAACACAAGGGCCGCAGTAACACAAGGGCCGCAGTAACACAAGGGCCGCAGTAACATTAGGGCCACAGTAACACAAGGGCCGCAGTAACACAAGGGCCACAGTAACACAAGGGCCGCAGTAACATAAGGGCCGCAGTAACAGAAGGGCCGCAGTAACACAAGGGCCACAGTAACACAAGGGCCACAGTAACACAAGGGCCGCAGTAACACAAGGGCCGCAGTAACATTAGGGCCACAGTAACACAAGGGCCGCAGTAACATTAGGGCCACATTAACACAAGGGCCGCAGTAACACAAGGGCCGCAGTAACACAAGGGCCGCAGTAACACATGGTCCGCAGTAACACTAGGGCCACAGTAACACATGGGCCGCAGTAACATAACGGCCGCAGTAACACAAGGGCCGCAGTAACATTAGGGCCACAGTAACACAAGGGCCGCAGTAACACAAGGGCCGCAGTAACATTAGGGCCACAGTAACACAAGGGCAGCAGTAACATTTGGGCCTCAGTAACATAAGGGCCGCAGTAACACAAGGGCCGCAGTAACACAAGGGCCGCAGTAACATTAGGGCCACAGTAACACAAGGGCCGCAGTAACATAACGGCCGCAGTAACACAAGGGCCGCAGTAACACAATGGCCGCAGTAACATTCGGGCCGCAGTAACACAACGGCCGCAGTAAAACAAGGGCCGCAGTAACACAAGGGCCGCAGTAACACAAGGGCCGCAGTAACATTAGGGCCACAGTAACACAAGGGCTGCAGTAACACAAGGGCCACAGTAACACAAGGGCTGCAATAACACAAGGGCCGCAGTAACACAAGGGCCGCAGTAACACAAGGGCCGCAGTAACACAAGGGCCGCAGGAACATTACGGCCACAGTAACACAAGGGCCGCAGTAACACAAGGGCCACAGTAACACAAGGGCCACAAGCGCTGCAGTAACACAAGGGCCGCAGTAACATTAGGGCCACATTAACACAAGGGCCGCAGTAACACAAGGGCCGCAGTAACACAAGGGCCGCAGTAACACAAGGGCCGCAGTAACACAAGGGCCACAGTAACACAAGGGCCGCAGTAACACAAGGGCCACAGTAACACAAGGGCCACAGTAACACAAGGGCCACAGTAACACAAGGGCCGCAGTAACACAAGGGCCGCAGTAACATTAGGGCCACATTAACACAAGGGCCGCAGTAACACAAGGGCCACAGTAACACAAGGGCCTCAGTAACACAAGGGCCTCAGTAACACAAGGGCCGCAGTAACACAAGGGCCACAGGAACACAAGGGCCGCAGTAACACAAGGGCCGCAGTAACACAAGGGCCGCAGTAACACAAGGGCCGCAGGAACACAAGGGCCGCAGTAACACAAGGGCCACAGGAACACAAGGGCGGCAGTAACACAAGGGCCGCAGTAACACTAGGGCCACATTAACACAAGGGCCGCAGTAACACAAGGGCCACAGGAACACAAGGGCGGCAGTAACACAAGGGCCGCAGTAACACAAGGGCCTCAGTAACACAAGGGCCGCAGTAACACAAGAGCTGCAGTAACACAAGAGCTGCAGTAACACAAGGGCCGCAGGAACACAAGGGCCACAGTAACACAAGGGCCGCAGTAACACAAAGGCGGAAGTAACATAAGGGCCGCAGTAACACAATGGCCGCAGTAACATTCGGGCCGCAGTAACACAACGGCCGCAGTAAAACAAGGGCCGCAGTAACACAAGGGCCGCAGTAACACAAGGGCCACAGGAACACAAGGGCGGCAGTAACACAAGGGCCGCAGTAACACAAGGGCCTCAGTAACACAAGGGCCGCAGTAACACAAGAGCTGCAGTAACACAAGAGCTGCAGTAACACAAGGGCCGCAGGAACACAAGGGCCACAGTAACACAAGGGCCGCAGTAACACAAGGGCCGCAGTAACACAAGGGCCGCAGTAACACAAGGGCCACAGGAACACAAGGGCGGCAGTAACACAAGGGCCGCAGTAACACAAGGGCCTCAGTAACACAAGGGCCGCAGTAACACAAGAGCTGCAGTAACACAGGAGCTGCAGTAACACAAGGGCCGCAGTAACACAAGGGCCGCAGTAACACAAGGGCCGCAGTAACATTAGGGCCACAGTAACACAAGGGCCGCAGTAACACAAGGGCCGCAGTAACATAAGGGCCGCAGTAACACAAGGGCCGCAGTAACACAAGGGCCGCAGTAACATTAGGGCCACAGTAACACAAGGGCAGCGGTAACATTTGGGCCTCAGTAACATAAGGGCCGCAGTAACACAAGGGCCGCAGTAACACAAGGGCCGCAGTAACATTAGGGCCGCAGGAACACAAGGGCCACAGTAACACAAGGGCCGCAGTAACATTAGGGCCACAGTAACACAAGGGCCGCAGTAACATAACGGCCGCAGTAACACAAGGGCCGCAGTAACACAATGGCCGCAGTAACATTAGGGCCACAGTAACACAACGGCCGCAGTAAAACAAGGGCCGCAGTAACACAAGAGCCGCAGTAACACTAGGGCCACAGTAACACAAGGGCTGCAGTAACACAAGGGCCACAGTAACACAAGGGCTGCAATAACACAAGGGCCGCAGTAACACAAGGGCCGCAGTAACATTAGGGCCACAGTAACACAAGGGCCGCAGTAACATTAGGGCCACATTAACACAAGGGCCGCAGTAACACAAGGGCCGCAGTAACACAAGGGCCGCAGTAACACATGGGCCGCAGTAACACTAGGGCCACAGTAACACAAGGGCCGCAGTAACATAACGGCCGCAGTGACACAAGGGCCGCAGTAACATTAGGGCCACAGTAACACAAGGGCCGCAGTAACACAAGGGCTGCAGTAAAACAAGGTCCGCAGTAACACAAGGGCCGCAGTAACACAAGGGCCACAGTAACACAAGAGCTGCAGTAACACAAGAGCTGCAGTAACACAAGGGCCGCAGGAACACAAGGGCCACAGTAACACAAGGGCCGCAGTAACACAAGGGCCGCAGTAACACAAGGGCCGCAGTAACACAAGGGCCGCAGTAACACAAGGGCCGCAGTAACACAAGGGCCACAGGAACACAAGGGCGGCAGTAACACAAGGGCCGCAGTAACACAAGGGCCTCAGTAACACAAGGGCCGCAGTAACACAAGAGCTGCAGTAACACAGGAGCTGCAGTAACACAAGGGCCGCAGTAACACAAGGGCCGCAGTAACACAAGGGCCGCAGTAACATTAGGGCCACAGTAACACAAGGGCCGCAGTAACACAAGGGCCGCAGTAACATAAGGGCCGCAGTAACACAAGGGCCGCAGTAACACAAGGGCCGCAGTAACATTAGGGCCACAGTAACACAAGGGCAGCGGTAACATTTGGGCCTCAGTAACATAAGGGCCGCAGTAACACAAGGGCCGCAGTAACACAAGGGCCGCAGTAACATTAGGGCCGCAGGAACACAAGGGCCACAGTAACACAAGGGCCGCAGTAACATTAGGGCCACAGTAACACAAGGGCCGCAGTAACATAACGGCCGCAGTAACACAAGGGCCGCAGTAACACAATGGCCGCAGTAACATTAGGGCCACAGTAACACAACGGCCGCAGTAAAACAAGGGCCGCAGTAACACAAGAGCCGCAGTAACATTAGGGCCACAGTAACACAAGGGCTGCAGTAACACAAGGGCCACAGTAACACAAGGGCTGCAATAACACAAGGGCCGCAGTAACACAAGGGCCGCAGTAACATTAGGGCCACAGTAACACAAGGGCCGCAGTAACATTAGGGCCACATTAACACAAGGGCCGCTGTAACACAAGGGCCGCAGTAACACAAGGGCCGCAGTAACACATGGGCCGCAGTAACACTAGGGCCACAGTAACACAAGGGCCGCAGTAACATAACGGCCGCAGTAACACAAGGGCCGCAGTAACATTAGGGCCACAGTAACACAAGGGCCGCAGTAACACAAGGGCCGCAGTAACATTAGGGCCACAGTAACACAAGGGCAGCAGTAACATTTGGGCCACAGTAACATAAGGGCCGCAGTAACACAAGGGCCGCAGTAACACAAGGGCCGCAGTAACATTAGGGCCACAGTAACATAACGGCCGCAGTAACACAAGGGCCGCAGTAACACAATGGCCGCAGTAACATTCGGGCCACAGTAACACAACGGCCGCAGTAAAACAAGGGCCGCAGTAACACAAGGGCCGCAGTAACATTAGGGCCACAGTAACACAAGGGCTGCAGTAACACAAGGGCCACAGTAACACAAGGGCTGCAATAACACAAGGGCCGCACTAACACAAGGGCCGCAGTAACACAAGGGCTGCAGTAACACAAGGGCCGCAGTAACACAAGGGCCGCAGGAACATTACGGCCACAGTAACACAAGGGCCGCAGTAACACAAGGGCCACAATAACACAAGGGCCACAAGCGCTGCAGTAACACAAGGGCCGCAGTAACATTAGGGCCACATTAACACAAGGGCCGCAGAAACACAAGGGCCGCAGTAACACAAGGGCCTCAGTAACACAAGGGCCACAGTAACACAAGGGCCGCAGTAACACAAGGGCCACAGTAACACAAGGGCCACAGTAACACAAGGGCCACAGTAACACAAGGGCCGCAAGCGCTGAAGTAACACAAGGGCCGCAGTAACACAAGAGCCGCAGTAACATTAGGGCCACATTAACACAAGGGCCGCAGTAACACAAGGGCCACAGTAACACAAGGGCCTCAGTAACACAAGGGCCTCAGTAACACAAGGGCCGCAGTAACACAAGGGCCACAGGAACACAAGGGCGGCAGTAACACAAGGGCCGCAGTAACACTAGGGCCACATTAACACAAGGGCCGCAGTAACATTAGGGCCACATTAACACAAGGGCCGCAGTAACACAAGGGCCACAGTAACACAAGGGCCACAGTAACACAAGGGTCTCAGTAACACAAGGGCCTCAGTAACACAAGGGCCGCAGTAACACAAGGGCCGCAGTAACACAAGGGCCGCAGTAACACAAGGGCCGCAGTAACATTCGGGCCACAGTAACACAAGGGCCGCAGTAACATTAGGGCCACATTAACACAAGGGCCGCAGTAACACAAGGGCCACAGTAACACAAGGGCCACAGTAACACAACGGCCTCAGTAACACAAGGGCCTCAGTAACACAAGGGCCGCAGTAACACAAGGGCCGCAGTAACACAATGGCCACAGGAACACAAGGGCGGCAGTAACACAAGGGCCGCAGTAACACAAGGGCCTCAGTAACACAAGGGCCGCAGTAACACAAGAGCTGCAGTAACACAAGGGCCACAGTAACACAAGGGCCGCAGTAACACAAGGGCGGCAGTAACATAAGGGCCGCAGTAACACAAGGGCCGCAGTAACATAAGGGCCGCAGTAACACAAGGGCCGCAGTAACACAAGGGCCGCAGTAACATTAGGGCCACAGTAACACAAGGGCAGCAGTAACATTTGGGCCTCAGTAACATAAGGGCCGCAGTAACACAAGGGCCGCAGTAACACAAGGGCCGCAGTAACATTAGGGCCGCAGGAACACAAGGGCCACAGTAACACAAGGGCCGCAGTAACATTAGGGCCACAGTAACACAAGGGCCGCAGTAACATAACGGCCGCAGTAACACAAGGGCCGCAGTAACACAATGGCCGCAGTAACATTAGGGCCACAGTAACACAACGGCCGCAGTAAAACAAGGGCCGCAGTAACACAAGGGCCGCAGTAACATTAGGGCCACAGTAACACAAGGGCTGCAGTAACACAATGGCCACAGTAACACAAGGGCTGCAATAACACAAGGGCCGCAGTAACACAAGGGCTACAGTAACATTTGGGCCTCAGTAACATAAGGGCCGCAGTAACACAAGGGCCACAGTAACATTAGGGCCACAGTAACACAAGGGCCACAGTAACATTATAGTCATAGAGGTTTAGAACATGAAAACAGGCCCTTCAGTCCAACTTGCCCATGCAGCCCAGTTTTTACCACTAAGTTAGTCCAAATTGCACTTATTGGGCCCATAACAATCTATACCCAGCTTTCATATACAATTGTTCAGGATCGCAGTAACACAAGGGCTGCAGTAACACAAGGGCCTCAGTAACACAAATGCCGCAGTAACACAAGGGCCGCAGTAACACAAGGGCCACAGTAACACAAGGGCAACAGTAACACAAGGGCCGCAGTAACACAAGGGCCACAGTAACATAAGGGCCGCAGTAACACAAGGGCCGCAGTAACATTAGGGCCACAGTAACACAAGGGCCGCAGTAACACAAGGGCCACAGTAACACAAGGGCCACATTAACACAAGGGCCACAGTAACACAAGGGCCGCAGTAACACAAGGGCCTCAGTAACACAAGGGTCGCAGTAACAAAAGGGTCACAGTAACACAAGGGCCACAGTAACACAAGGGCCGCAGTAACACAAGGGCCGCAGTAACACAAGGGCCGCAGTAACATAAGGGCCGCAGTAACATTAGGGCCACAGTAACACAAGGGCCGCAGTAACATTAGGGCCACATTAACACAAGGGCCTCAGTAACACAAGGGCCGCAGTAACACAAGGGCCGCAGTAACACAAGGGCCTCAGTAACACAAGGACCGCAGTAACACAAGGGCCGCAGTAACACAAGGACCGCAGTAACACAAGGGCCACAGGAACACAAGGGCGGCAGTAACAAAAGGGCCGCAGTAACACAAGGGCCTCAGTAACACAAGGACCGCAGTAACACAAGGGCGGCAGTAACACAAGAGCTGCAGTAACACAAGGGCCGCAGGAACACAAGGGCCACAATAACACAAGGGCCGCAGTAACACAAGGGCCGCAGTAACATAAGGGCCGCAGTAACACAAGGGCCGCAGTAACACAAGGGCCGCAGTAACATTAGGGCCACAGTAACACAAGGGCCGCAGTAATATAAGGGCTGCAGTAACACAAGGGCTGCGGTAACACAAGGGCCACAGTAACACAAGGGCCACAGTAACAGAAGGGCCGCAAGCGCTGCAGTAACACAAGGGCCGCAGTAACACAAGGGCCACAGTAACACAAGGGCCGCAGTAACACAAGGGCCACAGGAACACAAGGGCAGCAGTAACATTTGGGCCTTAGTAACATAAGGGCCGCAGTAACACAAGGGTCGCAGTAACACAAGGGCCGCAGTAACATTAGGGCCACAGTAACATAACGGCCGCAGTAACACAAGGGCCGCAGTAACACAATGGCCGCAGTAACATTCGGGCCACAGTAACACAACGGCCGCAGTAAAACAAGGGCCGCAGTAACACAAGGGCCGCAGTAACATTAGGGCCACAGTAACACAAGGGCTGCAGTAACACAAGGGCCACAGTAACACAAGGGCTGAAATAACACAAGGGCCGCAGTAACACAAGGGCCGCAGTAACACAAGGGCTGCAGTAACACAAGGGCCGCAGTAACACAAGGGCCGCAGGAACATTACGGCCACAGTAACACAAGGGCCGCAGTAACACAAGGGCCACAATAACACAAGGGCCACAAGCGCTGCAGTAACACAAGGGCCGCAGTAACATTAGGGCCACATTAACACAAGGGCCGCAGAAACACAAGGGCCGCAGTAACATAAGGGCCTCAGTAACACAAGGGCCACAGTAACACAAGGGCCGCAGTAACACAAGGGCCACAGTAACACAAGGCCCACAGTAACACAAGGGCCACAGTAACACAAGGGCCGCAAGCGCTGCAGTAACACAAGGGCCGCAGTAACACAAGAGCCGCAGTAACATTAGGGCCACATTAACACAAGGGCCGCAGTAACACAAGGGCCACAGTAACACAAGGGCCTCAGTAACACAAGGGCCTCAGTAACACAAGGGCCGCAGTAACACAAGGGCCACAGGAACACAAGGGCGGCAGTAACACAAGGGCCGCAGTAACACTAGGGCCACATTAACACAAGGGCCGCAGTAACATTAGGGCCACATTAACACAAGGGCCGCAGTAACACAAGGGCCACAGTAACACAAGGGCCACAGTAACACAAGGGTCTCAGTAACACAAGGGCCTCAGTAACACAAGGGCCGCAGTAACACAAGGGCCACAGCAACACAAGGGCGGCAGTAACATAAGGGCCGCAGTAACACAAGGGCCGCAGTAACACAAGGGCCGCAGTAACACAAGGGCCGCAGTAACATTAGGGCCACAGTAACACAAGGGCCGCAGTAACACAAGGGCCGCAGTAACATAAGGGCCGCAGTAACACAAGGGCCGCAGTAACATTAGGGCCACAGTAACACAAGGGCAGCAGTAACATTTGGGCCTCAGTAACACAAGGGCCGCAGTAACACAAGGGCCGCAGTAACACAAGGGCCGCAGTAACATTAGGGCCACAGTAACACAACGGCCGCAGTAAAACAAGGGCCGCAGTAACACAAGGGCCGCAGTAACATTAGAGCCACAGTAACACAAGGGCTGCAGTAACACAAGGGCCGCAGTAACACAAGGGCCGCAGTAACACAAGGGCTACAGTAACATTTGGGCCTCAGTAACATAAGGGCCGCAGTAACACAAGGGCCACAGTAACACAAGGGCCACAGTAACATTATAGTCATAGAGGTTTAGAACATGAAAACAGGCCCTTCAGTCCAACTTGCCCATGCAGCCCAGTTTTTACCACTAAGTTAGTCCAAATTGCACTTATTGGGCCCATAACAATCTATACCCAGCTTTCATATACAATTGTTCAGGATCGCAGTAACACAAGGGCTGCAGTAACACAAGGGCCTCAGTAACACAAATGCCGCAGTAACACAAGGGCCGCAGTAAC
This sequence comes from Scyliorhinus torazame, assembly GCF_047496885.1. Taxonomy (NCBI): domain Eukaryota; kingdom Metazoa; phylum Chordata; class Chondrichthyes; order Carcharhiniformes; family Scyliorhinidae; genus Scyliorhinus; species Scyliorhinus torazame. Next base: position 26,530,779 of record NC_092728.1, on the reverse strand, counting down.
ATAAGGGCCGCAGTAACACAAGGGCCGCAGTAACATTATAACCACATTAACACAAGGGCCTCAGTAACACAAGGGCCGCAGTAACACAAGGGCCGCAGTAACACAAGGGCCGCAGTAACACAAGGGCCGCAGTAACACAAGGGCCGCAGTAACACAAGGGCCACAGTAACACAAGGGCCGCAGTAACATTAGGGCCACAGTAACAAAAGGGCCGCAGTAACATTAGGGCCACATTAACACAAGGGCCGCAGTAACACAAGGGCCGCAGTAACACAAGGGCCACAGGAACACAAGGGCGGCAGTAACACAAGGGCCGCAGTCACACAAGGGCCTCAGTAACACAAGGGCCGCAGTAACACAAGAGCCGCAGTAACACAAGAGCCGCAGGAACACAAGGGCCACAGTAACACAAGGGCCGCAGTAACACAAGGCCGGCAGTAACATAAGGGCCGCAGTAACACAAGGGCCGCAGTAACACAAGGGCCGCAGTAACATTAGGGCCACAGTAACACAAGGGCCGCAGTAACACAAGGGCCACAGTAACACAAGGGCAGCAGTAACATTTGGGCCTCAGTAACATAAGGGCCGCAGTAACACAAGGGCCGCAGTAACACAAGGGCCGCAGTAACATTAGGGCCGCAGGAACACAAGGGCCACAGTAACACAAGGGCCACAGTAACACAAGGGCCACAAGCGCTGCAGTAACACAAGGGCCGCAGTAACATTAGGGCCACATTAACACAAGGGCCGCAGTAACACAAGGGCCACAGTAACACAAGGGCCACAGTAACACAAGGGCCTCAGTAACACAAGGGCCTCAGTAACACAAGGGCCGCAGTAACACAAGGGCCGCAGTAACACAAGGGCCGCAGTAACACAAGGGCCACAGGAACACAAGGGCGGCAGTAACACAAGGGCCGCAGTAACATTAGGGCCACATTAACACAAGGGCCGCAGTAACACAAGGGCCGCAGTAACATTAGGGCCACATTAACACAAGGGCCACAGTAACACAAGGGCCACAGTAACACAAGGGCCTCAGTAACTCAAGGGCCTCAGTATCACAAGGGCCGCAGTAACACAAGGGCCGCAGTAACACAAGGGCCACAGGAACACAAGGGCGGCAGTAACACAAGGGCGGCAGTAACACAAGGGCCTCAGTAACACAAGGGCCGCAGTAACACAAGGGCCGCAGTAACACAAGAGCTGCAGTAACACAAGGGCCGCAGGAACACAAGGGCCACAGTAACACAAGGGCCGCAGTAACACAAGGGCGGCAGTAACATAAGGGCCGCAGTAACACAAGGGCTGCAGTAACACAAGGGCCGCAGTAACATTAGGGCCACAGTAACACAAGGGCCGCAGTAATATAAGGGCTGCAGTAACACAAGGGCTGCGGTAACACAAGGGCCGCAGTAACACAAGGGCCGCAGTAACACAAGGGCCGCAGTAACACAAGGGCCACAGTAACACAAGGGCCACAGTAACACAAGGGCCGCAGTAACATTAGGGCCACAGTAACACAAAGGCTGCGGTAACACAAGGGCCGCAGTAACACAAGGGCCGCAGTAACATTCGGGCCACAGTAACACAAGTGCCGCAGTAACATTAGGGCCACATTAACACAAGGGCCGCAGTAACACAAGGGCCACAGTAACACAAGGGCCACAGTAACACAACGGCCTCAGTAACTCAAGGGCCTCAGTAACACAAGGGCCGCAGTAACACAAGGGCCGCAGTAACACAACGGCCACAGGAACACAAGGGCGGCAGTAACACAAGGGCCGCAGTAACACAAGGGCCTCAGTAACACAAGGGCCGCAGTAACACAAGAGCTGCAGTAACACAAGGGCCACAGTAACACAAGGGCCGCAGTAACACAAGGGCGGCAGTAACATAAGGGCCGCAGTAACACAAGGGCCGCAGTAACACAAGGGCCGCAGTAACACAAGGGCCGCAGTAACATTAGGGCCACAGTAACACAAGGGCCGCAGTAACACAAGGGCCGCAGTAACATAAGGGCCGCAGTAACACAAGGGCCGCAGTAACACAAGGGCCGCAGTAACACAAGGGCAGCAGTAACATTTGGGCCTCAGTAACATAAGGGCCGCAGTAACACAAGGGCCACAGTAACATTATAGTCATAGAGGTTTAGAACATGAAAACAGGCCCTTCAGTCCAACTTGCCCATGCAGCCCAGTTTTTACCACTAAGTTAGTCCAAATTGCACTTATTGGGCCCATAACAATCTATACCCAGCTTTCATATACAATTGTTCAGGATCGCAGTAACACAAGGGCTGCAGTAACACAAGGGCCTCAGTAACACAAATGCCGCAGTAACACAAGGGCCGCAGTAACATAAGGGCCGCAGTCACACAAGGGCCTCAGTAACACAAGGGCCGCAGTAACACAAGAGCCGCAGTAACACAAGGGCCGCAGGAACACAAGGGCCACAGTAACACAAGGGCCGCAGTAACACAAGGGCGGCAGTAACATAAGGGCCGCAGTAACACAAGGGCCGCAGTAACACAAGGGCCGCAGTAACATTAGGGCCACAGTAACACAAGGGCCGCAGTAACACAAGGGCCACAGTAACACAAGGGCAGCAGTAACATTTGGGCCTCAGTAACATAAGGGCCGCAGTAACACAAGGGCCGCAGTAACACAAGGGCCGCAGTAACATTAGGGCCGCAGGAACACAAGGGCCACAGTAACACAAGGGCCACAGTAACACAAGGGCCACAAGCGCTGCAGTAACACAAGGGCCGCAGTAACATTAGGGCCACATTAACACAAGGGCCGCAGTAACACAAGGGCCACAGTAACACAAGGGCCACAGTAACACAAGGGCCTCAGTAACACAAGGGCCTCAGTAACACAAGGGCCGCAGTAACACAAGGGCCGCAGTAACACAAGGGCCACAGGAACACAAGGGCGGCAGTAACACAAGGGCCGCAGTAACATTAGGGCCACATTAACACAAGGGCCGCAGTAACACAAGGGCCGCAGTAACATTAGGGCCACATTAACACAAGGGCCACAGTAACACAAGGGCCACAGTAACACAAGGGCCTCAGTAACTCAAGGGCCTCAGTAACACAAGGGCCGCAGTAACACAAGGGCCGCAGTAACACAAGGGCCACAGGAACACAAGGGCGGCAGTAACACAAGGGCGGCAGTAACACAAGGGCCTCAGTAACACAAGGGCCGCAGTAACACAAGGGCCGCAGTAACACAAGAGCTGCAGTAACACAAGGGCCGCAGGAACACAAGGGCCACAGTAACACAAGGGCCGCAGTAACACAAGGGCGGCAGTAACATAAGGGCCGCAGTAACACAAGGGCTGCAGTAACACAAGGGCCGCAGTAACATTAGGGCCACAGTAACACAAGGGCCGCAGTAATATAAGGGCTGCAGTAACACAAGGGCTGCGGTAACACAAGGGCCGCAGTAACACAAGGGCGGCAGTAACACAAGGGCCGCAGTAACACAAGGGCCACAGTAACACAAGGGCCACAGTAACACAAGGGCCCCAGTAACATTCGGGCCACAGTAACACAAGGGCCGCAGTAACATTAGGGCCACATTAACACAAGGGCCGCAGTAACACAAGGGCCACAGTAACACAAGGGCCGCAGTAACATTAGGGCCACATTAACACAAGGGCCGCAGTAACACAAGGGCCACAGTAACACAAGGGCCACAGTAACACAACGGCCTCAGTAACACAAGGGCCTCAGTAACACAAGGGCCGCAGTAACACAAGGGCCGCAGTAACACAACGGCCACAGGAACACAAGGGCGGCAGTAACACAAGGGCCGCAGTAACACAAGGGCCTCAGTAACACAAGGGCCGCAGTAACACAAGAGCTGCAGTAACACAAGGGCCACAGTAACACAAGGGCCGCAGTAACACAAGGGCGGCAGTAACATAAGGGCCGCAGTAACACAAGGGCCGCAGTAACACAAGGGCCGCAGTAACACAAGGGCCGCAGTAACATTAGGGCCACAGTAACACAAGGGCCGCAGTAACACAAGGGCCGCAGTAACATAAGGGCCGCAGTAACACAAGGGCCGCAGTAACACAAGGGCCGCAGTAACACAAGGGCAGCAGTAACATTTGGGCCTCAGTAACATAAGGGCCGCAGTAACACAAGGGCCACAGTAACATTATAGTCATAGAGGTTTAGAACATGAAAACAGGCCCTTCAGTCAAACTTGCCCATGCAGCCCAGTTTTTACCACTAAGTTAGTCCAAATTGCACTTATTGGGCCCATAACAATCTATACCCAGCTTTCATATACAATTGTTCAGGATCGCAGTAACACAAGGGCTGCAGTAACACAAGGGCCTCAGTAACACAAATGCCGCAGTAACACAAGGGCCGCAGTAACATAAGGGCCGCAGTAACATAAGGGCCACAGTAACACAAGGGCCGCAGTAACATTATAACCACATTAACACAAGGGCCTCAGTAACACAAGGGCCGCAGTAACACAAGGGCCGCAGTAACACAAGGGCCTCAGTAACACAAGGACCGCAGTAACACAAGGGCCACAGGAACACAAGGGCGGCAGTAACACAAGGGCCGCAGTAACACAAGGGCCTCAGTAACACAAGGACCGCAGTAACACAAGGGCGGCAGTAACACAAGAGCTGCAGTAACACAAGGGCCGCAGGAACACAAGGGCCACAATAACACAAGGGCCGCAGTAACACAAGGGCCGCAGTAACAGAAGGGCCGCAGTAACACAAGGGCCGCAGTAACACAAGGGCCGCAGTAACATTAGGGCCACAGTAACACAAGGGCCGCAGTGATATAAGGGCTGCAGTAACACAAGGGCTGCGGTAACACAAGGGCCGCAGTAACACAAGGGCCGCAGTAACACAAGGGCCGCAGTAACACAAGGGCCGCAGTAACACAAGGGCCACAGTAACACAAGGGCCACAGTAACACAAGGGCGGCAGTAACATTAGGGCCACAGTAACACAAAGGCTGCGGTAACACAAGGGCCGCAGTAACACAAGGGCCACAGTAACATTAGGGCCACAGTAACAAAAGGGCCGCAGTAACATTAGGGCCACATTAACACAAGGGCCGCAGTAACACAAGGGCCGCAGTAACACAAGGGCCACAGGAACACAAGGGCGGCAGTAACACAAGGGCCGCAGTCACACAAGGGCCTCAGTAACACAAGGGCCGCAGTAACACAAGAGCCGCAGTAACACAAGGGCCGCAGGAACACAAGGGCCACAGTAACATAAGGGCCGCAGTAACACAAGGGCGGCAGTAACATAAGGGCCGCAGTAACACAAGGGCCGCAGTAACACAAGGGCCGCAGTAACATTAGGGCCACAGTAACACAAGGGCCGCAGTAACACAAGGGCCACAGTAACACAAGGGCAGCAGTAACATTTGGGCCTCAGTAACATAAGGGCCGCAGGAACACAAGGGCCGCAGTAACACAAGGGCCGCAGTAACATTAGGGCCGCAGGAACACAAGGGCCACAGTAACACAAGGGCCACAGTAACACAAGGGCCACAAGCGCTGCAGTAACACAAGGGCCGCAGTAACATTAGGGCCACATTAACACAAGGGCCGCAGTAACACAAGGGCCACAGTAACACAAGGGCAACAGTAACACAAGGGCCTCAGTAACACAAGGGCCTCAGTAACACAAGGGCCGCAGTAACACAAGGGCCGCAGTAACACAAGGGCCACAGGAACACAAGGGCGGCAGTAACACAAGGGCGGCAGTAACATTAGGGCCACATTAACACAAGGGCCGCAGTAACACAACGGCCGCAGTAACATTAGGGCCACATTAACACAAGGGCCACAGTAACACAAGGGCCACAGTAACACAAGGGCCTCAGTAACTCAAGGGCCTCAGTAACACAAGGGCCGCAGTAACACAAGGGCCGCAGTAACACAAGGGCCACAGGAACACAAGGGCGGCAGTAACACAAGGGCGGCAGTAACACAAGGGCCTCAGTAACACAAGGGCCGCAGTAACACAAGGGCCGCAGTAACACAAGAGCCGCAGTAACACAAGGGCCGCAGGAACACAAGGGCCACAGTAACACAAGGGCCGCAGTAACACAAGGGCGGCAGTAACATAAGGGCCGCAGTAACACAAGGGCTGCAGTAACACAAGGGCCGCAGTAACATTAGGGCCACAGTAACACAAGGGCCGCAGTAATATAAGGGCTGCAGTAACACAAGGGCTGCGGTAACACAAGGGCCGCAGTAACACAAGGGCCGCAGTAACACAAGGGCCGCAGTAACACAAGGGCCACAGTAACACAAGGGCCACAGTAACACAAGGGCCGCAGTTACACTAGGGCCACAGTAACACAAAGGCTGCGGTAACACAAGGGCCGCAGTAACACAAGGGCCGCAGTAACATTCGGGCCACAGTAACACAAGGGCCGCAGTAACATTAGGGCCACATTAACACAAGGGCCGCAGTAACACAAGGGCCACAGTAACACAAGGGCCACAGTAACACAACGGCCTCAGTAACACAAGGGCCTCAGTAACACAAGGGCCGCAGTAACACAAGGGCCGCAGTAACACAACGGCCACAGGAACACAAGGGCGGCAGTAACACAAGGGCCGCAGTAACACAAGGGCCTCAGTAACACAAGGGCCGCAGTAACACAAGAGCTGCAGTAACACAAGGGCCACAGTAACACAAGGGCCGCAGTAACACAAGGGCGGCAGTAACATAAGGGCCGCAGTAACACAAGGGCCGCAGTAACACAAGGGCCGCAGTAACACAAGGGCCGCAGTAACACAAGGGCCGCAGTAACACAAGGGCAGCAGTAACATTTGGGCCTCAGTAACATAAGGGCCGCAGTAACACAAGGGCCGCAGTAACACAAGGGCCGCAGTAACATTAGGGCCGCAGGAACACAAGGGCCACAGTAACACAAGGGCCGCAGTAACATTAGGGCCACAGTAACACAAGGGCCGCAGTAACATAACGGCCGCAGTAACACAAGGGCCGCAGTAACACAATGGCCGCAGTAACATTAGGGCCACAGTAACACAACGGCCGCAGGAAAACAAGGGCCGCAGTAACACAAGGGCCGCAGTAACATTAGGGCCACAGTAACACAAGGGCTGCAGTAACACAATGGCCACAGTAACACAAGGGCTGCAATAAACAAGGGCCGCAGTAACACAAGGGCTACAGTAACATTTGGGCCTCAGTAACATAAGGGCCGCAGCAACACAAGGGCCACAGTAACATTAGGGCCACAGTAACACAAGGGCCACAGTAACATTATAGTCATAGAGGTTTAGAACATGAAAACAGGCCCTTCAGTCCAACTTGCCCATGCAGCCCAGTTTTTACCACTAAGTTAGTCCAAATTGCACTTATTGGGCCCATAACAATCTATACCCAGCTTTCATATACAATTGTTCAGGATCGCAGTAACACAAGGGCTGCAGTAACACAAGGGCCTCAGTAACACAAATGCCGCAGTAACACAAGGGCCGCAGTAACACAAGGGCCGCAGTAACACAAGGGCCACAGTAACACAAGGGCAACAGTAACACAAGGGCCGCAGTAACACAAGGGCCACAGTAACATAAGGGCCGCAGTAACACAAGGGCCGCAGTAACATTAGGGTCACAGTAACACAAGGGCCACAGTAACACAAGGGCCGCAGTAACACAAGGGCCGCAGTAACACAAGGGCCGCCGTAACATAAGGGCCGCAGTAACATTAGGGCCACAGTAACACAAGGGCCGCAGTAACATTAGGGCCACATTAACACAAGGGCCTCAGTAACACAAGGGCCGCAGTAACACATGGGCCGCAGTAACACAAGGGCCTCAGTAACACAAGGACCGCAGTAACACAAGGGCCGCAGTAACACAAGGACCGCAGTAACACAAGGGCCACAGGAACACAAGGGCGGCAGTAACAAAAGGGCCGCAGTAACACAAGGGCCTCAGTAACACAAGGACCGCAGTAACACAAGGGCGGCAGTAACACAAGAGCTGCAGTAACACAAGGGCCGCAGGAACACAAGGGCCACAATAACACAAGGGCCGCAGTAACACAAGGGCCGCAGTAACATAAGGGCCGCAGTAACACAAGGGCCGCAGTAACACAAGGGCCGCAGTAACATTAGGGCCACAGTAACACAAGGGCCGCAGTAATATAAGGGCTGCAGTAACACAAGGGCTGCGGTAACACAAGGGCCGCAGTAACACAAGGGCCGCAGTAACACAAGGGCCCCAGTAACACAAGGGCCACAGTAACACAAGGGCCACAGTAACACAAGGGCCACAGTAACACAAGGGCCGCAGTAACATTAGGGCCACAGTAACACAAGGGCCGCAGTAACACAAGGGCCGCAGTAACATAAGGGCCGCAGTAACACAAGGGCCGCAGTAACACAAGGGCCGCAGTAACATTAGGGCCACAGTAACACAAGGGCAGAAGTAACATTTGGGCCTCAGTAACATAAGGGCCGCAGTAACACAAGGGCCGCAGTAACACAAGGGCCGCAGTAACATTAGGGCCGCAGGAACACAAGGGCCACAGTAACACAAGGGCCGCACTAACATTAGGGCCACAGTAACACAAGGGCCGCAGTAACATAACGGCCGCAGTAACACAAGGGCCGCAGTAACACAATGGCCGCAATAACATTAGGGCCACAGTAACACAACGGCCGCAGTAAAACAAGGGCCGCAGTAACACAAGGGCCGCAGTAACATTAGGGCCACAGTAACACAAGGGCTGCAGTAACACAAGGGCCACAGTAACACAAGGGCTGCAATAACACAAGGGCGGCAGTAACACAACGGCCGCAGTAACACAAATGCCGCAGTACCACAAGGGCCGCAGTAACACAAGGGCCGAAGTAACACAAGGGCCACAGTAACACAAGGACCACAGTAACACAGAGGCCGCAGTAACACAAGGGCCGCAGTAACATAAGGACCGCAGTAACACAAGGGCCGCAGTAACACAAGGGCCACAGTTACACAAGGGCCACAGTAACAGAAGGGCCGCAGTAACACAAGGGCCTCAGTAACACAAGGGTCGCAGTAACAAAAGGGTCACAGTAACACAAGGGCCGCAGTAACACAAGGGCCGCAGTAACACAAGGGCCGCAGTAACATAAGGGCCGCAGTAACACAAGTGCCGCAGTAACATTAGGGCCACAGTAACACAAGGGCCGCAGTAACATTAGGGCCACATTAACACAAGCGCCTCAGTAACACAAGGGCCGCAGTAACACAAGGGCCTCAGTAACACAAGGACCGCAGTAACACAAGGGCCGCAGTAACACAAGGGCCTCAGTAACACAAGGACCGCAGTAACACAAGGGCCACAGGAACACAAGGGCGGCAGTAACACAAGACCCGCAGTAACACAAGGACCACAGTAACATTAGGGCCACAGTAACACAAGGGCCGCAGTAACACAAGGGCCTCAGTAATACAAGGGCCGCAGTAATACAAGAGCTGCAGTAAAACAAGGGTCACAGTAACACAAGGGCCACAGTAACACAAGGACCACAGTAATATTAGGGCCACAGTAACACAAGGGCCGCAGTAACACAAGGGCCACAGTAACACAAGGGCCGCAGTAACATTAGGGCCACAGTAACACAAGGGCCTCAGTAACACAAGGGCTGCAGTAACACAAGGGCCGCAGTAACACAAGGGCCTAAGTAACACAAGGGCCTCAGTAACACAAGGACCGCAGTAACACAAGGGCGGCAGTAACACAAGGGCCTCAGTAACACAAGGACCGCAGTAACACAAGGGCCACAGGAACACAAGGGCGGCAGTAACACAAGGGCCGCAGTAACACAAGGGCCTCAGTAACACAAGGACCGCAGTAACACAAGGGCGGCAGTAACACAAGAGCTGCAGTAACACAAGGGCCGCATGAACACAAGGGCCACAATAACACAAGGGCCGCAGTAACACAAGGGCCGCAGTAACATAAGGGCCGCAGTAACACAAGGGCCGCAGTAACACAAGGGCCGCAGTAACACAAGGGCCGCAGTAACATTAGGGCCACAGTAACACAAGGGCCGCAGTAATATAAGGGCTGCAGTAACACAAGGGCTGCGGTAACACAAGGGCCGCAGTAACACAAGGGCCGCAGTAACACAAGGGCCGCAGTAACACAAGGGCCACAGTAACACAAGGGCCACAGTAACACAAGGGCCGCAGTAACATTAGGGCCACAGTAACACAAAGGCTGCGGTAACACAAGGGCCGCAGTAACACAAGGGCCGCAGTAACATGAGGGCCACAGTAACACAAGGGCCGCAGTAACATTAGGGCCACATTAACACAAGGGCCGCAGTAACACAAGGGCCACAGTAACACAAGGGCCACAGTAACACAAGGGCCTCAGTAACACAAGGGCCTCAGTAACACAAGGGCCTCAGTACAACAAGGGCCGCAGTAACACAAGGGCCGCAGTAACACAAGGGCCACAGTAACACAAGGGCCACAGTAACACAAGGGCCGCAGTAACATTAGGGCCACAGTAACACAAAGGCTGCGGTAACACAAGGGCCGCAGTAACACGAGGGCCGCAGTCACATGAGGGCCACAGGAACACAAGGGCCGCAGTAACATTAGGGCCACATTAACACAAGGGCCGCAGTAACACAAGGGCCACAGTAACACAAGGGCCACAGGTCCACAAGGGCCGCAGTAACACAAGGGCCGCAGTAACACAAGGGCCGCAGTAACACAAGGGCCGCAGTAACATTAGGGCCACAGTAACACAAGGGCAGCAGTAACATTTGGGCATCAGTAACATTAGGGCCGCAGGAACACAAGGGCCACAGTAACACAAGGGCCGCAGTAACATTAGGGCCACAGTAACACAAGGGCCGCAGTAACATAACGGCCGCAGTAACACAAGGGCCGCAGTAACACAATGGCCGCAGTAACATTAGGGCCACAGTAACACAACGGCCGCAGTAAAACAAGGGCCGCAGTAACACAAGGGCCGCAGTAACATTAGGGCCACAGTAACACAAGGGCTGCAGTAACACAAGGGCCACAGTAACATAAGGGCTGAAATAACACAAGGGCCGCAGTAACACAAGGGCTGCAGTAACACAAGGGCTACAGTAACATTTGGGCCTCAGTAACATAAGGGCCGCAGTAACACAAGGGCCACAGTAACATTATAGTCATAGAGGTTTAGAACATGAAAACAGGCCCTTCAGTCCAACTTGCCCATGCAGCCCAGTTTTTACCACTAAGTTAGTCCAAATTGCACTTATTGGGCCCATAACAATCTATACCCAGCTTTCATATACAATTGTTCAGCATCGCAGTAACACAAGGGCCGCAGTAACACAAATGCCGCAGTAACACAAGGGCCGCAGTAACACAAGGGCCGCAGTAACACAAGGGCCGCAGTAACATTAGGGCCACAGTAACACAAGGGCAGCAGTAACATTTGGGCCTCAGTAACATAAGGGCCGCAGTAACACAAGGGCCTCAGTAACACAAGGGCCACAGTAACACAAGGGCCGCAGTAACACAAGGGCCTCAGTAACACAAGGGTCGCAGTAACACAAGGGTCGCAGTAACACAAGGGCCGCAGTAACACAAGGGCCGCAGTAACACAAGGGCCGCAGTAACACAAGGGCCGCAGTAACATAAGGGCCGCAGTAACATTAGGGCCACAGTAACACAAGGGCCGCAGTAACATTAGGGCCACATTAACACAAGGGCCTCAGTAACACAAGGGCCGCAGTAACACAAGGGCCGCAGTAACACAAGGGCCTCAGTAACACAAGGGCGGCAGTAACATAAGAGCTGCAGTAACACAAGGGCCGCAGGAACACAAGGGCCACAATAACACAAGGGCCGCAGTAACACAAGGGCCGCAGTAACATAAGGGCCGCAGTAACACAAGGGCCGCAGTAACACAAGGGCCGCAGTAACATTTGGGCCACAGTAACACAAGGGCCGCAGTAATATAAGGGCCGCAGTAACACAAGGGCCGCAGTAACACAAGGGCCGCAGTAACACAAGGGCCACAGTAATACAAGGGCCACAGTAACACAAGGGCCGCAGTAACATTAGGGCCACAGTAACACAAAGGCTGCGGTAACACAAGGGCCGCAGTAACACAAGGGCCGCAGTAACATTAGGGCCACAGTAACACAAGGGCCGCAGTAACATTAGGGCCACATTAACACAAGGGCCGCAGTAACACAAGGGCCACAGTAACACAAGGGCCACAGTAACACAAGGGCCTCAGTAACACAAGGGCCTCAGTAACACAACGGCCTCAGTACAACAAGGGCCGCAGTAACACAAGGGCCGCAGTAACACAAGGGCCACAGGAACACAAGGGCCGCAGTAACACAAGGGCCGCAGTAACACAAGGGCCTCAGTAACACAAGGGCCGCAGTAACACAAGAGCTGCAGTAACACAAGGGCCGCAGGAACACAAGGGCCACAGTAACACAAGGGCCGCAGTAACACAAGGGCGGCAGTAACATAAGGGCCGCAGTAACACAAGGGCCGCAGTAACACAAGGGCCGCAGTAACACAAGGGCAGCAGTAACATTTGGGCCTCAGTAACATTAGGGCCGCAGGAACACAAGGGCCACAGTAACACAAGGGCCGCAGTAACATTAGGGCCACAGTAACACAAGGGCCGCAGTAACATAACGGCCGCAGTAACACAAGGGCAGCAGTAACACAATGGCCGCAGTAACATTAGGGCCACAGTAACACAACGGCCGCAGTAAAACAAGGTCCGCAGTAACACAAGGGCCGCAGTTACATTAGGGCCACAGTAACACAAGGGCTGCAGTAACACAAGGGCCACAGTAACACAAGGGCTGAAATAACACAAGGGCCGCAGTAACACAAGGGCTGCAGTAACACAAGGGCTACAGTAACATTTGGGCCTCAGTAACATAAGGGCTGCAGTAACACAAGGGCCACAGTAACATTATAGTCATAGAGGTTTAGAACATGAAAACAGGCCCTTCAGTCCAACTTGCCCATGCAGCCCAGTTTTTACCACTAAGTTAGTCCAAATTGCACTTATTGGGCCCATAACAATCTATACCCAGCTTTCATATACAATTGTTCAGCATCGCAGTAACACAAGGGCTGCAGTAACACAAGGGCCGCAGTAACACAAATGCCGCAGTAACACAAGGGCCGCAGTAACACAAGGGCCGCAGTAACACAAGGGCCACAGTAACACAAGGACCGCAGTAACACAAGGGCCGCAGTAACACAAGGGCCGCAGTAACATAAGGGCCGCAGTAACACAAGGGCCGCAGTAACATTAGGGCCACAGTAACACAAGGGCCGCAGTAACACAAGGGCCACAGTAACACAAGGGCCACAGTAACACAAGGGCCACAGTAACACAAGGGCCACAGTAACACAAGGGCCTCAGTAACACAAGGGTCGCAGTAACACAAGGGTCGCAGTAACACAAGGGCCACAGTAACACAAGGGCCGCAGTAACACAAGGGCCGCAGTAACACAAGGGCCGCAGTAACACAAGGGCCACAGTAACACAAGGGCCACAGTAACACAAGGGCCACAGTAACACAAGGGCCGCAGTAACACAAGGGCCGCAGTAACACAAGGGCCTCAGTAACACAAGGGCCTCTGTAACACAAGGACCGCAGTAACACAAGGGCCGCAGTAACACACGGGCCGCAGTAACACAAGGGCCTCAGTAACACAAGGACCGCAGTAACACAAGGGCCACAGGAACACAAGGGCGGCAGTAACACAAGGGCCGCAGTAACACAAGGGCCTCAGTAACACAAGGACCGCAGTAACACAAGGGCGGCAGTAACATAAGAGCTGCAGTAACACAAGGGCCGCAGGAACACAAGGGCCACAATAACACAAGGGCCGCAGTAACACAAGGGCCGCAGTAACATAAGGGCCGCAGTAACACAAGGGCCGCAGTAACACAAGGGCCGCAGTAACATTAGGGCCACAGTAACACAAGGGCCGCAGTAATATAAGGGCTGCAGTAACACAAGGGCTGCGGTAACACAAGGGCCGCAGTAACACAAGGGCCGCAGTAACACAATGGCCGCAGTAACACAAGGGCCACAGTAATACAAGGGCCACAGTAACACAAGGGCCGCAGTAACATTAGGGCCACAGTAACACAAAGGCTGCGGTAACACAAGGGCCGCAGTAACACAAGGGCCGCAGTAACATTAGGGCCACAGTAACACAAGGGCCGCAGTAACATTAGGGCCACATTAACACAAGGGCCGCAGTAACACAAGGGCCACAGTAACACAAGGGCCACAGTAACACAAGGGCCTCAGTAACACAAGGGCCTCAGTAACACAACGGCCTCAGTACAACAAGGGCCGCAGTAACACAAGGGCCGCAGTAACACAAGGGCCACAGGAACACAAGGGCGGCAGTAACACAAGGGCCGCAGTAACACAAGGGCCTCAGTAACGCAAGGGCCGCAGTAACACAAGAGCTGCAGTAACACAAGGGCCGCAGGAACACAAGGGCCACAGTAACACAAGGGCCGCAGTAACACAAGGGCGGCAGTAACATAAGGGCCGCAGTAACACAAGGGCCGCAGTAACACAAGGGCAGCAGTAACATTTGGGCCTCAGTAACATTAGGGCCGCAGGAACACAAGGGCCACAGTAACACAAGGGCCGCAGTAACATTAGGGCCACAGTAACACAAGGGCCGCAGTAACATAACGGCCGCAGTAACACAAGGGCAGCAGTAACACAATGGCCGCAGTAACATTAGGGCCACAGTAACACAACGGCCGCAGTAAAACAAGGTCCGCAGTAACACAAGGGCCGCAGTTACATTAGGGCCACAGTAACACAAGGGCTGCAGTAACACAAGGGCCACAGTAACACAAGGGCTGAAATAACACAAGGGCCGCAGTAACACAAGGGCTGCAGTAACACAAGGGCTACAGTAACATTTGGGCCTCAGTAACATAAGGGCTGCAGTAACACAAGGGCCACAGTAACATTATAGTCATAGAGGTTTAGAACATGAAAACAGGCCCTTCAGTCCAACTTGCCCATGCAGCCCAGTTTTTACCACTAAGTTAGTCCAAATTGCACTTATTGGGCCCATAACAATCTATACCCAGCTTTCATATACAATTGTTCAGCATCGCAGTAACACAAGGGCTGCAGTAACACAAGGGCCGCAGTAACACAAATGCCGCAGTAACACAAGGGCCGCAGTAGCACAAGGGCCGCAGTAACACAAGGGCCACAGTAACACAAGGACCGCAGTAACACAAGGGCCGCAGTAACACAAGGGCCGCAGTAACACAAGGGCCGCAGTAACACAAGGGCCGCAGTAACACTAGGGCCACAGTAACACAAGGGCCACAGTAACACAAGGGCCACAGTAACACAAGGGCCACAATAACACAAGGGCCGCAGTAACACAAGGGCCTCAGTAACACAAGGGTCGCAGTAACAAAAGGGTCACAGTAACACAAGGGCCACAGTAACAAAAGGGCCACAGTAACACAAGGGCCGCAGTAACACAAGGGCCGCAGTAACATTAGGGCCACAGTAACACAAGGGCCGCAGTAACATTAGGGCCACAGTAACACAAGGGCCGCAGTAACACAAGGGCCACAGTAACACAAGGGCCACAGTAACACAAGGGCCACAGTAACACAAGGGCCTCAGTAACACAAGGGTCGCAGTAACACAAGGGTCGCAGTAACACAAGGGCCACAGTAACACAAGGGCCGCAGTAACACAAGGGCCGCAGTAACACAAGGGCCGCAGTAACACAAGGGCCACAGTAACACAAGGGCCACAGTAACACAAGGGCCACAGTAACACAAGGGCCGCAGTAACACAAGGGCCGCAGTAACACAAGGGCCTCAGTAACACAAGGGCCTCTGTAACACAAGGACCGCAGTAACACAAGGGCCGCAGTAACACACGGGCCGCAGTAACACAAGGGCCTCAGTAACACAAGGACCGCAGTAACACAAGGGCCACAGGAACACAAGGGCGGCAGTAACACAAGGGCCGCAGTAACACAAGGGCCTCAGTAACACAAGGACCGCAGTAACACAAGGGCGGCAGTAACATAAGAGCTGCAGTAACACAAGGGCCGCAGGAACACAAGGGCCACAATAACACAAGGGCCGCAGTAACACAAGGGCCGCAGTAACATAAGGGCCGCAGTAACACAAGGGCCGCAGTAACACAAGGGCCGCAGTAACATTAGGGCCACAGTAACACAAGGGCCGCAGTAATATAAGGGCTGCAGTAACACAAGGGCTGCGGTAACACAACGGCCGCAGTAACACAAGGGCCGCAGTAACACAATGGCCGCAGTAACACAAGGGCCACAGTAATACAAGGGCCACAGTAACACAAGGGCCGCAGTAACATTAGGGCCACAGTAACACAAAGGCTGCGGTAACACAAGGGCCGCAGGAACACAAGGGCCACAATAACACAAGGGCCGCAGTAACACAAGGGCCGCAGTAACATAAGGGCCGCAGTAACACAAGGGCCGCAGTAACACAAGGGCCGCAGTAACATTAGGGCCACAGTAACACAAGGGCCGCAGTAATATAAGGGCTGCAGTAACACAAGGGCTGCGGTAACACAAGGGCCGCAGTAACACAAGGGCCGCAGTAACACAATGGCCGCAGTAACACAAGGGCCACAGTAATACAAGGGCCACAGTAACACAAGGGCCGCAGTAACATTAGGGCCACAGTAACACAAAGGCTGCGGTAACACAAGGGCCGCAGTAACACAAGGGCCGCAGTAACATTAGGGCCACAGTAACACAAGGGCCGCAGTAACATTAGGGCCACATTAACACAAGGGCCGCAGTAACACAAGGGCCACAGTAACACAAGGGCCACAGTAACACAAGGGCCTCAGTAACACAAGGGCCTCAGTAACACAACGGCCTCAGTACAACAAGGGCCGCAGTAACACAAGGGCCGCAGTAACACAAGGGCCACAGGAACACAAGGGCGGCAGTAACACAAGGGCCGCAGTAACACAAGGGCCTCAGTAACGCAAGGGCCGCAGTAACACAAGAGCTGCAGTAACACAAGGGCCGCAGGAACACAAGGGCCACAGTAACACAAGGGCCGCAGTAACACAAGGGCGGCAGTAACATAAGGGCCGCAGTAACACAAGGGCCGCAGTAACACAAGGGCAGCAGTAACATTTGGGCCTCAGTAACATTAGGGCCGCAGGAACACAAGGGCCACAGTAACACAAGGGCCGCAGTAACATTAGGGCCACAGTAACACAAGGGCCGCAGTAACATAACGGCCGCAGTAACACAAGGGCAGCAGTAACACAATGGCCGCAGTAACATTAGGGCCACAGTAACACAACGGCCGCAGTAAAACAAGGTCCGCAGTAACACAAGGGCCGCAGTTACATTAGGGCCACAGTAACACAAGGGCTGCAGTAACACAAGGGCCACAGTAACACAAGGGCTGAAATAACACAAGGGCCGCAGTAACACAAGGGCTGCAGTAACACAAGGGCTACAGTAACATTTGGGCCTCAGTAACATAAGGGCTGCAGTAACACAAGGGCCACAGTAACATTATAGTCATAGAGGTTTAGAACATGAAAACAGGCCCTTCAGTCCAACTTGCCCATGCAGCCCAGTTTTTACCACTAAGTTAGTCCAAATTGCACTTATTGGGCCCATAACAATCTATACCCAGCTTTCATATACAATTGTTCAGCATCGCAGTAACACAAGGGCTGCAGTAACACAAGGGCCGCAGTAACACAAATGCCGCAGTAACACAAGGGCCGCAGTAGCACAAGGGCCGCAGTAACACAAGGGCCACAGTAACACAAGGACCGCAGTAACACAAGGGCCGCAGTAACACAAGGGCCGCAGTAACACAAGGGCCGCAGTAACACAAGGGCCGCAGTAACATTAGGGCCACAGTAACACAAGGGCCACAGTAACACAAGGGCCACAGTAACACAAGGGCCACAATAACACAAGGGCCGCAGTAACACAAGGGCCTCAGTAACACAAGGGTCGCAGTAACAAAAGGGTCACAGTAACACAAGGGCCACAGTAACAAAAGGGCCACAGTAACACAAGGGCCGCAGTAACACAAGGGCCGCAGTAACATTAGGGCCACAGTAACACAAGGGCCGCAGTAACATTAGGGCCACAGTAACACAAGGGCCGCAGTAACACAAGGGCCACAGTAACACAAGGGCCACAGTAACACAAGGGCCACAGTAACACAAGGGCCTCAGTAACACAAGGGTCGCAGTAACACAAGGGTCGCAGTAACACAAGGGCCACAGTAACACAAGGGCCGCAGTAACACAAGGGCCGCAGTAACACAAGGGCCGCAGTAACACAAGGGCCACAGTAACACAAGGGCCACAGTAACACAAGGGCCACAGTAACACAAGGGCCGCAGTAACACAAGGGCCGCAGTAACACAAGGGCCTCAGTAACACAAGGGCCTCTGTAACACAAGGACCGCAGTAACACAAGGGCCGCAGTAACACACGGGCCGCAGTAACACAAGGGCCTCAGTAACACAAGGACCGCAGTAACACAAGGGCCACAGGAACACAAGGGCGGCAGTAACACAAGGGCCGCAGTAACACAAGGGCCTCAGTAACACAAGGACCGCAGTAACACAAGGGCGGCAGTAACATAAGAGCTGCAGTAACACAAGGGCCGCAGGAACACAAGGGCCACAATAACACAAGGGCCGCAGTAACACAAGGGCCGCAGTAACATAAGGGCCGCAGTAACACAAGGGCCGCAGTAACACAAGGGCCGCAGTAACATTAGGGCCACAGTAACACAAGGGCCGCAGTAATATAAGGGCTGCAGTAACACAAGGGCTGCGGTAACACAACGGCCGCAGTAACACAAGGGCCGCAGTAACACAATGGCCGCAGTAACACAAGGGCCACAGTAATACAAGGGCCACAGTAACACAAGGGCCGCAGTAACATTAGGGCCACAGTAACACAAAGGCTGCGGTAACACAAGGGCCGCAGTAACACAAGGGCCGCAGTAACATTAGGGCCACAGTAACACAAGGGCCGCAGTAACATTAGGGCCACATTAACACAAGGGCCGCAGTAACACAAGGGCCACAGTAACACAAGGGCCACAGTAACACAAGGGCCTCAGTAACACAAGGGCCTCAGTAACACAACGGCCTCAGTACAACAAGGGCCGCAGTAACACAAGGGCCGCAGTAACACAAGGGCCACAGGAACACAAGGGCGGCAGTAACACAAGGGCCGCAGTAACACAAGGGCCTCAGGAACACAAGGGCCACAGTAACACAAGGGCCGCAGTAACACAAGGGCGGCAGTAACATAAGGGCCGCAGTAACACAAGGGCCGCAGTAACACAAGGGCAGCAGTAACATTTGGGCCTCAGTAACATTAGGGCCGCAGGAACACAAGGGCCACAGTAACACAAGGGCCGCAGTAACATTAGGGCCACAGTAACACAAGGGCCGCAGTAACATTAGGGCCACAGTAACACAAGGGCCGCCGTAACATTAGGGCCACATTAACACAAGGGCCGCAGTAACACAAGGGCCACAGTAACATTATAGTCATAGAGGTTTAGAACATGAAAACAGGCCCTTCAGTCCAACTTGCCCATGCAGCCCAGTTTTTACCACTAAGTTAGTCCAAATTGCACTTATTGGGCCCATAACAATCTATACCCAGCTTTCATATACAATTGTTCAGCATCGCAGTAACACAAGGGCTGCAGTAACACAAGGGCCGCAGTAACACAAATGCCGCAGTAACACAAGGGCCGCAGTAGCACAAGGGCCGCAGTAACACAAGGGCCACAGTAACACAAGGACCGCAGTAACACAAGGGCCGCAGTAACACAAGGGCCGCAGTAACATAAGGGCCGCAGTAACACAAGGGCCGCAGTAACATTAGGGCCACAGTAACACAAGGGCCACAGTAACACAAGGGCCACAGTAACACAAGGGCCACAATAACACAAGGGCCGCAGTAACACAAGGGCCTCAGTAACACAAGGGTCGCAGTAACAAAAGGGTCGCAGTAACAAAAGGGTCACAGTAACACAAGGGCCACAGTAACAAAAGGGCCACAGTAACACAAGGGCCGCAGTAACACAAGGGCCGCAGTAACATTAGGGCCACAGTAACACAAGGGCCGCAGTAACATTAGGGCCACATTAACACAAGCGCCTCAGTAACACAAGGGCCGCAGTAACAGAAGGGCCGCAGTAACACCAGGGCCTCAGTAACACAAGGACCGCAGTAACACAAGGGCCGCAGTAACACAAGGGCCTCAGTAACACAAGGACCGCAGTAACACAAGGGCCACAGGAACACAAGGGCGGCAGTAACACAAGGGCCGCAGTAACACAAGGGCATCAGTAACACAAGGACCGCAGTAACACAAGGGCGGCAGTAACACAAGAGCTGCAGTAACACAAGGGCCGCAGGACCACAACAATACAAGGGCCGCAGTAACACAAGGGCCGCAGTAACATAAGGGCCGCAGTAACACAAGGGCCGCAGTAACACAAGGGCCGCAGTAACATTAGGGCCACAGTAACACCAGGGCCGCAGTAATATAAGGGCTGCAGTAACACAAGGGCTGCGGTAACACAAGGGCCGCAGTAACACAAGGGCCACAGTAACACAAGGGCTGCAGTAACATTTGGGCCACAGTTACAAAAGGGCAGCAGTAATATTTGGGCCTCAGGAACACAAGGGCCGCAGTAACATAAGGGCCGCAGTAACACAAGGGCTGCAGTAACACAAGGGCTGCAGTAACACAAGGGCTGCAGTAACACAAGGGCCGCAGTAAAACAAGGGCTGCAGTAACACAAAGGCCGCAGTAACACAAGGGCCGCAGGAACATTACAGCCACAGTAACACAAGGGCCACAGTAACATTTGGGCCTCAGTAACATAAGGGCCACAGTAACACAAGGCCCACAGTAACATTAGGGCCACAGTAACACAAGGGCCACAGTAACACAAGGGCCACAGTAACATTATAGTCATAGTGGTTTAGAACATGAAAACAGGCCCTCCAGTCTAACTTGCCCATGCAGCCCAGTTTTTACCACTAAGTTAGTCCAAATTGCACTTATTGGCCCCATAACAATCTATACCCAGCTTTCATATACAATTGTTCAGGATCGCAGTAACACAAGGGCTGCAGTAACACAAGGGCCGCAGTAACACAAGGGCCGCAGTAACACAAGAGCTGCAGTAACATTACGGCCTCAGTAACACAAGGGCCACAGTAACATTTGGGCCTCAGTAACATAAGGGCCGCAGTAACATTAGGGCCACAGTAACACAAGGGCCGCAGTAACACAAGGGCCGCAGTAGCACAAGGGCCTCAGTAATACAAGGGCCGCAGTAACACAAGAGCTGCAGTAAGACAAGGGTCACAGTAACACAAGGGCCACAGTAACACAAGGACCACAGTAACATTAGGGCCACAGTAACACAAGGGCCGCAGTAACACAAGGGCCGCAGTAACACAAGGGCCTCAGTAACACAAGGGCCGCAGTAACACAAGGGTCACAGTAACACAAGGGCCACAGTAACACAAGGGCCACAGTAACAGAAGGGCCGCAGTAACACAAGGGCCGCAGTAACACAAGGGCCACAGTAACACAAGGGCCGCAGTAACACAAGGGCCGCAGTCACACAAATCCCGCAGTAACACAAGGGCTGCAGTAACACAAGGGCCGCAGTAACACAAGGGCCACAGTAACACAAGGGTCCCAGTAACACAAAGGCCGCAATAACACAAAGGCCGCAGTAACACAAGGGCCGCAGGAACACAAGGGCCACAGTAACACAAGGGCCACAGTAACACAAGGGCCACAGTAACACAAGGGCTGCAGTGACACAAGGGCCGCAGTAACACAAGACCCGCAGTAACACAAGGGCCGCAGTAACACAAGGGCCACAGTAACACAAGGGTCGCTGTAACACAAAGGCCGCAGTAACACAAGGGCCACAGTAACATGAGGGCCACAGGAACACAAGGGCCACAGTAACACAAGGGCCTTAGTAACACAAGGGCCACAGTAACTCAAGTCCCACAGCAACACAAGTTTCACAGTAACACAAGAGCCTCTGTAACACAAGACCCACAGTAACACAAGGGCCTCAGTAACACAAGGGCCACATTAACACAAGGGCCGCAGTAAAACAAGGGCCACAGTAAAACAAGACCCGCAGTAACACAAGGGTCGCAGTATCACAAGAGCCTCAGTAACACAAGGGCAGCAGTAACACAAGGGCCTCAGTAACACAAGGGCCACAGTAACACAAGGGCCACAGTAACACAAGGGCCGCAGTAACACAAGGGCTGCAGTAAAACAAGACCCCCAGTAACACAAGGGCCGCAGTAACACAAGGGCCGCAGTAACACAAGGGCCGCAGTAACACAAGGACCGCAGTAACACAAAGGCCACAGTAACACAAGGACAGCAGTAATACAAGGGCCACAGTAACACAAGGGCCGCAGTAACATTAGGGCCACAGTAACACAAAGGCTGCGGTAACACAAGGGCCGCAGTAACACAAGGGCCGCAGTAACATTAGGGCCACAGTAACACAAGGGCCGCAGTAACATTAGGGCCACATTAACACAAGGGCCGCAGTAACACAAGGGCCACAGTAACACAAGGGCCACAGTAACACAAGGGCCTCAGTAACACAAGGGCCTCAGTAACACAACGGCCTCAGTACAACAAGGGCCGCAGTAACACAAGGGCCGCAGTAACACAAGGGCCACAGGAACACAAGGGCGGCAGTAACACAAGGGCCGCAGTAACACAAGGGCCTCAGGAACACAAGGGCCACAGTAACACAAGGGCCGCAGTAACACAAGGGCGGCAGTAACATAAGGGCCGCAGTAACACAAGGGCCGCAGTAACACAAGGGCAGCAGTAACATTTGGGCCTCAGTAACATTAGGGCCGCAGGAACACAAGGGCCACAGTAACACAAGGGCCGCAGTAACATTAGGGCCACAGTAACACAAGGGCCGCAGTAACATTAGGGCCACAGTAACACAAGGGCCGCAGTAACATTAGGGCCACATTAACACAAGGGCCGCAGTAACACAAGGGCCACAGTAACATTATAGTCATAGAGGTTTAGAACATGAAAACAGGCCCTTCAGTCCAACTTGCCCATGCAGCCCAGTTTTTACCACTAAGTTAGTCCAAATTGCACTTATTGGGCCCATAACAATCTATACCCAGCTTTCATATACAATTGTTCAGCATCGCAGTAACACAAGGGCTGCAGTAACACAAGGGCCGCAGTAACACAAATGCCGCAGTAACACAAGGGCCGCAGTAGCACAAGGGCCGCAGTAACACAAGGGCCACAGTAACACAAGGACCGCAGTAACACAAGGGCCGCAGTAACACAAGGGCCGCAGTAACATAAGGGCCGCAGTAACACAAGGGCCGCAGTAACATTAGGGCCACAGTAACACAAGGGCCACAGTAACACAAGGGCCACAGTAACACAAGGGCCACAATAACACAAGGGCCGCAGTAACACAAGGGCCTCAGTAACACAAGGGTCGCAGTAACAAAAGGGTCGCAGTAACAAAAGGGTCACAGTAACACAAGGGCCACAGTAACAAAAGGGCCACAGTAACACAAGGGCCGCAGTAACACAAGGGCCGCAGTAACATTAGGGCCACAGTAACACAAGGGCCGCAGTAACATTAGGGCCACATTAACACAAGCGCCTCAGTAACACAAGGGCCGCAGTAACAGAAGGGCCGCAGTAACACCAGGGCCTCAGTAACACAAGGACCGCAGTAACACAAGGGCCGCAGTAACACAAGGGCCTCAGTAACACAAGGACCGCAGTAACACAAGGGCCACAGGAACACAAGGGCGGCAGTAACACAAGGGCCGCAGTAACACAAGGGCATCAGTAACACAAGGACCGCAGTAACACAAGGGCGGCAGTAACACAAGAGCTGCAGTAACACAAGGGCCGCAGGACCACAACAATACAAGGGCCGCAGTAACACAAGGGCCGCAGTAACATAAGGGCCGCAGTAACACAAGGGCCGCAGTAACACAAGGGCCGCAGTAACATTAGGGCCACAGTAACACCAGGGCCGCAGTAATATAAGGGCTGCAGTAACACAAGGGCTGCGGTAACACAAGGGCCGCAGTAACACAAGGGCCACAGTAACACAAGGGCTGCAGTAACATTTGGGCCACAGTTACACAAAGGCTGCGGTAACACAAGGGCCGCAGTTACAAAAGGGCAGCAGTAATATTTGGGCCTCAGGAACACAAGGGCCGCAGTAACATAAGGGCCGCAGTAACACAAGGGCTGCAGTAACACAAGGGCTGCAGTAACACAAGGGCTGCAGTAACACAAGGGCCGCAGTAACACAAGGGCTGCAGTAACACAAAGGCCGCAGTAACACAAGGGCCGCAGGAACATTACAGCCACAGTAACACAAGGGCCACAGTAACATTTGGGCCTCAGTAACATAAGGGCCACAGTAACACAAGGCCCACAGTAACATTAGGGCCACAGTAACACAAGGGCCACAGTAACACAAGGGCCACAGTAACATTATAGTCATAGTGGTTTAGAACATGAAAACAGGCCCTCCAGTCTAACTTGCCCATGCAGCCCAGTTTTTACCACTAAGTTAGTCCAAATTGCACTTATTGGCCCCATAACAATCTATACCCAGCTTTCATATACAATTGTTCAGGATCGCAGTAACACAAGGGCTGCAGTAACACAAGGGCCGCAGTAACACAAGGGCCGCAGTAACACAAGAGCTGCAGTAACATTACGGCCTCAGTAACACAAGGGCCACAGTAACATTTGGGCCTCAGTAACATAAGGGCCGCAGTAACATTAGGGCCACAGTAACACAAGGGCCGCAGTAACACAAGGGCCGCAGTAGCACAAGGGCCTCAGTAATACAAGGGCCGCAGTAACACAAGAGCTGCAGTAAGACAAGGGTCACAGTAACACAAGGGCCACAGTAACACAAGGACCACAGTAACATTAGGGCCACAGTAACACAAGGGCCGCAGTAACACAAGGGCCGCAGTAACACAAGGGCCTCAGTAACACAAGGGCCGCAGTAACACAAGAGCCGCAGTAACACAAGGGTCACAGTAACACAAGGGCCACAGTAACACAAGGGCCACAGTAACACAAGGGCCGCAGTAACACAAGGGCCGCAGTAACACAAGGGCCACAGTAACACAAGGGCCGCAGTAACACAAGGGCCGCAGTCACACAAATCCCGCAGTAACACAAGGGCTGCAGTAACACAAGGGCCGCAGTAACACAAGGGCCACAGTAACACAAGGGTCCCAGTAACACAAAGGCCGCAATAACACAAAGGCCGCAGTAACACAAGGGCCGCAGGAACACAAGGGCCACAGTAACACAAGGGCCACAGTAACACAAGGGCCACAGTAACACAAGGGCTGCAGTGACACAAGGGCCGCAGTAACACAAGACCCGCAGTAACACAAGGGCCGCAGTAACACAAGGGCCACAGTAACACAAGGGTCGCTGTAACACAAAGGCCGCAGTAACACAAGGGCCACAGTAACATGAGGGCCACAGGAACACAAGGGCCACAGTAACACAAGGGCCTTAGTAACACAAGGGCCACAGTAACTCAAGTCCCACAGCAACACAAGTTTCACAGTAACACAAGAGCCTCTGTAACACAAGACCCACAGTAACACAAGGGCCTCAGTAACACAAGGGCCACATTAACACAAGGGCCGCAGTAAAACAAGGGCCACAGTAAAACAAGACCCGCAGTAACACAAGGGTCGCAGTATCACAAGAGCCTCAGTAACACAAGGGCAGCAGTAACACAAGGGCCTCAGTAACACAAGGGCCACAGTAACACAAGGGCCACAGTAACACAAGGGCCGCAGTAACACAAGGGCTGCAGTAAAACAAGACCCCCAGTAACACAAGGGCCGCAGTAACACAAGGGCCGCAGTAACACAAGGGCCGCAGTAACACAAGGACCGCAGTAACACAAAGGCCACAGTAACACAAGGACAGCAGTAACACAAGGGCCACAGTAACACAAGGGCCACAGTAACACAAGAGCCACAGTAACACAAGGGCCTCAGTTACACAAGGGCCACAGTAACACAAGGGCCTCAGTAACACAAGGGCTTCAGTAACACAAGGGTCGCAGTAACACAAAGGCCGCAATAACACAAAGGCCGCAGTAACACAAGGGCCGCAGGAACACAAGGGCCACAGTAACTCAAGGGCCGCAGTAACACAAGGGCCGCAGTAACACAAGGGCCGCAGTAACACAAAGGCCACAGTAACACAAGGGCCTCAGTAAGACAAGGGCCGCAGTAACACAATAGCTGCAGTAACACAAGGGTCACAGTAACACAAGGGCCACAGTAACACAAGGGCCTCAGTTACACAAGGGCCACAGTAACACAAGGGCCTCAGTAACACAAGGGCCTCAGTAACACAAGGGTCGCAGTAACACAAAGGCCGCAATAACACAAAGGCCGCAGTAACACAAGGGCCGCAGGAACACAAGGGCCACAGTAACACAAGGGCCACAGTAACACAAGGGCCGCAGTAACACAAGAGCTGCAGTAACACAAGGGTCACAGTAACACAAGGGCCGCAGTAACACAAATCCCACAGTAACACAAGGGCTGCAGTAACACAAGGGCCGCAGTAACACAAGGGCCACAGTAACACAAGGGTCGCAGTAACACAAAGGCCGCAATAACACAAAGGCCGCAGTAACACAAGGGCCGCAGGAACACAACGGCCACAGTAACACAAGGGCCACAGTAACACAAGGGCCACAGTAACACAAGGGCCGCAGTGACAGAAGGGCCGCATTAACACAAGACCCGCAGTAACACAAGGGCCAAGTAACACAAGGGCCACAGTAACACAATGGTCGCTGTAACACAAAGGCCGCAGTAACACAAGGGCCACAGTAACATGAGGCCACAGGAACACAAGGGCCACAGTAACACAAGGGCCTTAGTAACACAAGGGCCTTAGTAACACAAGGGCCACAGTAACACAAGTCCCACAGCAACACAAGTTTCACAGTAACACAAGAGCCTCTGTAACACAAGACCCACAGTAACACAAGGGCCTCAGGAACACAAGGGCCACATTAACACAAGGGCCGCAGTAAAACAAGGGCCACAGTAACACAAGGGCCGCAGTAACACAAGGGCTGCAGTAAAACAAGACCCCCAGTAACACAAGGGCCGCAGTAACACAAGGGCCGCAGTAACACAAGGACCGCAGTAACGCAAAGGCCACAGTAACACAAGGGCCTCAGTAAGACAAGGGCCGCAGTAACACAAGGGCTGCAGTAACACAAGACCCCCAGTAACACAAGGGCCGCAGTAACACAAGGGCCGCAGTAACACAAGGACCGCAGTAACACAAAGGCCACAGTAACACAAGGGCCACAGTAACACAAGGGCCACAGTAACACAAGGGCCGCAGTAACACAAAGGCCACAGTAACACAAGGGCCTAGTAACACAAGGGCCGCAGTAACACAAGAGCTGCAGTAACACAAGGGTCACAGTAACACAAGCGCCACAGTAACACAAGGGCCTCAGTTACACAAGGGCCACAGTAACACAACGGCCTCAGTAACACAAGGGCCTCAGTAACACAAGGGCCGCAGTAACACAAGGGCCACAGGAACACAAGGGCCACAGTAAGACAAGAGCCGCAGTAACACAAGGGCCGCAGGAACACAAGGGCCACAGTAACACAAGGGCCACAGTAACATGAGGGCCACAGTAACACAAGACCCACAGTAACACAAGGGCCACAGGAACACAAGGGCCACAGAAACACAAGGGCCACAGTAACACAAGGGCCACAGTAACACAAGGGCCTCAGTAACACAAGGGCCACAGTAACACGCGGGTCGCAGTAACACAAGGGCTGCAGTAACACAAGGGCCGCAGTAACAGAAGGGCCGCAGTAACACAAGGGCCGCAGTAACACAAGGGCCGCAGTCACACAAGGGCCGCAGTAACACAAGGGCCGCAGTAACACAAGGGCTGCAGTAACACAAGGGCCGCAGTAACACAAGGGCCACAGTAACACAAGGGCCGCAGTAACACAAATCCCGCAGTAACACAAGGGCTGCAGTAACACAAGGGCCGCAGTAACACAAGGGCCACAGTAACACAAGGGTCGCAGTAACACAAAGGCCGCAATAACACAAAGGCCGCAGTAACACAAGGGCCGCAGTAACACAAGGGCCACAGTAACACAATGGCCACAGTAACACAAGGGCCGCAGTGACACAAGGGCCGCAGTAACACAAGAGCCGCAGTAACACAAGGGCCGCAGTAACACAAGCGCCACAGTAACACAAGGGCCGCAGTAAAACAAGGGCCACAGTAAAACAAGGGTCGCTGTAACACAAAGGCAGCAGTAACACAAGGGCCACAGTAACATGAGGGCCACAGGAACACAAGGGCCGCAGTAACACTAGGGCCTCAGTAACACAAGGGCCACAGTAACACAAGTCACACAGCAACACAAGTGTCACAGTAACACAAGAGCCTCAGTAACACAAGACCCACAGTAACACAAGGGCCTCAGTAACACAAGGCCCACATTAACACAAGGGCCGCAGTAACACAAGGGCTGCAGTAACACAAGACCCCCAGTAACACAAGGGCCGCAGTAACACAAGGGCCGCAGTAACACAAGGGCCGCAGTAACACAAGGACCGCAGTAACACAAGGGCCACAGTAACACAAGGAAAGCAGTAACACAAGGGCCACAGTAACACAAGAGCTGCAGTAACACAAGGGTCACAGTAACACAAGGGCCACAGTAACACAAGGGCCTCAGTTACACAAGGGCCACAGTTACACAAGGGCCACAGTAACACAAGCGCCTCAGTAACACAAGGGCCTCAGTAACACAATGGCCGGAGTAACACCAGGGCCACAGGAACACAAGGGCCACAGTAACACAAGGGCCGCAGGAACACAAGGGCCACAGTAACACAAGGGCCACAGTAACATGAGGGCCACAGTAACACAAGACCCGCAGTAACACAAGGGCGGCAGTAACACAAGGGCTGCAGTAACACAAGGGCCGAAGTAACACAAAGGCCGCAGTAACACAAGCGCCGCAGTAACACAAGGGCCGCAGTAACACAAGGGCCGCAGTAACACAAGGGCCGCAGTAACACAAGACCCGCAGTAACACAAGCGCTGCAGTAACACAAGGGCCACAGTAACACAAGGGTCGCAGTAACACAAAGGCCGCAATAACACAAAGGCCGCAGTAAAACAAGACCCGCAGTAACACAAGGGCCGCAGTAACACAAGACCCGCAGTAACACAAGGGCCACAGTAACACAAGGGCCGCAGTAACACAAGGGCTTCAGTAACACAAGGGCCGCAGTAACACAAGGGCCACAGTAACACAAGGGTCGCAGTAACACAAAGGCCGCAGTAACACAAGGGCCACAGTAACATGAGGGCCACAGTAACACAAGGGCCACAGTAACACAAGGGCCGCAGTAACACAAGGGCCGCAGTAACACAAGGGCCTCAGTAACACAAGGGCCACAGTAACACAAGACGCGCAGTAAAACAAGTGTCGCAGTAACACAAGAGCCTCAGTAACACAAGACCCACATTAACACAAGGGCCTCAGTAACACAAGGGCCACATTAACACAAGGGCCGCAGTAACACAAGGGCCGCAGTAACACAAGGGCCACAGTAACACAAGACCCGCTGTAACACAAGGGTCGCAGTATCACAAGAGCCTCAGTAACACAAGGGCAGCAGTAACACAAGGGCCTCAGTAACACAAGGGCCACATTGACACAAGACCCACAGTAACACAAGGGCCTCAGTTACACAAGACCCGCAGTAACACAAGGGCCTCAGTAACACAAGGGCCACAGTAACACAAGACCTGCAGTAACACAAGGGTCGCAGTAACACAAGGGCCGCAGTAACACAAAGGCCGCAGTAACACAAGGGCCACAGTAACACAAGGGCCACAGTAACACAAGGGCCGCAGTGACACAAGGGCCACAGTAACACAAGACCCGCAGTAACACAAGGGCCGCAGTAACACAAGGGCCACAGTTACACAAGGGTCGCTGTAACACAAAGGCCGCAGTAACACAAGGGCCACAGTAACATGAGGGCCACAGGAACACAAGGGCCACAGTAACACAAGGGCCTTAGTTACACAGGGGACCACAGTAACACAAGTCCCACAGCAACACAAGTTTCACAGTAACACAAGAGCCTCTGTAACACAAGACCCACAGTAACACAAGGGTCGCAGTCTCACAAGAGCCTCAGTAACACAAGGGCAGCAGTAACACAAGGGCCTCAGTAACACAAGGGCCACAGTAACACAAGGGCCACAGTAATACAAGGGCCGCAGTAGCACAAGGGCTGCAGTAACACAAGACCCCCAGTAACACAAGGGCCGCAGTAACACATGGGCCGCAGTAACAAAAGGGCCGCAGTAACAAAAGGGCCGCAGTAACACAAGGACCGCAGTAACACAAGGACAGCAGTAACACAAGGGCCACAGTTACACAAGGGCCACAGTAACACAAGGGCCGCAGTAACACAATAGCTGCAGTAACACAAGGGTCACAGTAACACAAGGGCCGCAGTAACACAAATCCCACAGTAACACAAGGGCTGCAGTAACACAAGGGCCGCAGTAACACAAGGGTCGCAGTAACACGAAGGCCGCAATAACACAAAGGCCGCAGTAACACAAGGGCCGCAGGAACACAAGGGCCACAGTAACACAAGGGCCACAGTAACACAAGGGCCACAGTAACACAAGGGCCACAGTAACACAAGGGCCGCAGTGACACAAGGGCCGCAGTAACACAAGACCCGCAGTAACACAAGGGCCAAGTAACACAAGGGCCACAGTAACACAACGGTCGCTGTAACACAAAGACCGCAGTAACACAAGGGCCACAGTAACATGAGGCCACAGGAACACAAGGGCCACAGTAACACAAGGGCCACAGTAACACAAGTCCCACAGCAACACAAGTTTCACAGTAACACAAGAGCCTCTGTAACACAAGACCCACAGTAACACAAGGGCCTCAGGAACACAAGGGCCACATTAACACAAGGGCCGCAGTAAAACAAGGGCCACAGTAAAACAAGACCCGCAGTAACACAAGGGTCGCAGTATCACAAGAGCCTCAGTAATACAAGGGCAGCAGTAACAGAAGGGCCTCAGTAACACAAGGGCCACAGTAACACAAGGGCCACAGTAACACAAGGGCCGCAGTAACACAAGGGCCGCAGTAACACAAGGGCCGCAGTAACACAAGACCCCCAGTAACACAAGGGCCGCAGTAACACAAGGGCCGCAGTAACACAAGGGCCGCAGTAACACAAAGGCCACAGTAACACAAGGGCCACAGTAACACAAGGGCAACAGTAACACAAGGGCCGCAGTAACACAAAGGCCACAGTAACACAAGGGCCTCAGTAACACAAGGGCCGCAGTAACACAAGAGCTGCAGTAACACAAGGGTCACAGTAACACAAGGGCCACAGTAACACAAGGGCCTCAGTTACACAAGGGCCTCAGTAACACAAGGGCCTCAGTAACACAAGGGCCTCAGTAACACAAGGGCCGCAGTAACACAAGGGCCACAGGAACACAAGGGCCACAGTAAGACAAGAGCCGCAGGAACACAAGGGCCACAGGAACACAAGGGCCTCAGTAACACAAGGGCCACAGGAACACAAGGGCCACAGAAACACAAGGGCCACAGTAACACAAGGGCCACAGTAACACAAGAGCCTCAGTAACACAAGGGCCACAGTAACACGCGGGTCCCAGTAACACAAGGGCTGCAGTAACACAAGGGCTGCAGTAACACAAGGGCCGCAGTAACACAAGGGCCGCAGTAACACAAGGGCCGCAGTAACACAAGGGCCGCAGTCACACAAGGGCAGCAGTAACACAAGGTCCGCAGTAACACAAGGGCTGCAGTAACACAAGGGCTGCAGTAACACAAGGCCCGCAGTAACACAAGGGCCACAGTAACACAAGGGCCGCAGTAACACAAGGCCCGCAGTAACACAAATCCCGCAGTAACACAAGGGCTGCAGTAACACAAGGGCCGCAGTAACACAAGGGCCACAGTAACACAAGGGTCGCAGTAACACAAAGGCCGCAATAACACAAAGGCCGCAGTAACACAAGGGCCGCAGTAACACAAGGGCCACAGTAACACAATGGCCACAGTAACACAAGGGCCGCAGTGACACAAGGGCCGCAGTGACACAAGGGCCGCAGTAACACAAGAGCCGCAGTAACACAAGGGCCGCAGTAACACAAGCGCCACAGTAACACAAGGGCCTCAGTAACACAAGGGCCACATTAACACAAGGGCCGCAGTAAAACAAGGGCCACAGTAAAACAAGACCCGCAGTAACACAAGGGCTGCAGTAACACAAGAGCCTCAGTAACACAAGACCCACAGTAACACAAGGGCCTCAGTAATACAAGGGCCACATTAACACAAGGGCCGCAGTAAAACAAGGGCCACAGTAAAACAAGACCCGCAGTAACACAAGGGCTGCAGTAACACAAGACCCCCAGTAACACAAGGGCCGCAGTAACACAAGGGCCGCAGTAACACAAGGGCCGCAGTAACACAAGGGCCGCAGTAACACAAGGACCGCAGTAACACAAGGGCCACAGTAACACAAGGACAGCAGTAACACAAGGGCCACAGTATCACAAGGGCCTCAGTAACACAAGGGCCGCAGTAACACAAGAGCTGCAGTAACACAAGGGTCACAGTAACACAAGGGCCACAGTAACACAAGGGCCTCAGTTACATAAGGGCCACAGTTACACAAGGGCCACAGTAACATAAGGGCCTCAGTAACACAAGGGCCTCAGTAAAACAATGGCCGGAGTAACACAAGGGCCACAGGAACACAAGGGCCACAGTAAGACAAGAGCAGCAGGAACACAAGGGCCACAGTAATACAAGGGCCGCAGGAACACAAGGGCCACCGTAACACAAGGGCCACAGTAACATGAGGGCCACAGTAACACAAGACCCGCAGTAACACAAGGGCCGCAGTAACACAAGGGCCGCAGTAACACAAGGGCCACAGTAACACAAGGGCCGCAGTAACACAAGACCCGCAGTAACACAAGGGCTGCAGTAACACAAGGGCCGAAGTAACACAAAGGCCGCAGTAACACAAGCGCCACAGTAACACAAGGGCCGCAGTAACAGAAGGGCCGCAGTAACACAAGGGCCGCAGTAACACAAGGGCCGCAGTAACACAAGACCCGCAGTAACACAAGCGCTGCAGTAACACAAGGGCCACAGTAACACAAGGGTCGCAGTAACACAAAGGCCGCAATAACACAAAGGCCGCAGTAAAACAAGACCCGCAGTAACACAAGGGCCGCAGTAACACAAGGGCCGCAGTAACACAAGGGCCTCAGGAACACAAGGGCCACATTAACACAAGGGCCGCAGTAAAACAAGGGCCACAGTAAAACAAGACCCGCAGTAACACAAGGGTCGCAGTATCACAAGAGCCTCAGTAACACAAGGGCAGCAGTAACAGAAGGGCCTCAGTAACACAAGGGCCACAGTAACACAAGGGCCACAGTAACACAAGGGCCGCAGTAACACAAGGGCTGCAGTAACACAAGACCCCCAGTAACACAAGGGCCGCAGTAACACAAGGGCCGCAGTAACACAAGGGCCGCAGTAACACAAAGGCCACAGTAACACAAGGGCCACAGTAACACAAGGGCAACAGTAACACAAGGGCCGCAGTAACACAAAGGCCACAGTAACACAAGGGCCTCAGTAACACAAGGGTCACAGTAACACAAGGGCCACAGTAACACAAGGGCCTCAGTTACACAAGGGCCTCAGTAACACAAGGGCCTCAGTAACACAAGGGCCGCAGTAACACAAGGGCCACAGAAACACAAGGGCCACAGTAAGACAAGAGCCGCAGGAACACAAGGGCCACAGGAACACAAGGGCCACAGTAACACAAGGGCCACAGTAACACAAGGGCCACAGTAACACAAGGGCCACAGAAACACAAGGGCCACAGAAACACAAGGGCCACAGTAACACAAGGGCCACAGTAACACAAGAGCCTCAGTAACACAAGGGCCACAGTAACACGCGGGTCGCAGTAACACAAGGGCTGCAGTAACACAAGGGCTGCAGTAACACAAGAGCCGCAGTAACAGAAGGGCCGCAGTAACACAAGGGCCGCAGTAACACAAGGGCCGCAGTCACACAAGGGCCGCAGTAACACAAGGTCCGCAGTAACACAAGGGCTGCAGTAACACAAGGGCTGCAGTAACACAAGGGCCGCAGTAACACAAGGGCCACAGTAACACAAGGGCCGCAGTAACACAAGGGCCGCAGTAACACAAATCCCGCAGTAACACAAGGGCTGCAGTAACACAAGGGCCGCAGTAACACAAGGGCCACAGTAACACAATGGCCACAGTAACACAAGGGCCGCAGTGACACAAGGGCCGCAGTGACACAAGGGCCACATTAACACAAGGGCCGCAGTAAAACAAGGGCCACAGTAACACAAGGGCCACATTAACACAAGGGCCGCAGTAAAACAAGGGCCACAGTAAAACAAGGGTCGCTGTAACACAAAGGCCGCAGTAACGCAAGGGCCACAGTAACATGAGGGCCACAGGAACACAAGGGCCACAGTAACACAAGGGCCTCAGTAACACAAGGGCCACAGTAACACAAGTCACACAGCAACACAAGTGTCACAGTAACACAAGAGCCTCAGTAACACAAGACCCACAGTAACACAAGGGCCTCAGTAACACAAGGGCCACATTAACACAAGGGCCGCAGTAAAACAAGGGCCACAGTAAAACAAGACCCGCAGTAACACAAGGGCTGCAGTAACACAAGACCCCCAGTAACACAAGGGCCGCAGTACCACAAGGGCCGCAGTAACACAAGGGCCGCAGTAACACAAGGACCGCAGTAACACAAGGGCCACAGTAACACAAGGACAGCAGTAACACAAGGGCCACAGTATCACAAGGGCCTCAGTAACACAAGGGCCGCAGTAACACAAGAGCTGCAGTAACACAAGGGTCACAGTAACACAAGGGCCACAGTAACACAAGGGCCTCAGTTACACAAGGGCCACAGTTACACAAGGGCCACAGTAACATAAGGGCCTCAGTAACACAAGGGCCTCAGTAACACAATGGCCGGAGTAACACAAGGGCTACAGGAACACAAGGGCCACAGTAAGACAAGAGCAGCAGGAACACAAGGGCCACAGTAATACAAGGGCCGCAGGAACACAAGGGCCACAGTAACACAAGGGCCACAGTAACATGAGGGCCACAGTAACACAAGACCCGCAGTAACACAAGGGCCGCAGTAACACAAGGGCCGCAGTAACACAAGGGCCACAGTAACACAAGGGCCGCAGTAACACAAGACCCGCAGTAACACAAGGGCTGCAGTAACACAAGGGCCGAAGTAACACAAAGGCCGCAGTAACACAAGCGCCACAGTAACACAAGGGCCGCAGTAACAGAAGGGCCGCAGTAACACAAGGGCCGCAGTAACACAAGGGCCGCAGTAACACAAGACCCGCAGTAACACAAGCGCTGCAGTAACACAAGGGCCACAGTAACACAAGGGTCGCAGTAACACAAAGGCCGCAATAACACAAAGGCCGCAGTAAAACAAGACCCGCAGTAACACAAGGGCCGCAGTAACACAAGGGCCGCAGTAACACAAGGGCCGCAGTAACACAAGGGCCACAGTAACACAAGGGTCGCAGTAACACAAAGGCCACAGTAACACAAGGGCCACAGTAACATGAGGGCCACAGTAACATGAGGGCCACAGTAACACAAGAGCCACAGTAACACAAGGGCCGCAGTAACACAAGGGCCGCAGTAACACAAGGGCCTCAGTAACACAAGGGCCACAGTAACACAAGACCCGCAGTAAAACAAGTGTTGCAGTAACACAAGAGCCTCAGTAACACAAGACCCACATTAACACAAGGGCCTCAGTAACACAAGGGCCACATTAACACAAGGGCCGCAGTAACACAAGGGCCACAGTAACACAAGACCCGCTGTAACACAAGGGTCGCAGTATCACAAGAGCCTCAGTAACACAAGGGCAGCAGGAACACAAGGGCCTCAGTAACACAAGGGCCACATTGACACAAGACCCACAGTAACACAAGGGCCTCAGTTACACAAGACCCGCAGTAACACAAGGGCCTCAGTAACACAAGGGCCACAGTAACACAAGACCTGCAGTAACACAAGGGTCGCAGTAACACAAGGGCCGCAGTAACACAAAGGCCGCAGTAACACAAGTCCCACAGTAACACAAGTCCCACAGTAACACAAGGGCCACAGTAACACAAGGGCCACAGCAACACAAGACCGCGGTAACACAAGGGTCGCAGTAACACAAGAGCCTCAGTAACACAAGGGCAGCAGTAACACAAGGGCCTCAGTAACACAAGGGCCACAGTAACACAAGGGCCACAGTAACACAAGGGCCGCAGTAATACAAGGGCTGCAGTAACACAAGACCCCCAGTAACACAAGGGCCGCAGTAACACAAGGGCCGCAGTAACACAAGGACCGCAGTAACACAAAGGCCACAGTAACACAAGGGCCACAGTAACACAAGGGCCGCAGGAACATGAGGGCCACAGGAACACAAGGGCCACAGTAACATAAGGGCCTTAGTAACACAAGGGCCACAGTAACACAAGTCCCACAGCAACACAAGTTTCACAGTAATACAAGAGCCTCTGTAACACAAGACCCACAGTAACACAAGGGCCTCAGTAACACAAGGGCCACATTAACACAAGGGCCGCAGTAAAACAAGGGCCACAGTAAAACAAGACCCGCAGTAACACAAGGGTCGCAGTCTCACAAGAGCCTCAGTAACACAAGGGCAGCAGTAACACAAGGGCCTCAGTAACACAAGGGCTGCAGTAACACAAGACCCCCAGTAACACAAGGGCCTCAGTAACACAAGGGCCTCAGTAACACAAGGGTCGCAGTAACACAAAGGCCGCAATAACACAAAGGCCGCAGTAACACAAGGGCCGCAGGAACACAAGGGCCACAGTAACACAAGGGCCACAGTAACACAAGAGCTGCAGTAACACAAGGGTCACAGTAACACAAGGGCCGCAGTAACACAAATCCCACAGTAACACAAGGGCTGCAGTAACACAAGGGCCGCAGTAACACAAGGGCCACAGTAACACAAGGGTCGCAGTAACACAAAGGCCGCAATAACACAAAGGCCGCAGTAACACAAGGGCCGCAGGAACACAAGGGCCACAGTAACACAAGGGCCACAGTAATACAAAGGCCGCAGTAACACAAGGGCCGCAGGAACACAAGGGCCACAGTAACACAAGGGCCACAGTAACACAAGGGCCACAGTAACACAAGGGCCGCAGTGACACAAGGGCCGCAGTAACACAAGACCCGCAGTAACACAAGGGCCAAGTAACACAAGGGCCACAGTAACACAACGGTCGCTGTAACACAAAGGCCGAAGTAACACAAGGGCCACAGTAACACAAGTTTCACAGTAACACAAGAGCCTCTGTAACACAAGACCCACAGTAACACAAGGGCCTCAGGAACACAAGGGCCACATTAACACAAGGGCCGCAGTAAAACAAGGGCCACAGTAAAACAAGACCCGCAGTAACACAAGGGTCGCAGTATCACAAGAGCCTCAGTAACACGAGGGCAGCAGTAACACAAGGGCCTCAGTAACACAAGGGCCACAGTAACACAAGGGCCACAGTAACACAAGGGCCGCAGTATCACAAGGGCTGCAGTAACACAAGACCCCCAGTAACACAAGGGCCGCAGTAACACAAGGGCCGCAGTAACACAAGGGCCGCAGTAACACAAGGACCGCAGTAACACAAAGGCCACAGTAACACAAGGGCCACAGTAACACAAGGGCCACAGTAACACAAGGGCCGCAGTAACACAAAGGCCACAGTAACACAAGGGCCTCAGTAACACAAGGGCCGCAGTAACACAAGAGCTGCAGTAACACAAGGGTCACAGTAACACAAGGGCCACAGTAACACAAGTGCCTCAGTTACACAAGGGCCACAGTAACACAAGGGCCTCAGTAACACAAGGGCCTCAGTAACACAAGGGCCGCAGTAACACAAGACCCACAGTCACACAAGGGCAGAGGTAACACAAGGGCTTCAGTAACACAAGGGCCACAGTGACACAAGGGCAGCAGTAACACAAGACCCGCAGTAACACAAGGGTCGCAGTAACACAAGGGTCTCAGTAACACAAGGGCAGCAGTAACCCATGACCCGCAGTAACACAAGGGTCGCAGTAACACAAGGGCCACAGAAACACAAGACCCACAGTAACACAAGGGCCTCAGTAACACAAGACCCGCAGTAACACAAGGGTCGCAGTAACACAAGACCCGCAATAACACAAGGGTCGCAGTAACACAATGGCCTCTGTAACACAAGGGCCACAGTAACACAAGACCCGCAGTAACACAAGGGCCTCAGTAACACAAGGGCCGCAGTAACACAAGGGCCGCAGTAACACAAGACCCGCAGTAACACAAGGGTCGCAGTAACACAAGACCCTAGGTAACACAAGGGCCGCAGTAACACAAGGGCCTCAGTAACACAAGACCCGCAGTAACACAAGGGCCGCAGTAACACAAGACCCGCAGTAACACAAGGGCCGCAGTAACACAAGGGTCGCAGTAACACAAGAACCGCAGTAACACAAGGGTCGCAGTAACACAAGGGCTGCAGTAACACAAGGGCCGCAGTAACACAAGGGCCGCAGTAACACAAGAGCTGCAGTAACACAAGGGTCACAGTAACACAAGGGCCACAGTAACACAAGGGTCG
This sequence comes from Scyliorhinus torazame, assembly GCF_047496885.1. NCBI lineage: Eukaryota > Metazoa > Chordata > Chondrichthyes > Carcharhiniformes > Scyliorhinidae > Scyliorhinus > Scyliorhinus torazame. The sequence continues at coordinate 26,491,697 of NC_092728.1, read as the reverse complement.
CAGTAACACAAGGGCCGCAGTAACACAAGGGCCGCAGTTACACAAATCCCGCAGTAACACAAGGGCTGCAGTAACACAAGGGCCACAGTAACATTTGGGCCTCAGTAACATAAGGGCCGCAGTAACACAAGGACCACAGTAACATTAGGGCCACAGTAACACAAGGGCCGCAGTAACACAAGGGCCGCAGTAACACAAGGGCCGCAGTAACACAAGGGCCGCAGTAACACAAGGGCCGTAGTAACACAAGAGCCTCAGTAACACAAGGGCCGCAGTAACACAAGAGCTGCAGTAACACAAGGGTCACAGTAACACAAGGGCCACAGTAACACAAGGGCCTCAGTAACACAAGGGCCACAGTAACACAAGGGCCGCAGTAACACAAGGCCCGCAGTAACACAAGGGCCACAGTAACACAAGGGCCGCAGTAACACAAGGGCCGCAGTAACACAAGGGCCGCAGTAACACAAGGGCTGCAGTAACACAAGGGCCGCAGTAACACAAGGGCCGCAGTAACACAAGGGCCGCAGTAACACAAGGGCCGCAGCAAGACGCGGGCCGCAGTAACACAAGGGCCGCAGTAACACAAGGGCCGCAGTAACACAAGGGCTGCAGTAACACAAGGGCCGCAGTAACACAAGGACCGCAGTAACACAAGGGCCGCAGTAACACAAGGGCCGCAGCAAGACGCGGGCCGCAGTAACACAAGGGCCGCAGTAACAGAAGGGCCGCAGTAACACAAGGGCCGCAGTAACACAAGGGCCGCAGTAACACAAGGGCCGCAGTAACACAAGGGCCGCAGTAACAGAAGGGCCACAGTAACACAAGGGCCACAGTAACACAAGGGCCACAGTAACACAAGGGCCACAGTAACACAAGGGCCGCATTAACACAAATCCCGCAGTAACACAAAGGCCGCAGTAACACAAGGACCACAGTAACACATGGGCCTCAGTAACACAAGGGCCGCAGTAACACAAGGGCCGCAGTAACACAAGGGCGGCAGTAACACAAGACCCACATTAACACAAGGGCCGCAGTAACACAAGGGCCGCAGTAACACAAAGGCCGCAGTAACACAAGGGCCACAGTGACACAAGACCCGCAGTAACACAACGGCCACAGTAACACAAGGGCCGCAGTAACACAACGGCCGCAGTAACACAACGGCCACAGTAACACAAGAGCCGCAGTAACACAAGGGCTGCAGTAACACAAGGGCCACAGTAACACAAGGGCCTCAGTAACACAAGGGCCGCAGTAACACAAGGGCCGCAGTAACAGAAAGGCCGCAGTAACACAAGACCCACAGTAACACAAGGGCCGCAGTAACACAAGGGCCGAAGTAACACAAAGGCCGCAGTAACACAAGGACGACAGTAACACAAGGGCCTCAGTAACACAAGGGCCGCAGTAACACAAGGGCCGTAGTAACACAAGGGCCGCACTAACACAAAGGCCGCAGTAACACAAGACCCACAGTAACACAAGGGCCGCAGTAACACAAGGGCCGCAGTAACACAAAGGCCACAGTAACACAAGGGCCATAGTAACACAAGGGCCGCAGGAACACAAGGCCCGCAGTAACACAAGGGCCGCAGTAACACAAAGGCCGCAGTAACACAAGTCCCACAGTAACACAAGGGCCACAGTAACACAAGGGCCACAGCAACACAAGACCCGCAGTAACACAAGGGTCGCAGTAACACAAGAGCCTCAGTAACACAAGACCCACAGTAACACAAGGGCCGAGGTAACACAAGGGCCTCAGTAACACAAGGGCCACAGTAACACAAATCCCGCAGTAACACAAGGGCTGCAGTAACACAAGGGCCACAGTAACACAAGGGTCGCCATGACACAAAGGCCACAATAACACAAAGGCCGCAGTAACACAAGACCCACAGTAACACAAGGGCAGAGGTAACACAAGGGCCTCAGTAACACAAGGGCCACAGTGACACAAGGGCAGCAGTAACACAAGACCCGCAGTAACACAAGGGTCGCAGTAACACAAGGGCCTCAGTAACACAAGGGCAGCAGTAACCCATGACCCGCAGTAACACAAGGGTCGCAGTAACACAAGGGCCACAGAAACACAAGACCCACAGTAACACAAGGGCCTCAGTAACACAAGACCCGCAGTAACACAAGGGTCGCAGTAACACAAGACCCGCAATAACACAAGGGTCGCAGTAACACAATGGCCTCAGTAACACAAGGGCCACAGTAACACAAGACCCGCAGTAACACAAGGGCCTCAGTAACACAAGGGCCGCAGTAACACAAGGGCCGCTGTAACACAAGACCCGCAGTAACACAATGGTCGCAGTAACACAAGACCCTAGGTAACACAAGGGCCGCAGTAACACAAGGGCCTCAGTAACACAAGACCCGCAGTAACACAAGGGCCGCAGTAACACAAGACCCGCAGTAACACAAGGGCCGCAGTAACACAAGGGTCGCAGTAACACAAGAACCGCAGTAACACAAGGGTCGCAGTAACACAAGGGCAGCAGTAACACAAGGGCCGCAGTAACACAAGGGCCGCAGTAACACAAGAATTGCAGTAACACAAGGGTCACAGTAACACAAGGGCCGCAGTAACACAAGGGTCGCAGTAACACAAGGGCCGCAGTAACACAAGGGCCGCAGTAACACAAGGGCCGCAGTTACACAAATCCCGCAGTAACACAAGGGCTGCAGTAACACAAGGGCCACAGTAACATTTGGGCCTCAGTAACATAAGGGCCGCAGTAACACAAGGACCACAGTAACATTAGGGCCACAGTAACACAAGGGCCGCAGTAACACAAGGGCCTCAGTAACACAAGGGCCGCAGTAACACAAGAGTTGCAGTAACACAAGGGTCACAGTAACACAAGGGCCACAGTAGCACAAGGACCACAGTAACATTAGGGCCGCAGTAACACAAGGGCCGCAGTAACACAAGGGCCGCAGTAACACAAGGGCCGCAGTAACACAAGGGCCGCAGTAACACAAGAGCCTCAGTAACACAAGGGCCGCAGTAACACAAGAGCCGCAGTAACACAAGGGTCACAGTAACACAAGGGCCTCAGTAACACAAGGGCCACAGTAACACAAGGGCCGCAGTAACACAAGGCCCGCAGTAACACAAGGGCCGCAGTAACACAAGGGCCGCAGTAACACAAGGGCCGCAGTAACACAAGGGCCGCAGTAACACAAGGGCCGCAGTAACACAAGGGCCGCAGTAACACAAGGGCCGCAGTAACACAAGGGCCGCAGCAAGACGCGGGCCGCAGTAACACAAGGGCCGCAGTAACACAAGGGCCGCAGTAACACAAGGGCCGCAGTAACACAAGGGCCGCAGTAACACAAGGGCCGCAGTAACACAAGGGCTGCAGTAACACAAGGGCCGCAGTAACACAAGGGCCGCAGTAACACAAGGGCCGCAGTAACACAAGGGCCGCAGCAAGACACGGGCCGCAGTAACACAAGGGCCGCAGTAACACAAGGGCCGCAGTAACACAAGGGCCGCAGTAACACAAGGGCCGCAGTAACACAAGGGCCGCAGTAACACAAGGGCCGCAGTAACAGAAGGGCCACAGTAACAGAAGGGCCACAGTAACACAAGGGCCACAGTAACACAAGGGCCGCAGTAACACAAATCCCGCAGTAACACAAAGGCCGCAGTAACACAAGGACCACAGTAACACAAGGGCCTCAGTAACACAAGGGCCGCAGTAACACAAGGGCCGCAGTAACACAAGGGCCGCAGTAACACAAGGGCCGCAGTAACACAGGGGCCGCAGTAACACAAGACCCACATTAACACAAGGGCCGCAGTAACACAAGGGCCGCAGTAACACAAAGGCCGCAGTAACACAAGGGCCACAGTGACACAAGGGCTGCAGTAACACAAGGGCCACAGTAACACAAGGGCTGCAGTAACACAAAGGCCGCAGTAACACAAGACCCACAGTAACACAAGGGCCGCAGTAACACAAGGGCCGCAGTAACACAAAGGCCGCAGTAACACAAGGGCCACCGTAACACAAGACCCACATTAACACAAGGGCCGCAGTAACACAAGGGCCGCAGTAACACAAAGGCCGCAGTAACACAAGGGCCACAGTGACACAAGACCCGCAGTAACACAACGGCCGCAGTAACACAAGGGCCACAGTAACACAAGGGCCGCAGTAACACAAGGGCTGCAGTAACACAAGGGCCACAGTAACACAAGGGCCTCAGTAACACAAGGGCCGCAGTCACACAAGGGCCGCAGTAACACAAAGACCGCAGTAACACAAGGGCCGCAGTAACACAAGGGCCGAAGTAACACAAAGGCCGCAGTAACACAAGGACGACAGTAACACAAGGGCCTCAGTAACACAAGGGCCGCAGTAACACAAGGGCCGTAGTAACACAAGGGCCGCAGTAACACAAAGGCCGCAGTAACACAAGACCCACAGTAACACAAGGGCCGCAGTAACACAGGGGCCACAGTAACACAAAGGCCACAGTAACACAAGGGCCACAGTAACACAAGGGCCGCAGTAACACAAGGCCCGCAGTAACACAAGGGCCACAGTAACACAAGGGCCACAGTAACACAAGGGCCGCAGTAACACAAGGGCCGCAGTAACACAAGGGCCGCAGTAACACAAAGGCCGCAGTAACACAAGACCCACAGTAACACAAGGGCCGCAGTAACACAAGGGCTGCAGCAACACAAAGGCCGCAGTAACACAAGGACGACAGTAACACAAGGGCCTCAGTAACACAAGGGCCGCAGTAACACAAGGGCCGCAGTAACACAAGGGTCGCAGTAACACAAGGGCCTCAGTAACACAAGGGCCACAGTAACACAAGACCCGCAGTAACACAAGGGCCTCAGTAACACAAGGGCTGCAGTAACACAATGGCCGTAGTAACAGAATGGCCACAGTAACACAAGGGCCGCAGTAACACAATGGCCGTAGTAACAGAATGGCCGCAGTAACACAAGGGCCGCAGTAACACAAGGGCCGCAGTAACACAAGGGCCACAGTAATACAAGGGCCGCAGTAACACAAGGGCTGCAGTAACACAAGGGCTGCAGTAACACAAGGGCTGCAGTAACACAAGGGCCGCAGTAACACAAGACCCGCAGTAACACAAGGGCCGCAGTACACAAGACCTGCAGTAACACAAGGGCCGCAGTAACACAAGACCTGCAGTAACACAAGGGCCGCAGTAACACAAAGGCCGCAGTAACACAAGGACGACAGTAACACAAGGGCTTCAGTAACACAAGGGCTGCAGTAACACAAGGGCCGCAGTAACACAAGACCCACAGTGACACAAGGGCCGCAGTAACACAAGGGCCGCAGTAACACAAAGGCCGCAGTAACACAAGGGCCACAGTAACACAAGACCCGCAGTAACACAATACCCGCAGTAACACAAAGGCCGCAGTAACACAAGGGCCGCAGCAAGACACGGGCCGCAGTAACACAAGGGCCTCAGTAACACAAGGGCCGCAGTAACACAAGGGCCGCAGTAACACAAGGGCCGCAGTAACACAAGGGCCGCAGTAACACAAGACCCACATTAACACAAGGGCCGCAGTAACACAAGGGCCGCAGTAACACAAAGGCCGCAGTAACACAAGGGCCACAGTGACACAAGACCCGCAGTAACACAACGGCCACAGTAACACAAGGGCCGCAGTAACACAAGGGCTGCAGTAACACAAGGGCCACAGTAACACAAGGGCTGCAGTAACACAAAGGCCGCAGTAACACAAGACCCACAGTAACACAAGGGCCGCAGTAACACAAGGGCCGCAGTAACACAAAGGCCGCAGTAACACAAGGGCCACAGTAACACAAGACCCACATTAACACAAGGGCCGCAGTAACACAAGGGCCGCAGTAACACAAAGGCCGCAGTAACACAAGGGCCACAGTGACACAAGACCCGCAGTAACACAACGGCCGCAGTAACACAAGGGCCACAGTAACACAAGGGCCGCAGTAACACAAGGGCCGCAGTAACACAAGGGCCACAGTAACACAAGGGCCTCAGTAACACAAGGGCCGCCGTAACACAAGGGCCGCAGTAACACAAAGGCCGCAGTAACACAAGACCCACAGTAACACAAGGGCCGCAGTAACACAAGGGCCGAAGTAACACAAAGGCCGCAGTAACACAAGGACGACAGTAACACAAGGGCCTCAGTAACACAAGGGCCGCAGTAACACAAGGGCCGCAGTAACACAAGGGCCGTAGTAACACAAGGGCCGCAGTAACACAAAGGCCGCAGTAACACAAGACCCACAGTAACACAAGGGCCGCAGTAACACAAGGGCCGCAGTAACACAAAGGCCACAGTAACACAAGGGCCACAGTAACACAAGGGCCGCAGTAACACAAGGCCCGCAGTAACACAAGGGCCACAGTAACACAAGGGCCACAGTAACACAAGGGCCGCAGTAACACAAGGGCCGCAGTAACACAAGGGCCGCAGTAACACAAAGGCCGCAGTAACACAAGACCCACAGTAACACAAGGGCCGCAGTAATACAAGGGCTGCAGCAACACAAAGGCCGCAGTAACACAAGGACGACAGTAACACAAGGGCCTCAGTAACACAAGGGCCGCAGTAACACAAGGGCCGCAGTAACACAAGGGTCGCAGTAACACAAGGGCCTCAGTAACACAAGGGCCACAGTAACACAAGACCCGCAGTAACACAAGGGCCTCAGTAACACAAGGGCTGCAGTAACACAATGGCCGTAGTAACAGAATGGCCACAGTAACACAAGGGCCGCAGTAACACAATGGCCGTAGTAACAGAATGGCCGCAGTAACACATGGGCCGCAGTAACACAAGGGCCGCAGTAACACAAGGGCCACAGTAATACAAGGGCCGCAGTAACACAAGGGCTGCAGTAACACAAGGGCTGCAGTAACACAAGGGCTGCAGTAACACAAGGGCCGCAGTAACACAAGACCCGCAGTAACACAAGGGCCGCAGTACACAAGACCTGCAGTAACACAAGGGCCGCAGTAACACAAGACCTGCAGTAACACAAGGGCCGCAGTAACACAAAGGCCGCAGTAACACAAGGACGACAGTAACACAAGGGCTTCAGTAACACAAGGGCTGCAGTAACACAAGGGCCGCAGTAACACAAGACCCACAGTGACACAAGGGCCGCAGTAACACAAGGGCCGCAGTAACACAAAGGCCGCAGTAACACAAGGGCCACAGTAACACAAGACCCGCAGTAACACAATACCCGCAGTAACACAAAGGCCGCAATAACAGAAGGGCCACAGTAACACGAGGGCCGCAGTAACACGAGGGCCGCAGCAACACGAGGGCCGCAGCAACACGAGGGCCGCAGCAACACGAGGGCCGCAGCAACACGAGGGCCGCAGCAACACGAGGGCCGCAGCAACACGAGGGCCGCAGGAACACGAGGGCCGCAGTAACACGAGGGCGGCAGTAACATAAGGGCCGCAGTAACATGAGGGCTGCAAGAACACAAGGCCACAGGAACACAATGTCACAGGAACACAAGCACACAGCAGTGTAAGGGTCACAGCGGTGTAAGGGTCACAGTGTTAAGGAATGGGTTAAGAGACATTCCAATTAGATGTCTCATTGATGTTAAGTATCCAATAATTGACACTGATCTGTAAAGAGTCTGCAGGTGGCCTTTGTGGCATGTGATGTGTTGATAGAGTTTTGGTACAGAGTGTCTTCAAAGAAAAATAAAGGTGTTTTAGAAAAGGAGTAGAACTCTAACTCTTTACTCAACAGCAGTCAGAGGGTCACAGTGGTAGCAGAGGATGGTTACTGTGCAAAGGATAAGTGTTGAAGGGTGCAACTTTTCCAGAAGAAAAAAATAATCTGCATCAACTCAGCAGTGAGTGAGAAGGAAAAAAGAAAATATAGCAGCACCTAGGATAAAGATGGTCGGATTTGACTATCCGCTATTATGTTCTGAAAGGGGATTCTGTGACCAATAGAGAAGTGCAGTTGTTATGTGGATTAAGGATACCCAGCGATGAAGAAAGCACACATGAAACTGGATATTTAACAGGATAAGGCAACAGTTTTTGGAAAGACGATGGACTTATAATTTACACAGTCGGGACACTATTGCCTTCCATTACTGGCAAATAATATTTCAGGTGCAGTTGTTGAGGATGTATCAGTGGCCGCTGGAAATGGGACTTTAGCTGATAAAAAGATTGTGGTATTAAAACTGCATAGGCAATTTGCGCATCCGTCTCCTCTGAGGCTGAAAATTTTATTCAAGGATGCAGGGGTAAGGGATGAAGACTTAAGCTGATAGAACAGGTTAGTGACCGCTGTGAGGTTTGTAGGAAGTACAGAAGGACACCAGCACGACCGATAGTAACCCTACCTTTGGCCAGGCAATTTAACAACATTGTGGCCCTGGACCTTAGGATTTGGGATAAAGCTAATCATATATTTATTTTGCATTTTCTATATTTAGCAACCAGATTTAGTCAATCAACTATTATACGAAGTAAATAAAAGATAGTAATCCTGGATCAGATTGTGGAAAAATGGATAGGGATAGGAATGGGCCCACCGGCAAAATTCCTTACAAACAACGGGGGAGAATTTGCTAATGATGAGCTTAGGGATATAATAATAACAATAATCTTTATTGTCACAAGTAGGTTTACATTAACACTGTAATGAAGTTACTGTGAAAAGCCCCTAGTCGCCACACTCCGGCGCCTGTTCGGGTACACAGGGGGAGAATTCAGAATTCTCAGCTGGTACAGGAATTGAACCCGCGCTGCTGGCCTTGTTCTGCATCACACCAGCTGTCTAGCCCACTGAGCTAAAGTGTGAAAACATGAATGTCACAGTTATGAATACGGCTGCGGAAAGCCCATTTAGTCTATTTTGGATTGACCAGCCTCCAGCCTGGGAAGGGACGACAATTAGCTCTGCCTTTGCTGAGCATTTCACAGCAGTAGAAAAGCCTTCTTGGAAGCAGAAGTCTCTGAAATAATTCGCAGAGCTTTAAGGCATAATGTAGGGCCATCAAATACCGTTTCTCAGCAAGGAAACATAGTATACTATGAGAGAGACAATTGTAATGAATGGTGTCATGTGAGAGTACCTTTAAGAAATTGGTGTTTAAGAAATGTACCTTTAAGAAATGGAGCTGCTCATATTACTGCAGTGATGTCAGAGTGTGGGTGGAGCTCAGCTATACTTCTGCTTTTTAGTTTCAGTTTGAGAAAAGCTTGGGTGTGTCTGTGTTTTTTCAGTGAGCTGCATCTGAAGTAGAGCTGCACTGTTGATCTCTGCCATCCAAAGACTATCTATGGATCACTTGGTGAACCCAGAATTGTAAAAGGTCTCAGTATTGAATGTAAACTCAATGTTTGAAGGTTTGTTATGTCTTTTGGATGTTAAAAGGACAGCTTACAGGGTTACTTAGCGTTGTAGTCTTTGGGGTTGTATTTGTTTTACTGGTTGCTAAGATGTTCACTGGTTGTTCTAAAAAGGATAACTTGAGTTCATAGAATAAAAATTGTTTTGTTTTAAAGGAATACTTGTCCATTTTCTGCTGTACCACACCTGTAGAGTACGCCGTGTGCTCCCCATACCACAATCTATTAAAAGTTGTGGGTCAGGTGAACTCCATGATACACTTTGGGGTTCTCTAAACCCTGACCCATAACAATTGGGGGCTCGAGGGGGATAAAAGTCTATCTATTGGATTGGTTCAGTGAACTTCAAGACAGTGAGGGGTGAGCATATTGTGGTTGCTTTTCAGGTGTGGTATTTTAGTTTAAGTGGGGAGTGTGTTGTGGACAATGGATCTTTCAGAGGCTCAGATGTTTTTGAGGGTGGAGACGGTCACACGCAGTACCTTACGGACAGAGACTAAAAGCAGACTGTTAGATTTGGCAAAAACACTGCAGTTAACATTACCTAACAAAATGCGAAAAGATGAGGTCATTATGGCGGTGGCTAAGCATTTAAAGTTGCCTGAGATACAGTCTGACTCATTAGAAATGGCAAAGATCCAGTTGCAGATTAAGCAACTTGAACATGAAAAAGAATTAAAGCAGCTTGAATATGCAAGAGGGAAAAAGAAAGAGAAAGGGAGATGCAGATCGGGGAAAAAGAAAAGGAGAGAGAAGAAAGAAACAAAGAAAGAGTAGCCCTAGCAGAACAAAAAGAAAGAGATAGAGAGGAAAGGGAAAAAGAGAGAGAGTTTGAACTTCAGAAAATGGCTATGAAACATAAGTCAGTTAAAACTGGCAGATGTAAAGGGAAACCTACAGTTGGATGATAGTGATGAGAGTGAGAAAGAGCATCATAGTCGAAGGCGTGGTGGGGTCGATTTAAATATGTCCAAGGTTTGACGAGAAGGAGGTAGAAGCCTTTTTCATTTCAGTTGAGGAGGTAGCTAAACAAATGAAAAGGCCACAGGACATGTGGGTATTACTGATTCAAACAAAGCTGGTAGGTACGACTAGTGAAGTGTTTGCATCACTACCGGAGGAGGTATCTGAGACGTATGAGGAGGTGAAAAAATCCATCTTAGGTGCATATGAACTAGTGCCTGAAGCTTACAGACAAAGGTTTAGAAATTTAAGGAAAGAATTTGGTCAAACATTCATGGAGTTTGAAAGGCTCAAACAAAGTAATTTTGATACGTGGATAAGGGCTTTGAAAATAGACCAAACGTATGAAGCTCTCAGAGAAATTATACTTTTGGAGGAGTTTAAAAATTCAATTCCTGAAGTACTGAGAACTCGTGTGGAAGAGCAGAGGGTTAAAACTGCGAGATTAGCAGCAGAAATGGCAGATGATTATGAATTAGTTCATAAATCAAAGATTGGTTTCCGACATCAGTTTCAGCCGGTGAGGGATAGAAACTGGGGACATGAGAAATACTCAAGTGGGAAAGGTAAAGGTGATCTGATGGGAGATAATAAGGAGAGTGTACCTCAGATTCAATAAGAAATCCAGGAGGGTGGAAAAGAAATGAAAAGTTTCAAATGTTTTCACTGTAATAAACTAGGCCATGTAAAGTCACAATGCTGGTGGTTGAAGAAAAGCACTGGGAAGGCTGATGTGGATAAGACAGTGGGGTTTGTTAAAGTGGTAAAGGAAAACCCAAGGGAAGTGAAGGAGGTGCGAAAGATTGTACAGCCTGATCAAGAGGTGATTGATAAGAAGGTGCCAGATGTCTTTCAAGAATTTACTTGTGTGGGTAAAGTTTACTCATGTGTATCAGGAGGAGCAGGTAAAGAAGTCACAATTTTAAGAGATACGGGAGCTAGTCAATCTTTAATGGTAAGAGATGAGGAGTTATGTAGGTTGGGAAGAATGTTGCCAGAAAATATGTGGAATTCAGGGTGAGAGGAGTAGCGTTCCATTATATAAGGTAAGGTTGGAAAGTCCAGTGAAGAGTGGTGAAGTGATGGTAGGAGTAATAGACAAGTTACCTTGTCCATGAAAACAGTTTATCTTGGGTCATGATATAGCTGGATCGCAAGTGGGAGTGATGCCTACTGTGGTTGATAAGCCAGTGGAAAATCAGACAACTGAAGTGTTGAAGGACGAATATCCTGGGATTTTTCCAGATTGTGTAGTAACAAGGTCGCAAAGTCACAAGCGGAGAAATCAAAGAGTGAAGATGAAGTTGAAGGGCAATTATCAGAATTTTTTTTTGATCAGATGGTTGAAAAAGAACAAGAACAGGTGGAGGATGAGGCGGATATTTTCAGTTCAGGAAAATTGGCAGAGTTACAACAAACAGATACAGAAAAAAAACGGATGTATCAGAAAACATACACGGAAGAGGAATCTGAGTGTATACCAGAGTGTTATTACCGTAAAAGTGATGTCTTGATGAGAAAATGGAGACCCGTACATATGCAGGCGGATGAAAAGTGGGCAGAAGTTCATCAAGTAGTATTGCCGGTAGGGTATAGAAAGGAGGTGTTGCGAGATGCACATGAGGTACCAGTGGGAGGTCATTTGGGAATAAGGAAAACTCAAGCTAAATTCCAGAAACATTTTTATTGGCCTGGACTACATAAAGATGTAGTTACATTTTGTCAATCATGTCACATATGTCAAGTAATAGGGAAACCTCAAGCAGTGATAAAACCAGTGTCCTTAATACCCAGTCCAGCATTTGAGGAACCTTTTACAAGGGTCCTAATTGATTGCCTAAGACCGCTTCCTAAAATAAAAAGTGGGAATCAATATTTTTTGACTACAATGGATGTGGCTACTCGGTTTCCAGATGCCATTCCAGTACGTAACATTACAGCTAAAAAGATTGTGGAGGAGTTACTTAAATTCTTTACTAGATGTGGACTACCCACAGAAATTCAATCGGATCAAGGATCAAATTCTACCTCAAAGTTATTCAAAGAAGTTATGGATAGCTTAGGAATAAAACAATTTAAATTAACTGCGTACCATCCAGAATCGCAGGGAGTGTTAGAAAGGTGGTATCAGACATTAAAGACAATGTTGAAGGCTTATTGTCAAGATTATCCAGAGGATTGAGATGAAGGAATTCCATTCGTACTGTTTGCAATTATGGATGCACCGAATGAGTCAACCAAATTTAGTCCGTTGAACTAATTTTTGGTCATGAGGTAAGAGGACCACTTAAGAAAATTGGTGTGTGAGAAATCGGAAATTACATTATTGGAATACGTGTCAAATTTTCGAGAACGATTAAATAGAGCAGGTGAATTGGCTGGACAACATTTAAAAGTTGCACAACTTGTGATGAAACGGGTAGCGGACAAGAAATCCAAAGTTCGTAGTTTTGCCAGTGGGGATAAAGTTTTAGTATTGTTACCAGTGGTAGGCGAACCTTTAAAAGCAAGATTTTGTGGACTTTATCAAATTGAAAGGAAATTAAGTGAGGTGAATTATGTGGTAAAAACACCAGATAGAAGGAAGACTCACCGAGTGTGTCATGTGAATATGCTTAAAAGGTACTTTGATAGGGAAGGAGAGAAAAAGGAGGTTTTAATGATCTCAAAGTGGCGACCCAAATCCATGTGAATTTGACATACCTCAAATTAAATTGGAAAATGAGGATGTTCTTAAAAATTGGGATAAATTGTTGAGTTACCTTCCAGAGGAAAAACAAACTGACTTGAAAGTTATTGATATCACATGGGCAAGTTTGTGGAGATAAATTGGGAAGTACTAAAATGGCTATACATGATGTAGATGTGGGAAATGCTGTTCCAATCAAACAACATCCATACAGACGTAACCCTTTAAAATTGGCACAGGTTAACAAAGAGATTGAGAGTATGCTTAAAAATGGCATAATTGAAGTGGGTTGCAGCCAATGGAGCTCACCCATAGTGATGGTACCAAAACCAGACGGTACCCAATGGTTGTGTGTGGACTATAGAAAGTTTAATGCAGTTACAAGAACGGACTCTTATCCTATCTCCCGTTTGGAGGATTGCATTGAGAAAGTGGGACAGTCTGCTTTTATTTCCAAACTGGATTTACTTAAAGGTTACTGGCAGGTACCTTTATCCGAAAGGGTGAAGGAGATTTCAGCTTTTGTGACTACAGATGGTATATACCAATTCAAAGTTATGCCATTTGGCATGTAAAACGTCCCAGCCACATTTCAACGGTTAACTAACAAAGTTGTTTCAGGATTACCCAAATGTGCGGTATACATCGACGATCTGGTAATTTTCAGCCCGACATGGAAAGACCATTTAAAACATCTGATGGAGTTATTCGATCGACTTCAGGAGGCGGGTTTGGTAATAAACCGAGCCAAAAGTGAACTTGGAAAAGCCCCAGTCACTTTCCTTGAGGAGTTTCCGATACCCTCAAGACGAAGGGAAATAATGCGATTTCTTGGCATGAGTGGATTTGATCGAACATTTGTGGAAACGTTTTGTAGCGTGGTAGCTCCGCTGATGGACTTGCTGAAGAAACGTCGAAAATTTCAGTGGACAGCGGACTTTCAACAGGCATTTGACTGCCTGAAAGCTGTGATAACCAATGCTCCTGTGTTGGAGAATTACAAGGGACTCTGTGATCAGATGGAACAAAATATCTGACTTTAAAGAGAAATGCCGAGGCGTAGAGAAATGGACGGATCGTGCAGAGACCTTCTTGTTCTGTCAATCGAGAAGGAGTTTCAGTTGGAGGAAGAAGAACGGAAAAAATGGACTATATTATTATACCTGTTTGCGTGTGTTGTTTTTTGAAATGAAAATAAATTTATTTTTAAAAATTTGATGAAAAAGTTATCAAAGACACCAAACAGCAAAAACTGATAGTTGGAGTGAATTTGGGGTATAGACGGAAGTACCGGATAGGGGACAAAGAGCTCTATCCCACAGATGGATTTGCACGGAAAAGGTTCTTCCAGATGGAACTTATAAGGCAAAGGCCAGGCTTGTGGCAAGGGGATTTGAAGAAAACTTAGAAGATCAGGATTTAAGTGTAACCTACAGCAGGAAAGGTTATTTTAAAGATCAGCTTTGCTCTATTAGCCACAAAGGCATGGGAATGCAAATCTATAGATATAAAAGCTGCCTTTTTGCAGGGGCATCAGCTCCAGAGAGACATTTTTCTCCGTCCTCCTAAAGAAGCAGCTAACACAGAAGGGGTACTCTGGAAGTTGAACAAATGTGTATATGGATTAAATGATGCGTCTAGAGTCTGGTATTTTTCGGTACGGTCAGTTTTGTTAAAGTTAGGCTGTTGCCAGTTGAAAGCAGATCCGGCAATGTTTTACTGGCACTATAAAGGAAATCTTTCTGGCACCTTTATGATGCATGTCGCTGATTTTTGTGGGGTGTGACTAATGATTTTGAAGCTATTGTAATCTCTGGGTTGAGGAAAGAATTCAGGGTTGGAAGTCAGGTTTCCAGTGCATTTAAATATATTGGACTGGAAATCGGACAGACTAAGTTAGGAGCAACTTGCCGTCAGCAATCTTATTTGGAGAGCATCAGCCCAATAGCAATTAGTCGTTGTCAGGTTTCACAAAAAGACGCAGTGGTTTCAAAGATGGAAAAAGAGCAACTGCGAAGTTTAATTGGGCAACTGAACTGGTTAGGTAGACAGACTAGACCGGACGTGAGTTTTGATGGCTTAGAGTTGAGTACAAAAATGAATGACCCTAAAGTGGAAGACATAATGAGAGCAAATAAAGCGTTGGCCAAACTAAAAATGCAGGAGTATGTTTTGAGGTTCACGATGATAGGTGATCTTAGGCACTTGAAACTCATAGTTTACAGTGATGCGCCCTACGCAAATTTATGTGATGGGGTTTCAAGCGCCGGAGGTTTTATAATTTTCCTTTTGGGGAACAATGGTAAATGTTGCCCACTTGTGTGGGAAACAAAGAAAATAAGGAGAGTGGTCAAAAGCACTTTGGCCACTGAGACTTTAAGCCTTGTAGAGGCGGTGGATATGGCCTTTTATATATCTCAGATATTGACAGAAATTTTGGGATTAGGGGATTTGGGTAACATACCCATTGATTGTCACATTGACAATAAATCCCTGTGGGAAAATCAGCACTCTACAAAAAAGTGTGAATGAGAAAAGGATAAGGATAGACATAGCAGGTTTGAAGCAGATGTTGGACAGAGGGGAGATAGCAAAAAATGGGTCGACAGTAGCTACCAATTGTTCGATTGTCTTACGAAAAGAGGCTAGTTCACAGAAAATTTTGGATATCGTTAATGAAGGGCGCATGTTTCTGTGACTTTGTTTTTTTTCCTTCCAAAAATGAAAAAAAAGGGACGGGAGGTAAATTGTGTGTGTTTTTGAGTTTTTTGTACTTTTGTTTTCACCAAATTTTTTTTTTTCTCCACGGAAGGTGAAACTATTAAGGAATGAGTTAAGGGACATTGCAATTAGATGTCTCATTGATGTTAAGTATCCAATAATTGACACTGATATGTAAAGAGACTGCAGGTGGCCTTTGTGGCGTGTGATGCGGCGATAGAGTTTTGGTACAGAGTGTGTTCAAGGAAAAATAAAGGTGTTTGAGAAAAGGAGTCGAACTCTAACTCTTTACTCAACGGCAGCCAAAACTAACACACAGCAGCGTAAGGGTCACAGCAGTGTAAAGGTCACAGCAGTGTAAGGGTCACAGCAGTGTAAAGGTCACAGCAGTGTAAAGGTCACAGCAGCGTAAGGGTCACAGCAGTGTAAGGGTCACAGCAGTGTAAGGGTCACAACAGTGTAAAGGTCACAGCAGTGTAAGGGTCACAGGCTCGGACCACTGTTGTTTGTGATATACATAAATGATCTGGGCGAAGGTATGGGTGGTCTGATTAGCAAGTTTGCAGATGATACTAAGATTGGTGGAGTTGCAGATAGCGAGGGGGATTGTTAGGGAATACAGCAAAATATAGATAGATTGGAGAGTTGGGCAGAGAAATGGCAGATGGAGTTTAATCCAGGCAAATGCGAGGTGATGCATTTTGGAAGATCTAATTCAAGAGCGAACTATACGGTCAATGGAAGAGTCCTGGGGAAAATTGATGTACAGAGAGATCTGGGAGTTCAGATCCATTGTACCCTGAGTGGTCAAAGAAGGCATACAGCATGCTTGCCTTCATCGGACGGGGTATTGAGTACAAGAGTCGGCAGGTCATGTTACAGTTGTATAGGACTTTGATTAGGCCACATTTGGAATACTGCGTGCAGTTCTGGTCGCCACATTACCAGAAGGATGTGAATGCTTTAGAGAGGGTGCAGAGGAGGTTCACCAGGATGTTGCCTGGTATGGAGGGTGCTAGCTATGAAGGAAGGTTGAGTAGATTAGGATTGTTTTTATTGGAAAGACGGAGGTTGAGGGGGAACCTGATTGAGGTCTACAAAATTATGAGAGGTATGGACAGGGTGGATAGCAACAAGCTTTTTCCAAGAGTGAGGGTGTCAATTACAAGGGGGTCACGATTTCAAGGTGAGAGTTAAAGGGAGGTGTGCGTGGAAAGTTTTTTACACAGAGGGTAGTGGGTGCCTGGAACTCGCTACCGGAGGAGGTGGTGGAAGCAGGGACGATAGTGACATTTAAGGGGCATCTTGACAAATACATGAATAGGATGGGAATAGAGGGGTACGGACCCAGGAAGTGTAGAAGATTGTAGTTTAGTCGGGCAGCATGGTCGGCACGTGCTTGGAGGGCCGTTCCTGTGCTGTACGTATCTTTGTTCTTTGTTCTTTGTTTGAGATGTGCGTAGAACGTTTTTTACGCAGAGGGTGGTGGGTGCCTGGAACACTTTGCCAGCGGAGGTGGTAGAGGCGGGCACGATAGCATCATTTAAGATGCATCTAGACAGATATATAAACAGGCGGGGAACAGAGGGAAGTAGATCCTTGGAAAATAGGCGACAAGTTTAGATAAAGGATCTGGATCGGCGCAGGCTGGGAGGGCCGAAGGGCCTGTTCCTGTGCTGTAATTTTCTTCGTTCTTTTGTTCTTTGAATGGCGGAGCAGGCTCAAAGGGCCAAAAGGCCTTCTCCTGCTCCTATCTTCTATGTATCTATGTATAAACAGGTTAAAGATCAGGACAAAGTATTTCTGTGCAAAAGATGTGGGCAAAGGCACAAATTAAGGCCTTGTCCAGCATTCAGCAAGTTTTGTTCCAGATGCAAAGGAAAAAAAATCACTTGGCTCAGAGGTGTTGCTCAATCCCAGATCAGTCAGCACAGTGGCAAACAGTCTCCAGTGATGAAACATCATTGTTTGTTGGAGTAATAATAGAGAAGAAGAATTTTTTGGAGACATCAAATAATTCTACAGCACTTAAAAAAGTGCAAACTGACACTCCATTTAAAGTTAATGCAGTTGATGAGGACAAATGGCACTTGAAGTGAATGGTACAGTGGTCCAATTGAAGTTAGACACTGGTGCTAATAATAATAATAATCACTTATTGCCACAAGTCGGCTTCAATTAAGTTACTGTGAAAAGCCCCTAGTCGCCACATTCCGGCGCCTGTTCGGGGAGGCCGGTACGGGAATTGAACCCGCGCGGCTGGGCTTGTTCTGCATTACAAGCCACTGTGCTAAACCAGCCCCCTATTATTATTATTAATTATTCCGTCCCATTCTGTATTGTATCGAGGGCTTGGATTCATTATTGGGTGATCAGTCCTGTGAAGAATTAGGAAGCAGTTGGTAGATAGCATCCACAACGGATTGGGCCGTTTCGCACAGGGCTAAATCGCTGGCTTTGAAAGCAGACCAAGGCAGGCCAGCAGCACGGTTCGATTCCCGTACCAGCCTCCCCGAACAGGCACCGGAAAGTGGCGACTAGGGGCTTTTCACAGTCACTTCATTTGAAGCCGACTTGTGACAATAAGCGATTTTCATTCATTTCATCAACACCAACGATTCTGGGGACATTGTCAGCAAATTCTGCGATGTGGTTACAAGTTTTGGTACGCCACTGTTCACCAACAAGATACAACTTAAAGAGGATGGTGAACCTGCGATGAAGCCACCAAGAAGAGAACCCGCACCTCCCCGGGGCCAAATCAAAAAGGAGCTAGACAGAATGACAAAATTAAAAGTAATCAGATAAATAGAAGAACCTACTGACTGGGTAAACACCATGGTTTGTGCAAAGAAAAAGCATGGCGATATTCGCATATGCATGGATCCTAAAGATCTTAACAAGAATATCAAAAGAGAACATTACCATATACCAAAAACGCATGAGGAAATCACATCTGAGATGGCTGGTGCACAATTCTTTATGCAACTTGACGCATCTCAGGGTTTCTGGCAATTAAAGCTAGAAGGGCAGCATGGTAGCATGGTGGTTAGCACAATTGCTTCACAGCTCCAGGGTCCCAGGTTCGATTCCCGGCTTGGGTCACTGTCTGTGCGGAGTCTGCACGTTCTCCCCGTGTGTGCGTGGGTTTCCTCCGGTTTCCTCCTGCAGTCCAAAGATGTGCAGGTTAGGTGGATTGGCCGCGCTAAATTGCCCTTAGTGTCCAAAATTGCCTCAGTGTTGGGTCGGGTTACTGGTTATGGGGATGGGGTGGAGGTGTGGGCTTGGGTAGGGTGTTCTTTCAAAGAGCCGGTGCAGACTCGATGGGCCGAATGGCCTCCTTCTGCACTGTAAATTCTATGGTAAGAAGAAAGTACAAAATACGCTATTTAGACAGTACTGCTTTCTGAGAATGCTGTTTGGCATAATTTCGGCATCAGAATTTTTTCACCGTACCATGGAGCACATTATCGATGGCATTAAAGGTGTACATGTGTCCGTGGATGATACCATCGTTTGGGGCTCAACCATTGAAGAGCACAATACGAGGTTGCTTAAAGTTCTAATGAGCGCCAGGAGAAATGAGCAAAAGTGCCAATTTGGATCAACTGAAGTCACGTTTCGAGGTGACAAGCTCTCATCCCATGGCATTCAACCTGACAAGGACAGAATCCAAGCAATTCTCAACATGCCAAAACCACACGGCAATAAAGCCATCTCACGAGTGATGGATATGATCAGTTTTGTGAGGAAATCCATTCCAAACCTGTCAGCAAAAACAACACATCTACGTGATCTCTGCACAAGACAATGGATTTCACTTGGACTGAGCAACATGAGAAAGAGTGCAAGAAGCTCAAGACTTCGCTCACCACCACACCAGCTCTCACACTTCTTGACCTATCCAAGCAGATTAAAGTGTCAACAGACACGTCCAAAGATGGTCTAGGAGCAGTTCTTCTGCAACTCGAGCATGACGATTGGAAACCAGTCGATTGTGCATCACGATCCATGATGACAACAGAGCAGAGGTACGCTCAAATGGAAAAAGAATGCCTGGGTTTAGTTGTCGGCTTGGAGAAATTCCACGACTATGTCGATGGGCATCCAACATTCACAGTGGAGACAGATCAATCATCATCCTTTGGTTAACATGACCAAACAAAATCTCAACCAGATGTCTCCGCGCATTCAGAGGTTGATGATGAAGTTACAACGCTATGACTTCAATCTTATCTGCACACCAGACAAATGTTTGTTCTCAGCAGATGCATTATCTGGAGCGCTGATGTAAAGTATTGGTGGTAAGATGACTGAGGATGTAGATCTGCCTGTCAATCTTATTTCCACACTACTACCAGTAGCAGATACGAAACTACATGAGATCCAAGAAGAGACCAGGAAGAATCAAACACTTCAAGAGGTGATGAGGAACATCGACTCACACTGGCCTAGAGGTTAATGTATGGAGTTCTGCAATATAAGATCTGGGGCGGGATTTTCCGACCCCCCGCCGGGTCGGAGAATCGCCGGGGGCTGACGTGAATCCCGCCCCCGCCGGTTGCCGAATTCTCCGGCACCGGATATTCGGCGGGGGTGGGAATCGTGCCGTGCCGGTTGGCGGGCCCCCCCCCCCCCCCCCCCCCCCCCCCCCGGTGATTCTCCGGCCCTCGATGGGCCGAAGTCCCGCTGCTGGAATGCCTGTCCCGCCGGCGAGAATCAAACCACCTCTCTTACCGGCGGGACAAGGCGGCGCGGGCAGGCTCCGGGGTCCTGGTGGGGGCGTGGGGCGATCTGGCCCCAGGGGGTGTCCCCACAGTGGCCTGGCCCGCGATCGGGGCCCACCAATCCGCGGGTGGGCCTGTGCCGTGGGGGCACTCTTTTCCTTCCACCTTCGCCACGGTCTCCACCATGGTGGAGGCGGAAGAGACTCCCTCCACTGCGCATGCGCGGGGATGCCGTGAGCGGCCGCTGATGCTCCCGCGCATGCGCCGCCCGGCAATGTCATTTCCGCGCCAGCTGGTGGGGCACCAAAGGCCATTTCCGCCAGCTGGCGGGGTGGAAATCAGTCCGGCGCGGGCCTAGCCCCTCAAGGTTAGGGCTTGGCCGCTCAAGATTCCGCACCTTTGGGGCGGCGCGATGCCGGACTGATTTGCGCCGTTTTTCGCGCCGGTCGGCAGACATTGCGCCGATTACGGAGAATTTCGCCCCTGATCTCAGTATCATTAATTGATTGGTACTTTGTTTGAACACGATAGTTATGCCTCAATCTCTTCACAAAGATGTACTAAAGAGGATACACAAAGGACATCTAGGAATTGAAAAATGTAAACGGAGAGGTCATGACTCTGTTTACTGACCAGGTATAAACCAGGATATTGACAGGATGGTCAGTTGTTGGGACATTTGCCAGAAGCATTGATGCAAGCAAATAAGAGAAGCTTTGTAAATATCTAATTTACCTCTGTCACCATAGCAGAAAGTAGCTATTGATCTCTTTCACCTCCAAAGGAAAGATTATTTAATGATCATAGACTATTGTCCAAACTATCCAGAAATGGCTCTACTGTCAAGCATAATGGCAAGCAGTATAACACTGCAGACCAAGTCTAATTTTACTGGACATGGAGTTCCGCAAGTCGTTGTGAGTGACAACGGTCCTTGTTTTAGGTGTAAAGAGTGGCAACACTTCGCAGTCACGTATGATTTCAATCACGTCACATCAAGACTGTTGTAGCCACTGTTAATATGTATAACATCGGGAGTGTAAAGGGTTAACAAGATGATGTTCATGTACCTCAACACTAGATGGCAGCACAGAGTTGTCATATAAATATACTGTGACTCCTAGGATTCTGGGAGAAGGTGGCAGGTTAAGATAGGGTGTACATTGTATTAGAGAGAGTTTAGACAGCATAGTTAAATATTATAGATTTCTGTAGCATAGATTTAACACTGTTATTTTCTTAGCTATTACTTAGTAAAGTGTGTGAATTATTTAAAGCAGTGTAAATAAACTAGCTTTGTTTGAAATACATAGCTTGATGTTCTTTGTCAGCACTGCGACTTGATGATGGAGTATAGTTCATCAAGTGCTTTCTTCCCATCCGCCTGGGTGGGATGTAGACTGCTGTGATGAGTACAGGGGCTGGTTTAGCACAGGGCTAAATCGCTGGCTTTGAAAGCAGACCAAAGCAGGCCAGCAGGTTCAATTCCCGTACCAGCCTCCCCGAACAGGCGCCGGAATGTGGCGACTAGGGGCTTTTCACAGTAACTTCATTTGAAGCCTACTTGTGACAATGAGCGATTTCCATTTTCATTTCATACAGAGGTGAATTCACATGGAAGGTAGAAAGGGCCTCAGAAGTACATCGCTGGTCTTGTATTCTGGCCCTCTTGTCATGAATGTTGACATTGCATTTGCCTTCCTAACTGCCGACTGAACCTGCACGTTAACCTTAAGAGAATCGTGAACAAGGCTCCCAAGTCCCTTTGTGCTTCTGATTTCCTCAGCATTTCCCCATTTAGAAAATTGTCTATGCCTAAATTCCTCCTTCCAAAGTGCATAATCTCACACTTTTCCACATTGTATTTCATCTGCCACTTCATTGCCCACTCTCTTAGCTTGTCCAAATCCTTCTGCAGCCCTCTTCTTCCTCAATACTACCTGTCCCTCTACAGATCTTTGTATCATCTGCAAACTTAGCAACAGCGCCTTCAGTTCCTTCTTCCAGATCACTAATGTATATTGTGAAAAGTTGTGGTCCCAGCACAAACCCCTGAGGCACACCACTAGTCACCGGCTGCCATCCTGAAAAAGACCCCTTTATCCCCACTCTCTGCCGTCTGCCAGTCAGCCAATCCTCTATCCATGCCAGGATCTTACCCTTAACACCATGGGCTCTTAACTTATTTAACAGTCTCCTATGCGGCACCTTGTCAAAGGTCTTCTGGAAATCTAAATAAATCATGTCCACTGGTTCTCCTTTGTCTAACTTCCTCAAAGAACTCTAACAGATTTGTCAGACGTGACCTCCCCTTGAGAAGCCGTGCTGACTCAGTCCTATTTTATCATGCACTTCCAAGTACTCCGCGATCTCATCTTTAATAATGCACTTTAAAATCTTACCAATGACTGAAGTCAGGCTAACCAGCCTATAATTTCCCGTCTTCTGCCTCCCTCCCTTTTTAAACAGGGGTGTTACATTCGCCACGTCCCAGTCTTCTGGGACCCTTCCTGCCTCCAGTGATTCCTGAAAGATCACCACCAATGCCTCCACAATCTCCTCCGCTATCTCTTTTAGGACCCTGGGGTGTAGTCCATCCGGTCCAGGTGACTTATCCACCTTCAGACCTTTCAGTTTCCCCAGAACCTTCTCCTTAGTGATGGTCACTGCACTCACCTCTGCCCCCTGATTCTCCTGGAGCTCTGGCTTCCCACTGGTGTCTTCCACCGTGAAGACTGGTGCAAAGTAACTGTTCAGTTTCTCTGACATTTCTTTGTTTCTCTAGCCACATTTTCCAGTGATCCCATGTCTATTTTTGCCTCTGTCTTACTTTTTATATGTTTGAAAAAACTACGTGAGATCAGCGATATGAAGAATGGTCGGCCGAAAGGAAGTCGTTCAAGTTTCAGAAATATCAGATCTGATCTAAGTGTGACAGATGCATTTCTGCTACGTCTTGATCGAATAGTAATTCCTGCAAAGCTTCGACGGATGATCCTGCACAAGGTTCATGAAGATCATTTAGGTGGAGAAAAATGTAAATGCCGAGCAAGACAAGCAGTGTATTGGCCTTGAATAAATGCTGACATGACCAACTTTGTATTAGGAGTGTGACACATGCCAGCGTTATCAGTCAATACAGAGAAAAGAGAAACTCACAACTCACAATCTAGAGAAGATTCCGTGGGCGAATGTTGCTCTTGATCTCTTTCATTTTCATGGTCGAGATTACGTAATGATCATTGACTACTTTTCCAACTACCGGGAAGATATGCGATCGTATGATTCTACTTCCAAATCCGTGATCAAAGCCACTAAAGAAGTGTTTGCTCATCGTGGGATGCCTTTCAAAGTAATGACAGACAGCGGGCCTTGCTTTGACAATAGTGAGTGGACAGAATTTGTTCGAAAGTAGACTTTTACGCATATCGCGTCTCGTCCTCTTTGTCCGCAATCCAATGGCAAGGTAGAAAAAGGAGCTCACATCGTGAAACAACGTTTCAAGAAAGCACTTGGCTCAGATATGTTCTTAGCATTGTTGAATTATAGGACCACTCTTCTCTAAATGGGTTTATCTCCTACACAGTTGTTGATGAATAGATCATTGCGTACAACTCTTCTATGTTTACAACTAGCTGATCCTGATCTTCAGCAAGTCATAGAAAGAATGTGCAGTGTCAAAAGCATCTTCAGGAGAGATACAACAATCATGCAAAATCGCTGGAACCACTTGATCCAGGTGATCTACTGAGAATACATATTCCCACTGGAGGATGGTCTGACTTAGCTAAGATGATAAGTCAGGCAGTACCTCACTCGTATGTTGTGAAAACAACAGATGATTCTGTTCTAAGAAGAAACAGACGTGCTCTTTTAAAAGTCAAGTCTCCTCAAACTTTATTTCCATGTATTGAGTTTGATCGTCACTTACTCACATTGAATCCTACTGCCTCAATATCTGATGACAGACAAGATGACTTCCAGAAAAAATCTGAAATATCTGAATCTCATTAGACTGGATTGAGACGATCTTCCAGAATCAGATAGCCACCTGACAGACTTAACTTGTAAACTTTAACAAAAGTTTGACTCACTTGTTAACTTTTTGGTATATATATCGATGGACTATGTAATGTCATTGCTGATATTCTACTGCTTGTTCCTGTACAAGAGTTTTCAAAGAAAGGGGATCATAGATTATCATAGAATTTACAGTGCAGAAGGAGGCCATTCGGCCCATCGAGTCTGCACCGGCTCTTGGAAAGAGCACCCTACCCAAGGACAACACCTCCACCCTATCCCCATTACCCAGTAACCCCACCCAACACTAAGGGCAATTTTGGACACTAAAGGCAATTTATCTTTGGCCAATCCACCTAACCTGCACATCTTTGGACTGTGGGAGCAAACCGGAGCACCCGGAGGAAACCCACGCACACACTGGGAGGTGTGCAGACTCCGCACAGACAGTGACCCAAGCCGGAATCGAACCTGGGACCCTGGAGCTGTGAAGCAATTGTGCTATCCACAATGCTACCGTGCTGCCCCAAATGTAATGACATGTATAACAGAGGAAGTGTACACGGTTAACAAGATGACGTTCATGCATCTCAACAATAGATGGCACCACAGAATAGTCATATAAATATACTGTGACTCCTGGGATTCTGGGACAAGGTGTTAGTGGCAGGTTAAGATAGGGTGTTCATTGTATTGGAGAGAGTTTAGATAGCATAGTTAGATATTATAGATTTCTGTAGCATAGATTTAATACTGTTATTTTCTTAGCTATTACCTAGTAAAGCGTGTGAATTATTTAAAATAGTGTAAATAAACCAGCTTTGTTTGAAATACATGGCTTGATGTTCTTTGTCAGCACTGCGACTTTTGGCCATCTTGAGGGACTCGACAGGAAACATCAGGGGCGGGATATACCCCCCGCTGGGTCGGAGAATCGCCGGGGGCTGGCGTGAATCCTGCCCCCGCTGGTTGCCGAAATCTCCGGCACCGGAGATGGGACGGCGCGATGCCGGACTGATTTGCGCCGTTTTTGGCGCCGGTCGGCGGACATCGCGCGGATACCGGAGAATTTCGCCCCAGAGCTGCAAGCTGATGGAAAAGCCGAAAAAGACGTACATATTGTTCAGCAATTGTTGAAGAAGGCAATGGACAACCGATCTGATCCATATCTCATACCATTGAGTTACGGAGCGTCACCATTGTCACATGATAGATCGCCGGCAGAGTTACTCATGAATAGAAGGTTGCGTACCACATTTCCAGCCTTGGCAAAGGAAGAGGCGAATGCAGTGGTACTGCAGGAAATGCAAAACGGTAAAGAGAAACAAAAGCAGTTCTAATATCGAGTGTCTAGAACCTTACCACCTCTGAGGAGTGATGCGAGTGTGAGAATAGAAGATTCAGGCAATTGGTCGCTAAAAGCCATTGTACTTGAAGAAGTAGCACCTCGTTCCTACAATGTGCAGACAGAGGATGGGTTGATTTAAAGAAGACATCGCGCATCTTGAAAACCAGAGAAGACGTGATGGATGACGAATCTACGTCAGAATCACCGTCAGCTGCAGTGTCAGATAGTTCAGCAGTTCCTGAGAATGAGGATGTCCGGAGAACATTGAAGCTACAAATACTGAGCAGCAAGGTCAAACTTTGAGAAGATCGACCAGAGTCTGAGAAAACCTGATCGACTCAATTTGTAAATTTGGACTATTTGTACAGACTATGCTTGCTGTTCTTGTATATATCTGAATCTATATATGTATATTTGTTCAACCAGTTTTAAAAATTGTAAAAAATTAATAATGTTAGACTCATGGGCTCATGACATCACATGTAAATATGCTGACGATAATATATTAATTTATTCCTTCAAAGGAAAGGGGATGTGGTGATATGGTTCTGTTGTAATTCACCAGCTCACCAATAGGAGTCACTGTAGTATATAAGTGAATGTTAGAGTCATGTGACCCCTCAGACTGGCTGGAGGGAGCTGGAGAGAGGTTGCTTGAGCTTGATCTTACTGTTCTTCATCTGTTGTTTTGTATATAGTTTACCCACAGTAAATGTGAATAAATAGTTTAAAGCTTTAGCTAAAGTGTTCTTGTAATATAAATCAGGTCATCCAACAAGAACATTACAAGGGTCACAGCAGTGTAAGGGTCACAGCAGTGTAAGGGGCACAACAGTGTAAGGGTCACAGCAGTGTAAGGGTCATGGCAGTGTAAGGGTCACAGCAGTGTAAGGGTCACAGCAGTGTAAGGGTCACGGCAGTGTAAGGGTCACAGCAGTGTAAGGGTCACAGCAGTGTAAGGGTCACAGCAGTGTAAGGGCTGCAGTAGTGTATGGATTGCAGTAGTGTATGGACTGCAGTAGTGTACAGGCTGCAGTAGTGTACGGGCTGCAGTAGTGTACGGGCTGCAGTAATGTACAGGCTGCACTAGTGTGCAGGCTGCAGTAGTGTACAGGCTGCAGTAGTGTGCACGCTGCAGTAGTGTACAGGCTGCAGTAGTGTAAGGGCTGCAGTCGTGTACGGACTGCAGTAGTGTATGGGCTGCAGTAGTGTATGGGCAGCAGCAGTGTACAGGCTGCAGTTGTGTAAGGGCTGCAGTCGTGTACGGGCTGCAGCAGTGTATGGGCTGCAGTAGTGTATGGGCTGCAGTAGTGTACAGGCTGCAATCGTGTATGGGCTGCAGTAGTGTACAGGCTGCAGTACTGTACGGGTTGCAGTTGTGTACAGACTGCAGTAGTGTACAGGCTGCAGTAGTGTACGGGTTGCAGTAGTGTACATACTGCAGTAGTGTATGGGTTGCAGTAGTGTACGGGCTGCAGTAGTGTACGGGTTGCAGTAGTGTACGGGTTGCAGTAGTGTACATACTGCAGTAGTGTATGGGTTGCAGTAGTGTACGGGCTGCAGTAGTGTACGGGTTGCAGTAGTGTACATACTGCAGTAGTGTATGGGTTGCAGTAGTGTACGGGCTGCAGTAGTGTACTGGTTGCAGTAGTGTATGGGTTGCAGTAGTGTACGGGCTGCAGTAGTGTACGGGTTGCAGTAGTGTACATACTGCAGTAGTGTATGGGCTGCAGTAGTGTACGGGCTGCAATAGTGTACGGGCTGCAGTAGTGTACGGGCTGCAGTAGTGTACGGGCTGCAGTAGTGTACGGGCTGCAGTAGTGTACGGGCTGCAGTAGTGTGATAGCAGAATGCCTTTTCCAGCCATTCATTCTGGACTTCAGACGGCACTTTGCTTTTGAGAACCATCGGGTGGAGATCAGCGCTCTCCCTGCTGTGCCCCCCCCAACCTTCCAGTGCCCGCCCCCAACCCACTCCCCAGCTGTGCCCCTACCCACCCCCCAGCTGTGCCCCGCCCACCCCCCAGCTGTGCCCCGCCCCTGCCCCACTGGCAGCATGATCAATCGATTCCCCCCCTGGCCGATAAGCAGCTGAGGGTTGAGTGAAAGGCAGTTACCTACCCGTGCATTTCTTAATGTCGGAATCTTGCTGGCCTCGAGGCAGTGTTAGTTTACAGGTGAAATCGTCCTCCCAGAACTCAGCGAACCAGATATTCCTCCGATTGTTTTGTAGCGAGCGGCTGGTGAAATATTGGTCAAATCCTGGGATGAGAGAGAGAGAGAGAGAGAGTGTGCTTGAGAAACACGGCCAAAGTCATGGGGGGGGGGGGAGATATTCCCACTTTTTTCAAATTGTTACCTCCGGATGGGAAAATCGGAGGGCAGACTGGCAGCTGTTGGCCGGGATTTCCCGCTGCCCTTTTGTTTACAATTGAATGAAATGGAAATCGCTTATTGTCACAAGTAGGCTTCAAATGAAGTTACTGTGAAAAGCCCCTAGTCGCCACATTCCGGCGCCGGTTCGGGGAGGCTGGTACGGGAATTGAACCGTGCTGCTGGCCTGCCTTAGTCTGCTTTAAAAGCCAGCGATTTAGCCCTGTGTGCTAAACCAGCCCCTTGGAGAGGTGTGTCTCGCGATGTGTTTTCGGGCGAGCCCACCCCACCAGCTACCATGGATCCTGACCGATCGGCCCCTTCCCCCCAAAAAACCCCAAAAGGATGCACCAATAACCCCTCCTAACCTTTTTTTTTGGTCACGAAGGGTAATTTATCACGGCCAATCCACCTAATCTGCACGTCTTTGGACTGTGGGAGGAAACCGGAGCACCCGGAGGAAACCCACAGGGAGAACGTGCAGACTCCGCAAAGACCAGCGGGGAATCGAACCTGGGACCCTGGCGCTGTGAAGCCACAGTGCTAATCACTTGTGCTACCGTGCTGCCCTAAATCGGCATCTCTTCAGAAACCCCTATACACTGTCAGTCTATTCTTATCCTCCACACTTGGCTGGTCCATCGCCCTCCTGGCAGTCCATCCAAATTCTATCCTCTGGAAATATCAGGTGATCAAACACTTTGATGCCCCCCCCCCCCCCCCTCCCACCTCACATAAAGTTCCCGTTCACCCATAACCCCCTGTGCTCGCTGACCCACACTGGCTCCCGGTCCAGATCCTATAACCCTATGGCGACACAGTAGCACACTGGTTAGCACTGTTGCCTCACAGCTCCAGGGGCCCGGGTTTGATTCCTGGCTCAGGTCAATGTGCGGAGTCTGCACGTTCTCCCCATGTCTGCGTGGGTTTCCTCCAGCCCCTACACCCTCCCTATCTCTGTAACCTCCTCCAGCCCCTACAACCCTCCCCATCTCGGTAACCTCCTCCAGCCCCTACGACCTTCCCCATCTCTGTAACGTCCTCCAGCCTCTACAACCCTCCCTATCTCTGTAACCTCCTCCAGCCCCTACAACCCTCCCTATCTCTGTAACCTCCTCCAGTCCCTACAACCCTCCCTATCTCTGTAACCTCCTCCAGCCCCTACAACCGTCCCTATCTCTGTAACCTCCTCCAGCCCCTACAACCCTCCCTATCTCTGTAACCTCCTCCAGTTCCTACAACCCTCCCTATCTCTGTAACCTCCTCCAGCCCCTACAACCCTTCCTATTTCTGTAACCTCCTCCAGCCCCTACAACCCTCCCTATCTCTGTAACCTCCTCCAGCCCCTACAACACTCCCTGACTCTGTAACCTCCTCCAGCCCCTACAACCCTCCCTATCTCTGTAACCTCCTCCAGCTGCTACAACCCTCCCTCTCTCTGTAACCTCCTCCAGCTCCTACAACCCTCCCTGTCTCTGTAACCTCCTCCAGCCCCTACAATCCTCCCTATCTCTATAACCTCCTCCAGCCCCTACAACCCTCCCTATCTCTGTAACCTCCTCCAGCCCCTACAACCCTCCCTATCTCTGTAACCTCCTCCAGCCCCTACAACCCTCCCTCTCTCTGTAACCTCCTCCAGCCCCTACAACCCTCCCTATCTCTGTAACCTCCTCCAGATCCTAGAACCCTATGGTGGCACAGTAGCACAGTGGTTAGCACTGTTGCCTCACAGCTCCAGGGTCCCAGGTTCGATTCCCGGCTTAGGTCACTGTCTGTGCGGAGTCTGCACATCCTCCCTGTGTGTGCGTGGGTTTCCTCCGGGTGCTCCGGTTTCCTCCCACAAGTCCCGAAAGACGTGCACTTAGGTAATTTGGACATTCTGAATTCTCCCTCTGTGTACCCGAACAGGCGCCGGAATGTGGCGACTAGGGGCTTTTCACAGTAACTTCATTGCAGTGTTAATCATAGAATCAGAGAATTTACAGTGCAGAAGGAGGCCATTCAGCCCATCGAGTCTGCATTGATCCCCGGAAAGAACACCCCTCCCAAGCCCAGACTTCCTCCCTATCCCCGTAACCCAGTAACCCCACCTAACCTTTTTTTTTTGAACACTAAGGCCAATTTATCATGGCCAATTCACCTAACCTGCACATCTTTGGACTGTGGGAGAAAACCGGAGCACCCGGAGGAAATCCACGTAGACACGGGGAGAACGTGCAGACTCCACACAGACAGTGACCCAAGCCGGGAATCGAACCTCGGACCCTGGAGCTGTGAAGCAACAGTGCTAACCACTGTGCTACCGTGCCTACTAATGTAAGCCTACTTGTGACACTAATAAAGATTATTATATTATAACCTTCCCCATCTCTGTAATCTCCTCCATCCTCTACACTCCCACCATCTCTGTAACATACCCCAGCCCCTCTACCGCTCTCTATCTTTGTAATCTCCTCCATTCTCCACAGCGCTCCCTAACTCTGTAACCTCCTCCAGTCCCAACAACCCTCCCTATCTCTGTAACCTCCTCCGGCCCCTACAACCCTCCCTATCTCTGTAACCTCCTCCAGCCCCTACAACCCTCCCTATCTCTGTAACCTCCTCCAGACCCTACAACCCTCCCTATCTCTGTAACCTCCTCCAGCCTCTCCAACCCTCCCTATCCCTGTAACCTCCTCCAGCCCCCACAATCCTCCCTATCTCTGTAACCTCCACCAGCCCCTACAACCCTCCCTATCTCTGTAACCTCCTCCAGCCCCTACAACCCTCCCTATCTCTGTAACCTCCTCCAGTCCCAACAACCCTCCCTATCTCTGTAACCTCCACCAGCCCCTACAACCCTCCCTATCTCTGTAACCTCCTCCAGCCCCTACAACCCTCCCTATCTCTGTAACCTCCTCCAGTCCCAACAACCCTCCCTATCTCTGTAACCTCCTCCGGCCCCGACATCCCTCCCTATCTCTGTAACCTCCTCCAGCCCCTACAACCCTCCCGATCTCTGTAACCTCCTCCAGCCCCTACAACCCTCCCTTTCTCTGTAACCTCCTCCAGCCCCTACAACCCTCCCTATCTCTGTAACCTCCTCCAGACCCGATAGCCCTGTGACGGCATGGTTGCACAGTGGTTAGCACTGTTGCTTCACAGCTCCAGTGTCCGAGGTTCGATTCCCGGCTTGGGTCACAGTCTGTGCGGAGTCTGCACGTTCTCCCTGTGTCAGCGTGGGTTTCCTCCTGGTTTCCTCCCACAAATCCCAAAAGATGTTCTGCTAGGTGAATTGGACATTCTGAATTCTCCCTCCGTGTACCCGAAAAGGCGCTGAAGTGTTGCGACTCAGGGATTTTCATGGTAACTTCATTGCAGTGTTAATGTGAGCCTACTTATGGCAATAATAACGATTATTATGTTATCTCTGTCACCTCCTCCAGTTCCTACCACCCTGCCTATCTCTGCAATCTCCTCCAGCCCCTGAAACCCTCCCCATCTCTGTAACCTCCTCCAGTCCCTACCACCCTGCTATCTTGTAACCCTCTGAGATCTCTGCACCCCTTCAATTCCGACCGCTCGAGCATCTCTCGGCTCTCGTCGCTCCACCATGGGCGTTGCTGCCTTCAGCTGCTGGGTGAGTCAAATTCTCTCTCTGTGTCTCTTTCTCTGTCTCTCTCTCTGAGTCTCTCTCTCTGAGTCTCTCTCTCTGAGTCTCTCTCTCTCTCTCTCTGTCTCTCTCTCTGTCTCTTTCTCTGTCTTTCCCCCTCTGTCCCTTGTTTTATTATGCTCTTGACGTAGCACAAGCTGCTTCCTTGATGTGCACTCTGACAAAGGAAGGTTCAGACTCGGAGATAGCTTTAACACGTTTATTAAACTATTAACAATTTTCCTACTTGGATTCGACTCTCCTGTTAATCCTGCTAGAGCTACTCAGACTGACGAACCAGTCTGCTACAATCCACGTGGTGGGAGTGATGTTCAATCAACCCTGTGTCTGTACTCGCTGAGTGTCTCCACTGGAAAGAGACTGAGCATGTGTGATGTGTCCTTTTATATGGGTTAGTGTAATGCTCTCCTGTGGTAGTGTCACCTCTGTGTGTATCGCCCATTGGTCGTGTCCTATCTTGCTGACCTATTGGTTGAATGCCTGTGTGTCATGTCTCTGGTGCTCCCTCTGGTGTCTATCTAGTCTACGTGTATTGACATTAACCCCTTGTGTATTTACAGTGATGCATATCACCACATCCCTCTCTGTCCATCTCTCGCTCTCTGTCTCTCTCTCTCTCTGTCTCTCACCCTCTGTCTCCCTCTCTGTCTCTCTCTCTCTGTCACTCTCTGTCTCTCTCTCTCTGTGTCTCTCTCTTTCTCTCTCCCTGTCTCTCTCTCTGTCTCTCTCTCTCTGTCTCTCTCTCTCTCCCTCTGTCACTCTCTCTCTGTCTCTCCGTCTCTGTCTCTCTCTCTCTCTGTCTCTCTCTCTGTCTTTCTCTCTATCACTCTCTGTCTCTGTCTCTCTCTCTCTGACTCTCTCTCTCTGTCTCTCTTTCTCCTCCTTTAAGAAGCCCCTTAAAAACCGTTCTCTGACCGAGCTTCCAGACGCCTGCCCCTCATATCTCCGCCTGTGGCTGGAGGTGAAATCCTGTCTGATTTCCTTTCTTTGTAAGTTCTCGCATTGCCCGAGCGGATCGATTGAACCACCAGACAGATTTCAACATAGGGAACAGATTGAAGGAGATCTCGCCACCCTCCCCCCCCCCCCCCCCTCCACCCCGGAAGAGGAGATAGGGAGGAGGGGAGAGAGAATGTTCCTCAACCTCCGAGCACGTCTGTTTGCCGCTGATGAGAATTCAGGACAGGCGCCTCAGCGGCTAACGTGAGCAATAGCAACGGATTAAGGTCCGCTGAATGTGGACCACGCACCCACGGGGAGTGGGGGGAATGTGGACCACGCACCCACGGGGAGTGGGGGGAATGTGGACCACGCACCCACGGGGAGTGGGGGGAATGTGGACCACGCACCCACGGGGAGTGGGGAGAATGAGGACCACGCACCCACGGGGATTGGGGGGGAATGTGGACCACGCACCCACGGGGAGTGGGGAGAATGTGGGACTCGTTCCCACGGGGAGTGGGGAGAATGTGGGATTCGCTCCCACGGGGAGGGGGGTGAATGTGAAACTCGCTCCCACGGGGAGTGGGGAGAATGTGGGACTCGCTCCCACGGGGGAGTGGGGAGAATGTGGAACTCGCTTCCACGGGGAGTGGGGAGAAATTGGAACTCACTCCCACGGGAAGTGGAGAGAATGATGGACTCGCTCCCAGGGGAATGGGGAGAATGCGAGACTCGCTCCAACGGGAAGCGCGGAGAATGCGAGACTCGCTCCCACTGGGAGTGGGGAGAATGTGGGACTCGCTCCCACGGAGAGTGGGGAGAATGTAGAACTCGCTCCCACGGGGAGTGGGTAGAATGTGGGACTCGGTCCCACGGGGAGTGGGGAGAATGTGGAACTCGCTCCCACGGGGGAGTGGGGAGATTGTGGGACTCGCTCCCAAGGGGAGTGGGGAGAATTTGGGACTCGCTCCCACGGGGAGTGGGGAGAATATGGAACTCGCTCCCACGGGGAGTGGGGAGAATGTGGAACTCGCTCCCACGGGGAGTGGGGAGAATGTGGAACTCGCTTCCACGGGGAGTGGGGAGAAATTGGAACTCGCTCCCACGGGAAGTGGAGAGAATGATGGACTCGCTCCCAGGGGAATGGGGAGAATGCGAGACTCGCTCCAACGGGAAGCGCGGAGAATGCGAGACTCACTCCCACGGGGAGTGGGGAGAATGTGGAACTCGCTGGCACGGGGAGTGGGGAGAATGTGGAACTCGCTCCCACGGGGAGTGGGGAGAATGTGGAACTCGCTCCCACGGGGAGTGGAGAGAATGTGGATCTCGCTCCCACTGGGAGTGGGGAGAATGTGGGACTCGCTCCCACGGGGAGTGGGGAGAATGTGGGACTCGCTCCCTCGGGGAGTGGGGAGAATGTGGGACTCGCTCCCACGGGGAGTGGGGAGAATGTGGAACTCGCTCCCATGGGGAGTGGGGAGAATGTGGGACTCGCTCCCACGGGGAGTGGGGAGAATGTGGGACTCGCTCCCACGGGGAGTGGGGAGAATGTGGAACTCGCTCCCACGTGGAGTGGGGAGAATGAGGAACTCGCTCCCACGGGGAGTGGGGAGAATGTGGAACTCGCTCCCACGTGGAGTGGGGAGAATGTGGGACTCGCTCGCACGGGGAGTGGGTAGAATGTGGGACTCGCTCCCACGGGGAGTGGGGAGAATGTGGAACTCGCTCCCACGTGGAGTGGGGAGAATGTGGGACTCGCTCGCACGGGGAGTGGGTAGAATGTGGGACTCGCTCCCACGGGGAGTGGGGAGAATGAGGGACACGCTCCCACAGGGAGTGGGGAGAATGTGGAACCCGCTACCACGGGGAGTGCAGAGAATGTAAGACGCGCTCCGCAGGGGAGTGGGGAGAATGTGGAACTCGCCCCCATGTGGAGTGGAGAGAATGTTGCACTCGCTCCCACGGGGAGTGGGGAGAATGTGGAACTCGCTCCCACGGGGTGTGGGGAGAATGTGGAACTCGCTCCCACGTGGAGTGGAGAGAATGTTGCACTCGCTCCCACGGGGTGTGGGGAGAATGTGGGACTCGCTCCCCTGGTGAGTGGGGAGAATGTGGGACTCCCTCCCATCAGGGGCGAAATTCTCCCGTAACGGCGCGATGTCCGCCGACTGGCGCCCAGAACGGCGCCAATCAGACGGGCATCGCGCCGCCCCAAAGGTGCAGAATGCTCCGCATCTTTGGGGATCGAGCCCCAACATTGAGGGGCTAGGCCGGCGTCAGAGGAATTTCCGCCCCGCCAGCTGGCGGAAACGGCCTTTGTTGCCCCGCCAGCTGGCGCGGAAATGACATCTTGGGGCGGCGCATGTGCGAAAGCGTCAGCGGCCGCTGAAAGTTTCCCGCGCATGCGCAGTGGAGGAGTCTCTTCTGCCTCCGCCATGGTGGGGACCGTGGCGGAGGCGGAAGGGAAAGAGTGCCCCCACGGCACAGGCCCGCCCGCGGATCGGTGGGCCCCGATCGCGGGCCAGGCCACCGTGGGGGCACCCCCGGGGTCAGATCGCCCCGCGTCCCCCCAGGACCCCAGAGCCCGCCCACGCCACCTTCTCCCGCTGGTCAAAAGGTGGTTTAATCCACGCCGGCGGGACAGGCAATTTATCGGCGGGACTTCGGCCCGTCCGGGCCGGAGAATCCAGCGGGGGGGCCCGCCAACCGGCGCGGCCCGAGTCCCGCCCCCCCCCGAATATCCGGTGCCGGAGACTTCGGCAACTGGCAGGAGCGGGATTCACGCCAGCCCCCGGCGATTCTCCGACCCGGCGGGGGGTCGAAGAATGACGCCCCAGGAATGGGGAGAATGTGGAACTCGCTCATATGGGGACTGCAGAGAATGAAAGACGCGATCCGACGGGGAGTGGGGAGTATGTGGAACTCGCTCCGACGGGGAGTGGGGAGTATGTGGGACTCGCTCCCACGGGGAGCGGGAGCATGTGGGACTCGCTCCCACGGGGAGTGGAGAGAATGTGGCACTCGCTCTCACGGGGAGTGGGGAGATTGTGGAACTCGCTCCCACGGGGAGTGGGGAGATTGTGGAACTCGCTCCCACGGGGAGTGGGGAGAATGTGGAACTCGCTCTCACGGGGAGTGGGGAGTATGTGGAACTCGCTCCGACGGGGAGTGGGGAGTATGTGGGACTCGCTCCCACGGGGAGCGGGAGCATGTGGGACTCGCTCCCACGGGGAGTGGAGAGAATGTGGCACTCGCTCTCACGGGGAGTGGGGAGAATGTGGAACTCGCTCCCACGGGGAGTGGGGAGAATGTGGAACTCCTCCCACGGGAAGTGGGGAGTATGTGGGACTCGCTCCCACGGGGTGTGGGGAGAATGTGGGACTCGCTCCCACGGGGAGTGGGGAGAATGTGGAACTCCTCCAACGGGGAGTGGGGGAATCTAGAGCTCGCTCCCACGGGGTGTGGGGAGAATGTGGGACTCGCTCCCACGGGGAGTGGGGAGAATGTGGGACTCGCTCCCACGGGGAGTGGGGAGAATGTGGGACTCCTCCCACGGGAAGTGGGGAGAATGTGGGACTCGCTCCCACGGGGTGTGGGGAGAATGTGGGACTCGCTCCCACGGGGAGTGGGGAAAAAGTGGAACTCCTCCAACGGGGAGTGGGGAGAATGTGGAACTCGCTCCCACGGGGAGTGGGGAGAATGTCGGACTCGCTCCCGCGGGGATTGGGGAGAATGTGGGACTCGCTCCCACGGGGAGTGGGGAGAATGTGGGACTCGCTCCCACAAGGAGTGTGGAGAATGTGGAACCCGCTCCCACGGGGAGTGGAGAGAATGTAAGACGCGGTCCGACGGGGAGTTGGGAGTGTGGGACTCGCTCCCGCGGGGAGTGGGGAGAATGTGGGACTCGCTCCCATGGGGAGTGGGGAGGGTGTGGCCGCCCTCCCAGGAGGAGTGGGGAGAATGTGGAACCTGCTCCCACGGGGAGTGGGGAGAATGTAAGACGCGCTCCGACGGGTAGTGGGGAGTATGTGGGGCTCGCACCCACGGGGAGTGGTTGAGAATGTGGCACTCGGTCCCGCGGGGATTGGGGAGAATGTGGGACTCGCTCCCACACAAAGTGGTTTAGGTGAATTGCGTCGATGTGTTTAAGGTAGGGGTGGGAGGGGGGGGTGGGTGCTGGTGGGAAGCTGGATAAATATGAGGGATGGAGGTAGGGGGTAGATTCAGACGAGCTAAGGTGGGGGAGCTCGAGTGGGGCAGAAAAGCCAGAACGGACTGGATCAAGTTGAATCAGGGAGTAGGCCCCAGGCTTCTGCGCCCGTGGTAGTTTCTATTCCACTCAGGCCCTCCGGCATTTGCCTCGGATTTCTTCTGCTTTTTCCTCGTCTCGCACCCCACTTAACACCCTGCCCCCACTCACTCCCCCTCCACACTTCCACCTGGCCTGAATGAGACAGCCCTACTTAACTGGGTTGGGGTCCCAGATAGGGGGCTCCCAAGGTGACTATTCGACCATGAAGTGTGGGTGGACGTCACCTTTAAGACTTGCCTAACCCAGGCTGATCGAACAGTGCAGGCCGTGATGGAAGCGGTCATCCTTCTCGACCGTCGCTTCGCCGCCCAGCGTTTTCCTTTTGCTCTCAGGGGGAGGGGGGAGGGGGTGAGCGCCCACCCACTCCAACATGTCTGCCCGCCATTGACAACCCTGACCC
This sequence comes from Scyliorhinus torazame, assembly GCF_047496885.1. Classification (NCBI taxonomy): domain Eukaryota; kingdom Metazoa; phylum Chordata; class Chondrichthyes; order Carcharhiniformes; family Scyliorhinidae; genus Scyliorhinus; species Scyliorhinus torazame. Next base: position 26,454,131 of record NC_092728.1, on the reverse strand, counting down.
AAACAAACCCGACTCCCAGGCTCGGACCAATACAGCTGTAGGCCGCAAACAGAGTGTGGGACCAATGGGCCAACCAACGACCAACAGTTTGGGTTCGGGGAGGGAGGGTGGCGGTAGGTGGAGGAAGCGCCAGACAGCCGTGTGGTGAGGGGGGAGGGGGGAGCTAGGATATGGTTAGACACAGTTCCTTACCCTCGATGGATGCCCGCTTTGGCAAAATGGTGACGGCCCCTTCGGCTACTTCCTCCTGGTGCAGGACGGGGGAGGCCTTAGCCCCCCAGCTGTCTGAGCCCACCCACAGGAAATGCCCGGTCAGGTTGGCAAGATCGGCAGCTTCCAGCACCCTCCTGCGGAATCAGAGAGAGAGAGAGTGAGAGACAGATCTGGTAGTGACCGATGGTGTTTAGGGATGGGGGCTGAGAGAGGAAGAGTGGATTCAGGCGGCGGAGAGTGGGAACATGGCATGGGGCGGAGCGGAGGAATGGACAACATAGAGGGCCAGCAACTCCCTCCCTCCCCTCACCTCACCTCACCACCCCACGTCCCATCTAGCCCCACAACCGCACGAGGTATAACTAGGTTGTGGGGGTGGTGGAAGAGGTAAGCGGAGGGGTGAGTGAAGGGGGAGGCGGGGGGGGGAATGATAAATGTGAGGCCTTGGAGGGGGAGTCAAAGTAAGTTGAGCATCGAGACAGTGAGTGGGTGGTCAGGGGGTGTGGATCGACCATTTACTGGGCGTGACCGCGAGCAGGTGGCGAGGCCTGAGGCCTTACTGGATGTCGTCCTCATTGGCGAATATGATGATCCCGCGAGCGTTCGGCGTTTCCATGAGGCGACCGATGATCTTCTCAAACTCGCCGGGCTTGGGTTCCCGGGGGATCTTCAGCGACTGAGCGATGCACACCCCGCCTGAGAATGGAGGATAGAGAAAGTTAACCAGAGGGGGACACAATCCCTGCTTCGACTAACCTCGTCTCGCTCCCCAGGAGTAAAGATGTAGCGTTCCCCCCGCCCCCCGCCATTCTCCCAACCCTTCTCACAGGATGACAAGATGGTTTCTAAAGACAACCCAATACTTTTCATTGCCCCTGGGAGAAACTTTATATTCTTGATTGATTTGGCGAATTGAATTCAAATCTCCAACCCTATCGCCAGAGCGGCCATGACGGGATTTGAAACAACACGGGGACAGCTGGTCTCAAACCCAGATTTACAGACAGAGTAACCAGCCCAGCAACATTCCCACTTCCTATTCGCCCTCCCGATGGGCCGAAGGCAGCCTCAACCGAAAAGTGTTCTCCGGCAGCGAGGAAATTAATTTCAGGCCTCAGAGCAGGGAGGCTGGGAAGAGGCACAACCTCTTTGAATGCAGGGAGAGCGCGGGGGTGGGGGGGGGGGGGGGGGGGCAACATTTGACACAGGACAGGCCCACTATGGCCCTGGCAAAATGCCTGGAAGCCTTCAAAAAACCCATTGTTGAGCTTAAAGTGGCTTTTCGCTTGACAAAGATGTGGTCTGAGGGTCACAAATGGAGTGAGGGTCCCAATGCTGGACATGAGAGTCACAATGGGAGAGAGGGTCTCAATGGGAGTGAGGGTCTTAATGGGAGTGAGGATCTCAATGGGAGTGAGGGTCTCAATGGGAATGAGGATCTCAACGGGAGTGAGGGTCTCACTGGGCGTGAGGGTCTCAATGGGAGTGAGGGTCTCAATGGGAGTGAGGCTCCCAATGGGAGTGAGCGTCTCAATGGGAGTGAGGATCTCAATGGGGGTGAGGGACTCAATGGGAGTGTGGATCTCAAAGGGAGTGAGGGTATCAATGGGAGTGAGGGTTCCAATGGGAGTGAGGATGTCAAAAGGAGTGAGGGTCTCAATGGGAGTGAGGCTCCCAATGGGAATGAGGGTCCCAATGGGAGTGAGAGTCCCAATGGGAGTGAGGATCTCAATGGGAGTGAGGGTCTCAATGGGAGTGAGGGTCTCAATGGGAGTGAGGATCTCAATGAGAGTGAGGACCTCAATGGGAGTGAGGGTCTCAATAGGAGTGAGGATCTCAATAGGAGTGAGGGTATCAATGGGAGTGAGGGTCTCAATGGGACTGAGGGTCTCAATGGGAGTGAGGGTCTCAATGGGAGTGAGGATCTCAATGGGAGTGAGGACCTCAATGGGAGTGAGGGTCTCAATAGGAGTGAGGATCGCAATCGGAGTGAGGGTATCAATGGGAGTGAGGGTCTCAATGGGAGTGAGGGTCTCCATGGTAGTGAGGGTCTCAATAGGAGTGAGGGTCTCAATAGGAGTGAGGGTCTCAATGGTAGTGAGGATCTCAATGGGAGTGAGGATGTCAAAAGGAGTGAGGGTCTCAATGGGAGTGAGCTCCCAATGGGAGTGAGGGTCTCAATGGGAGTGAGGGTCTCATTGGGAGTGAGGACCTCAATGGGAGTGAGGGTCTCAATGGGAGTGAGGGTCTCATTGGGAGTGAGGACCTCAATGGGAGTGAGGGTCTCAATAGGAGTGAGGGTCTCAATAGGAGTGAGGGTATCAATGAGAGTGAGGGTCTCAATGGGAGTGAGGGTCTCAATAGGAGTGAGGGTCTCAATAGGAGTGAGGGTCTCAATGGTAGTGAGCATCTCAATGGGAGTGAGGATCTCAATGGGAGTGAGGGTCTCAATGGGAGTGAGGGTTCCAATGGGAGTGAGGGTATCAATGGGAGTGAGGGTCTCAATGGGAGTGAGGATATCACTGGGAGTGAGGGTCTCAATGGGAGTGAGGGTCCCAATTGGAGTGAGGGTCTCAATGGGAGTGAGGATCTCAATGGGAGTGAGGGTCTCAATGGGGGTGAGGGTCTCAAAGGGAGTGAGGGTCCCAATGGGAGTGAGGGTATCAATGGGAGTGAGAGTCTCAATGGGAATGAGGATCCCAATGGGAGTGAGGGTCCCAATGGAAGTGAGGGTCTCAATGGGAGTGTGGGTCTCAATGGGAGTGAGGATTTCAATGGGAGTGAGGGTATCAATGGGAGTGAGGGTCTCAATGGGAGTGAGGGTCTCAATGGGTGTGAGGGTCTCAATGGGAGTGAGGCTCTCAATGGGAGTGAGGGTGTCAATTGGAGTGAGGGTCCCAATGGGAGTGAGGGTTTCAATGGGAGTGTGGGTCCCAATGGGAGTGAGGGTCTCAATGGGAGTGAGGATCTCAATGGGAGTGAGGGACTCAATGGGAGTGAGGGTCTCAATAGGAATGAAGGTCCCAATGGGAGTGAGGGTCTCAATGGGAGTGAGGATCTCAATGGGAGTGAGGGTCCCAATGGGACTGAGGGTCTCAAAGGGAGTGAGGGTCCCAATGGGAGTGAGGGTATCAATGGGAGTGAGAGTCTCAATGGGAGTGAGGGTCCCAATGGGAGTGAGGGTCTCAATGGGAATGAGGATCCCAATGGGAGTGAGGGTCTCAATGGGAGTGAGGGTCTCAATGGGAGTGAGGGTCTCAATGGGAGTGAGGATTTCAATGGGAGTGAGGGTATCAATGGGAGTGAGGGTCTCAATGGGAGTGAGGGTCTCAATGGGTGTGAGAGTCTCAATGGGAGTGAGGCTCTCAATGGGGGTGAGGGTGTCAATGGGAGTGAGGGTCCCAATGGGAGTGAGGGTTTCAATGGGAGTGTGGGTCCCAATGGGAGTGAGGGTCTCAATGGGAGTGAGGATCTCAATGGGAGTGAGGGACTCAATGGGAGTGAGGGTCTCAATAGGAATGAGGATCTCACTGGGAGTGAGGGTCTCAATGGGAGTGAGGATCTCAATGGGAGTGAGGATATCAATGGGAGTGAGGGTCTCAATGGGACTGAGGATCTCAATGGGAGTGAGGGTCTCAATGGGAGTGAGGATCTCAATGGGAGTGAGGGTATCAATGGGAGTGAGGGTATCAATGGGAGTGAGGGTCCCAATGGGAGTGAGGATGTCAAAAGGAGTGAGGGTCTCAATAGGAGTGAGGCTCCCAATGGGAGTGAGGGTCCCAATGAGAGTGAGAGTCCCAATGGGAGTGAGGATCTCAATGGGAGTGAGGGTCTCAATGGGAGTGAGGGTCTCAATGGGAGTGAGGATCTCAATGGGATTGAGGACCTCAATGGGAGTGAGGGTCTCAATAGGAGTGAGGATCTCAATAGGAGTGAGGGTATCAATGGGAGTGAGGGTCTCAATGGGAGTGAGGGTCTCAATGGTAGTGAGGCTCTCAATAGGAGTGAGGGTCTCAATAGGAGTGAGGGTCTCAATGGTAGTGAGGATCTCAATGGGAGTGAGGATGTCAAAAGGAGTGAGGGTCTCAATGGGAGTGAGAGTCCCAATGGGAGTGAGGATCTCAATGGGAGTGAGGGTCTCAATGGGAGTGAGGGTCTCAATGGGAGTGAGGACCTCAATGGGAGTGAGGGTCTCAATAGGAGTGAGGGTCTCAATAGGGGTGAGGGTCTCAATGGGAGTGAGGGTTCCAATGGGAGTAAGGGTATCAATGGGAGTGAGGGTCTCAAAGGGAGTGAGGGTCCCAATGGGAGTGAGGGTATCAATGGGAGTGAGAGTCTCAATGGGAGTGAGGGTCCCAATGGGAGTGAGGGTCTCAATGGGAATGAGGATCCCAATGGGAGTGAGGGTCTCAATGGGAGTGAGGGTCTCAATGGGAGTGAGGGTATCAATGGGAGTGAGGGTGACAATGGGAGTGAGGGTCTCAATGGGTGTGAGAGTGTCAATGTGAGTGAGGCTCTCAATGGGTGTGAGGGTGTCAATGGGAGTGAGGGTCCCAATGGGAGTGAGGGTTTCAATGGGAGTGTGGGTCCCAATGGGAGTGAGGGTCTCAATGGGAGTGAGGATCTCAATGGGAGTGAGGGTCTCAATGGGAGTGAACGTCTCAATAGGAATGAGGATCTCACTGGGAGTGAGGGTCTCAATGGGAGTGAGGGTCTCAATGGGAGTGAGGATCTCAATGGGGGTGAGGGTCTCAATGGGAGTGAGGATCTCAGTGGGAGTGAGGGTATCAATGGGAGTGAGGGTCCCAATGGGAGTGAGGGTCTCAATGGGAGTAAGGGTCTCAATGGGAGTGAGGGACTCAATGGGAGTGAGGGTCTCAATGGGAGTGAGGGTTCCAATGGGAGTGAGGGTTTCAATGGGAGTGAGGGTATCAATGGGAGTGAGGATCACAATGAGAGTGAGCGTCCCAATGGGAGTGAGGGTCCCAATTGGAGTGAGGGTCCCAATTGGAGTGAGGGTCTCAATGGGAGTGAGGATCTCAATGGGAGTGAGGGTCTCAATGGGGGTGAGGGTCTCAAAGGGAGTGAGGGTCCCAATGGGAGTGAGGGTATCAATGGGAGTGAGAGTCTCAATGGGAGTGAGGATCTCAATGGGAGTGAGGATCTCAATGGGAGTGAGGGTCCCAATGGGAGTGAGGATCTCAATGGGAGTGAGTGTCTAAATGGGAGTGAGGGTCTCAATGGGAGTGTGGGTCTCAATGGGAGTGAGGATCTCAATGGGAGTGAGGATCTCAATGGGAATGAGGGTCCCAATTGGAGTGAGGGTCTCAACGGGAGTGAGGGTCTCAATGGGAGTGAGGGTCTCAATGGGAGTGAGGGTCTCAATGGGAGTGAGGGTCTCAATGGGAATTTAGGATCCCAATTGGAGTGAGGGTCTCAATGGGAGTGAGGATCTCAATGGTAGTGAGGGTCTCAATAGGAGTGAGGGTCTCAATGGGAGTGAGCGTCTCAATGGGAATGAGGATCCCAATTGAAGTGATGGTCTCAATGGGAGTGAAGGTCTCAATGGGAGTGAGGATCTCAATGGGAGTGAGGGTCTCAATGGGAGTGAGGGTCTCAATGGGAGTGACTGTCTCAATGGGAGTGAGGGTCTCAATGGGAATGAGGATCCCAATTGGAGTGAGGGTCTCAATGGGAGTGTGGATCTCAATGGGAGTGAGGGTCTCAATGGGAGTGAGGTTCTCAATGGGAGTGAGGATCTCAATGAGAGTGAGGACCTCAATGGGAGTGAGGGTCTCAATAGGAGTGAGGATCTCAATAGGAGTGAGGGTATCAATGGGAGTGAGGGTCTCAATGGGAGTGAGGGTCTCAATGGGAGTGAGGGTCTCAATGGGAGTGAGGATCTCAATGGGAGTGAGGACCTCAATGGGAGTGAGGGTCTCAATCGGAGTGAGGATCTCAATAGGAGTGAGGGTATCAATGGGAGTGAGGGTCTCAATGGGAGTGAGGGTCTCCATGGTAGTGAGGGTCTCAATAGGAGTGAGGGGCTCAATAGGAGTGAGGGTCTCAATGGTAGTGAGGATCTCAATGGGAGTGAGGATGTCAAAAGGAGTGAGGGTCTTAATGGGAGTGAGGCTCCCAATGGGAGTGAGGGTCCCAATGGGAGTGAGGGTCTCAATGGGAGTGAGGGTCTCATTGGGAGTGAGGACCTCAATGGGAGTGAGGGTCTCAATAGGAGTGAGGGTCTCAATAGGAGTGAGGGTATCAATGAGAGTGAGAGTCTCAATGGGAGTGAGGGTCTCAATAGGAGTGAGGGTCTCAATAGGAGTGAGGGTCTCAATGGTAGTGAGCATCTCAATGGGAGTGAGGATCTCAATGGGAGTGAGGGTCTCAATGGGAGTGAGGGTTCCAATGGGAGTGAGGGTATCAATGGGGGTGAGGGTCTCAATGGGAGTGAGGATATCACTGGGAGTGAGGGTCTCAATGGGAGTGAGGGTCCCAATTGCAGTGAGGGTCTCAATGGGAGTGAGGATCTCAATGGGAGTGAGGGTCTCAATGGGGGTGAGGGTCTCAAAGAGAGTGAGGGTCCCAATGGGAGTGAGGGTATCAATGGGAGTGAGAGTCTCAATGGGAGTGAGGGTCCCAATGGGAGTGAGGGTCTCAATGGGAATGAGGATCCCAATGGGAGTGAGGGTCTCAATGGGAGTGAGGGTCTCAATGGGAGTGAGGGTCTCAATGGGAGTGAGGATCTCAATGGGAGTGAGGGTATCAATGGGAGTGAGGGTCTCAATGGGAGTGAGGGTCTCAATGGGAGTGAGGGTCTCAATGGGTGTGAGAGTCTCAATGGGAGTGAGGCTCTCAATGGGAGTGAGAGTGTCAATGGGAGTGAGGGTCCCAATGGGAGTGAGGGTTTCATTGGGAGTGTGGGTCCCAATGGGAGTGAGGGTCTCAATGGGAGTGAGGATCTCAATGGGAGTGAGGGACTCAATGGGAGTGAGGGTCTCAATAGGAATGAGGATCTCACTGGGAGTGAGGGTCTCAATGGGAGTGAGGATCTCAATGGGAGTGAGGATCTCAATGGGAGTGAGGGTCTCAATGGGAGTGAGGATCTCAATGGGAGTGAGGGTCTCAATGGGAGTGAGGATCTCAATGGGAGTGAGGGTATCAATGGGAGTGAGGGTATCAATGGGAGTGAGGGTTCCAATGGGAGTGAGGATGTCAAAAGGAGTGAGGGTCTCAATAGGAGTGAGGCTCCCAATGGGAGTGGGGGTCCCAATGAGAGTGAGAGTCCCAATGGGAGTGAGGATCTCAATGGGAGTGAGGGTCTCAATGGGAGTGAGGGTCTCAATGGGAGTGCGGATGTCAATGGGATTGAGGACCTCAATGGGAGTGAGGGTCTCAATAGGAGTGAGGATCTCAATAGGAGTGAGGGTATCAATGGGAGTGAGGGTCTCAATGGGAGTGAGGGTCTCAATGGTAGTGAGGCTCTCAATAGGAGTGAGGGTCTCAATAGGAGTGAGGGTCTCAATGGTAGTGAGGATCTCAATGGGAGTGAGGATGTCAAAAGGAGTGAGGGTCTCAATGGGAGTGAGAGTCCCAATGGGAGTGAGGATCTCAATGGGAGTGAGGGTCTCAATGGGAGTGAGGGTCTCAATGGGAGTGAGGACCTCAATGGGAGTGAGGGTCTCAATAGGAGTGAGGGTCTCAATAGGGGTGAGGGTCTCAATGGGAGTGAGGGTTCCAATGGGAGTGAGGGTATCAATGGGAGTGAGGGTCTCAAAGGGAGTGAGGGTCCCAATGGGAGTGAGGGTATCAATGGGAGTGAGAGTCTCAATGGGAGTGAGGGTCCCAATGGGAGTGAGGGTCTCAATGGAAATGAGGATCCCAATGGGAGTGAGGGTCTCAATGGGAGTGAGGGTCTCAATGGGAGTGAGGGTCTCAATGGGAATGAGGATCTCAATGGGAGTGAGGGTATCAATGGGAGCGAGGGTGACAATGGGAGTGAGGGTCTCAATGGGTGTGAGAGTCTCAATGGGAGTGAGGCTCTCAATGGGTGTGAGGGTGTCAATGGGAGTGAGGATCCCAATGGGAGTGAGGGTTTCAATGGGAGTGTGGGTCCCAATGGGAGTGAGGGTCTCATTGGGAGTGAGGATCTCAATGGGAGTGAGGGTCTCAATGGTAGTGAACGTCTCAATAGGAATGAGGATCTCACTGGGAGTGAGGGTCTCAATGGGAGTGAGGGTCTCAATGGGAGTGAGGATCTCAATGGGGGTGAGGGTCTCAATGGGAGTGAGGATCTCAATGGGAGTGAGGGTATCAATGGGAGTGAGTGTCCCAATGGGAGTGAGGGTCTCAATGGGAGTGAGGGTCTCAATGGGAGTGAGGGACTCAATGGGAGTGAGGGTCTCAATGGGAGTGAGGGTTCCAATGGGAGTGAGGGTTTCAATGGGAGTGAGGGTATCAATGGGAGTGAGGATCACAATGAGAGTGAGGGTCCCAATGGGAGTGAGGGTCCCAATTGGAGTGAGGGTCCCAATTGGAGTGAGGGTCTCAATGGGAGTGAGGGTCCCAATGGGAGTGAGGGTCTCAATGGGGGTGAGGGTCTCAAAGGGAGTGAGGGTCCCAATGGGAGTGAGGGTATCAATGGGAGTGAGAGTCTCAATGGGAGTGAGGATCTCAATGGGAGTGAGGATCTCAATGGGAGCGAGGGTCCCAATGGGAGTGAGGATCTCAATGGGAGTGAGTGTCTAAATGGGAGTGAGTGTCTCAATGGGAGTGTGGGTCTCAATGGGAGTGGGGATCTCAATGGGAGTGAGGATCTCAATGGGAGTGAGGATCTCAATGGGAATGAGGGTCCCAATTGGAGTGAGGGTCTCAACGGGAGTGAGGGTCTCAATGGGAGTGAGGGTCTCAATGGGAGTGAGGGTCTCAATGGGAGTGAGAGTCTCAATGGGAATTTAGGATCCCAATTGGAGTGAGGGTCTCAATGGGAGTGAGGATCTCAATGGTAGTGAGGGTCTCAATAGGAGTGAGGGTCTCAATGGGAGTGAGCGTCTCAATGGGAATGAGGATCCCAATTGAAGTGATGGTCTCAATGGGAGTGAAGGTCTCAATGGGAGTGAGGATCTCAATGGGAGTGAGGGTCTCAATGGGAGTGAGGGTCTCAATGGGAGTGACTGTCTCAATGGGAGTGAGGGTCTCAATGGGAATGAGGATCCCAATTGGAGTGAGGGTCTCAATGCGAGTGTGGATCTCAATGGGAGTGAGGGTCTCAATGGGAGTGAGGGTATCAATGGGAGTGAGGGTCTCAATGGGAGTGAGGGCACTCAATGGGAGTGAGGGTCTCAATGGAAGTGAGCGTCTCAATGGGAATGAGGATCCCAAATGGAGTGAGGGTCTCAATGGGAGTGAGGATCTCAATGGGAATGAGGATCCCAATTGGAGTGAGGGTCTCAATGGGAGTGAGGATCTCAATGGGAGTGAGGGTCTCAATAGGAGTGAGTGTCTCAATGGGAGTGAGGGTCTCAATGGGAATGAGGATCCCAATTGGAGTGATGGTCTCAATGGGAGTTAGGGTCTCAATGGGAGTGAGGATCTCAATGGGAGTGAGGATCTCAATGGGAGTGAGGGTCTCAATAGGAGTGAGGATCTCAACGGGAGTGAGTGTCTCAATGGGAGTGAGGGTCTCAATGGGAATGAGGATCCCAATTGGAGTGAGGGTCTCAATGGGAGTCAGGATCTCAATGGGAGTGAGGGTCTCAATAGGATTGAGGGTCTCAATGGGAGTGAGGATTCCAATGGGATTGAGGGTCTCAATGGGAGTGAGGGTCTCAATGGGAGTGAGGGTCTCAATGGGAGTGAGGGTATCAATGGGAGTGATGGTCTCAATGGGAGTGAGGATCTCAATGGGAGTGAGGATATCAATGGGTGGGTCTCAATGGGAGTGAGGATCCCAATTGGAGTGAGGGTCTCAATGGGAGTGTGGATCTCAATGGGAGTGAGGGTCTCAATGGGAGTGAGGTTCTCAATGGGAGTGAGGATCTCAATGAGAGTGAGGACCTCAATGGGAGTGAGGGTCTCAATAGGAGTGAGGATCTCAATAGGAGTGAGGGTATCAATGGGAGTGAGGGTCTCAATGGGAGTGAGGGTCTCAATGGGAGTGAGGGTCTCAATGGGAGTGAGGATCTCAATGGGAGTGAGGACCTCAATGGGAGTGAGGGTCTCAATCGGAGTGAGGATCTCAATAGGAGTGAGGGTATCAATGGGAGTGAGGGTCTCAATGGGAGTGAGGGTCTCCATGGTAGTGAGGGTCTCAATACGAGTGAGGGGCTCAATAGGAGTGAGGGTCTCAATGGTAGTGAGGATCTCAATGGGAGTGAGGATGTCAAAAGGAGTGAGGGTCTCAATGGGAGTGAGGCTCCCAATGGGAGTGAGGGTCCCAATGGGAGTGAGGGTCTCAATGGGAGTGAGGGTCTCATTGGGAGTGAGGACCTCAATGGGAGTGAGGGTCTCAATAGGAGTGAGGGTCTCAATAGGAGTGAGGGTATCAATGAGAGTGAGAGTCTCAATGGGAGTGAGGGTCTCAATAGGAGTGAGGGTCTCAATAGGAGTGAGGGACTCAATGGGAGTGAGGGTCTCAATGGGAGTGAGGATCTCAATGGGAGTGAGGGTCTCAATGGGAGTGAGGGTTCCAATGGGAGTGAGGGTATCAATGGGGGTGAGGGTCTCAATGGGAGTGAGGATATCACTGGGAGTGAGGGTCTCAATGGGAGTGAGGGTCCCAATTGGAGTGAGGGTCTCAATGGGAGTGAGGATCTCAATGGGAGTGAGGGTCTCAATGGGGGTGAGGGTCTCAAAGAGAGTGAGGGTCCCAATGGGAGTGAGGGTATCAATGGGAGTGAGAGTCTCAATGGGAGTGAGGGTCCCAATGGGAGTGAGGGTCCCAATGGGAGTGAGGGTCTCAATGGGAATGAGGATCCCAATGGGAGTGAGGGTCTCAATGGGAGTGAGGGTCTCAATGGGAGTGAGGGTCTCAATCTGAGTGAGGATCTCAATGGCAGTGAGGGTATCAATGGGAGTGAGGGTCTCAATGGGAGTGAGGGTCTCAATGGGAGTGAGGGTCTCAATGGGTGTGAGAGTCTCAATGGGAGTGAGGCTCTCAATGGGAGTGAGAGTGTCAATGGGAGTGAGGGTCCCAATGGGAGTGAGGGTTTCATTGGGAGTGTGGGTCCCAATGGGAGTCAGGGTCCCAATGGGAGTGAGGATCTCAATGGGAGTGAGGGACTCAATGGGAGTGAGGGTCTCAATAGGAATGAGGATCTCACTGGGAGTGAGGGTCTCAATGGGAGTGAGGATCTCAATGGGAGTGAGGATCTCAATGGGAGTGAGGGTCTCAATGGGAGTGAGGATCTCAATGGGAGTGAGGGTCTCAATGGGAGTGAGGATCTCAATGGGAGTGAGGGTATCAATGGGAGTGAGGGTCCCAATGAGAGTGAGAGTCCCAATGGGAGTGAGGATCTCAATGGGAGTGAGGGTCTCAATGGGAGTGAGGGTCTCAATGGGAGTGAGGATGTCAATGGGATTGAGGACCTCAATGGGAGTGAGGGTCTCAATAGGAGTGAGGATCTCAATAGGAGTGAGGGTATCAATGGGAGTGAGGGTCTCAATGGGAGTGAGGGTCTCAATGGTAGTGAGGCTCTCAATAGGAGTGAGGGTCTCAATAGGAGTGAGGGTCTCAATGGTAGTGAGGATCTCAATGGGAGTGAGGATGTCAAAAGGAGTGAGGGTCTCAATGGGAGTGAGAGTCCCAATGGGAGTGAGGATCTCAATGGGAGTGAGGGTCTCAATGGGAGTGAGGGTCTCAATGGGAGTGAGGACCTCAATGGGAGTGAGGGTCTCAATAGGAGTGAGGGTCTCAATAGGGGTGAGGGTCTCAATGGGAGTGAGGGTTCCAATGGGAGTGAGGGTATCAATGGGAGTGAGTGTCTCAAAGGGAGTGAGGGTCCCAATGGGAGTGAGGGTATCAATGGGAGTGAGAGTCTCAATGGGAGTGAGGGTCCCAATGGGAGTGAGGGTCTCAATGGAAATGAGGATCCCAATGGGAGTGAGGGTCTCAATGGGAGTGAGGGTCTCAATGGGAGTGAGGGTCTCAATGGGAATGAGGATCTCAATGGGAGTGAGGGTATCAATGGGAACGAGGGTGACAATGGGAGTGAGGGTCTCAATGGGTGTGAGAGTCTCAATGGGAGTGAGGCTCTCAATGGGTGTGAGGGTGTCAATGGGAGTGAGGGTCCCAATGGGAGTGAGGGTTTCAATGGGAGTGTGGGTCCCAATGGGAGTGAGGGTCTCATTGGGAGTGAGGATCTCAATGGGAGTGAGGGTCTCAATGGGAGTGAACGTCTCAATAGGAATGAGGATCTCACTGGGAGTGAGGGTCTCAATGGGAGTGAGGGACTCAATGGGAGTGAGGATCTCAATGGGGGTGAGGGTCTCAATGGGAGTGAGGATCTCAATGGGAGTGAGGTTATCAATGGGAGTGAGGGTCCCAATGGCAGTGAGGGTCCCAATGGCAGTGAGGGTCTCAATGGGAGTGAGGGTCTCAATGGGAGTGAGGGACTCAATGGGAGTGAGGGTCTCAATGGGAGTGAGGGTTCCAATGGGAGTGAGGGTTTCAGTGGGAGTGAGGGTATCAATGGGAGTGAGGATCACAATGAGAGTGAGGGTCCCAATGGGAGTGAGGGTCCCAATTGGAGTGAGGGTCCCAATTGGAGTGAGGGTCTCAATGGGAGTGAGGGTCTCAATGGGAGTGAGGGTCTCAATGGGGGTGAGGGTCTCAAAGGGAGTGAGGGTCCCAATGGGAGTGAGGGTATCAATGGGAGTGAGAGTCTCAATGGGAGTGAGGATCTCAATGGGAGTGAGGATCTCAATGGGAGCGAGGGTCCCAATGGGAGTGAGGATCTCAATGGGAGTGAGTGTCCCAATTGGAGTGAGGGTCTCAATGGGAGTGAGGGTCTCAATGGGAGTGAGGGTCTCAATGGGAGTGAGGGTCTCAATGGGAACTTAGGATCCCAATTGGAGTGAGGGTCTCAATGGGAGTGAGGATCTCAATGGTAGTGAGGGTCTCAATAGGAGTGAGGGTCTCAATGGGAGTGAGCGTCTCAATGGGAAATAGGATCCCAATTGAAGTGATGGTCTCAATGGGAGTGAAGGTCTCAATGGGAGTGAGGATCTTAATGGGAGTGAGGGTCTCAATGGGAGTGACGGTCTCAATGGGAGTGAGGGTCTCAATGGGAATGAGGATCCCAATTGGAGTGAGGGTCTCAATGGGAGTGTGGATCTCAATGGGAGTGAGGGTCTCAATGGGTGTGAGGGTATCAATGGGAGTGAGGGTCTCAATGGGAGTGAGGGCACTCAATGGGAGTGAGGGTCTCAATGGAAGTGAGGGTCTCAATGGGAATGAGGATCCCAAATGGAGTGAGGGTCTCAATGGGAGTGAGGATCTCAATGGGAATGAGGATCCCAATTGGAGTGAGGGTCTCAATGGGAGTGAGGATCTCAATGGGAGTGAGGGTCTCAATAGGAGTGAGTGTCTCAATGGGAGTGAGGGTCTCAATGGGAATGAGGATCCCAATTGGAGTGATGGTCTCAATGGGAGTTAGGGTCTCAATGGGAGTGAGGATCTCAATGGGAGTGAGGATCTCAATGGGAGTGAGGGTCTCAATAGGAGTGAGGATCTCAACGGGAGTGAGTGTCTCAATGGGAGTGAGGGTCTCAATGGGAATGAGGATCCCAATTGGAGTGAGGGTCTCAATGGGAGTTAGGATCTCAATGGGAGTGAGGGCCTCAATAGGATTGAGGGTCTCAATGGGAGTGAGGATTCCAATGGGATTGAGGGTCTCAATGGGAGTGAGGGTCTCAATGGGAGTGAGGGTCTCAATGGGAGTGAGGGTATCAATGGGAGTGATGGTCTCAATGGGAGTGAGGATCTCAATGGGAGTGAGGATATCAATGGGTGGGTCTCAATGGGAGTGAGGATATCAATGGGAGTGAGGATATCAATGGGTGGGTCTCAATGGGAGTGCGGATCTCAATGGGAGTGAGGGTCTCAATAGGAGCGAGGGTCTCAATGGGAGTGAGGTTCTCAATAGGAGTGAGGGTCTCAATGGGAGTGAGGGTCTCAATGGGAGTGAGGGTCTCAATGGGAGTGAGGGTCCCAATGGGAGTGAGGGTCTCAATGGGAGTGATGGTGTCAATGGGAGTGAGAGTCTCAATGGGAGTGAGGATCTCAATGGGAGTGAGGGTCCCAATGGGAGTGAGGGTCTCAATGGGAGTGATGGTGTCAATGGGAGTGAGAGTCTCAATGGGAGTGAGGGTCTCAATGGGAGTGAGGATCTCAATGGGAGTGAGGGTCCCAATGGGAGTGAGGGTCTCAATGGGAGTGATGGTGTCAATGGGAGTGAGAGTCTCAATGGGAGTGAGGGTCTGAATGGGAGTGAGGGTCCCAATGGGAGTGAGGGTCTCAATGGGAGTGAGGATATCAATGGGAGTGAGGATATCAATGGGTGGGTCTCAATGGGAGTGAGGATATCAATGGGTGGGTCTCAATTGGAGTGAGGGTCTCAATGGGAGTGAGGATACCAATGGGTGGGTCTCAATGGGAGTGCGGATCTCAATGGGAGTGAGGGTCTCAATAAGAGCGAGGGTCTCAATGGGAGTGAGGGTCTCAATGGGAGTGAGGGTCTCAATGGGAGTGAGGGTCCCAATGGGAGTGAGGGTCTCAATGGGAGTGAGAGTCTCAATGGGAGTGAGGGTCTCAATGGGAGTGAGGGTCCCAATGGGAGTGAGGGTCTCAATGGGTGTGATGGTGTCAATGGGAGTGAGAGTCTCAATGGGAGTGAGGGTCTTAATGGGAGTGAGGGTCTCAATGGGAGTGTGTGAGTGAACGCCCGATGTGATGGTCCACGCCCCCTCTCCTGCCTGAGGCAGCATTGTGGAGCTTACCGGCCTCCCTCGAGATCTGTGCGAAGGCTTCAACGCCACTCTCTCCGTAGTTGCCCTCGGAAGCGATGGTGGAAACATAATTCCAGCCCAGAGCTTTGACGATGTCCACCATGGCCTGGGCCTGGTAGGAATCCGGGGGAACAACTCGCGAGAAGTAATCATAACGATTGTTGTCACTGAGTTCGGGGGCTGTCGAGGCGTAACTAATCTGGGGAATCTGGGAAGGGAGAACAGAGTAAAGAGTTAGATTCCAAACCGGGTGTCATCAATTCCCTCAGGTTCTTGTACCGCACACAGCGCTGAGGGAGCGCCGCACTGTCGGAGGGTCGGTGCTGAGGGAGCGCCGCACTGTCAGAGGGTCAGTGCTGAGGGAGCGCCGCACTGTCAGAGGGTCAGTGCTGAGGGAGCGCCGCACTGTCGGAGGGTCAGTGCTGAGGGAGTGCCGCACTGTCAGAGGGTGGGTGCTGAGGGAGCACCGCACTGTCGGAGGGTCAGTGCTGAGGGAGTGCCGCACTGTCAGAGGGTCAGTGCTGAGGGAGTGCCGCACTGTCAGAGGGTCAGTGCTGAGGGAGCACCGCACTGTCGGAGGGTCAGTGCTGAGGGAGTGCCGCACTGTCAGAGGGTCAGTGCTGAGGGAGCACCGCACTGTCAGAGGGTCAGTGCTGAGGGAGCGCCGCACTGTCGGAGGGTCAGTGCTGAGGGAGCGCCGCACTGTCGGAGGGTCAGTGCTGAGGGAGCGCCGCACAGTCAGAGGGTCAGTGCTGAGGGAGTGCCGCACTGTCAGAGGGTCAGTGCTGAGGGAGCGCCGCACTGTCGGAGGGTCAGTGCTGAGGGAGCGCCGCACTGTCAGAGGGTCAGTGCTGAGGGAGTGCCGCACTGTCAGAGGGTCAGTGCTGAGGGAGCACCACACTGTCAGAGGGTCATTGCTGAGGGAGCACCACACTGTCAGAGGGTCAGTGGTGAGGGTGAGCCGCACTGTCAGAGGGTCAGTGCTGAGGGAGCACCGCACTGTCAGAGGGTCAGTGCTGAGGGAGCACCGCACTGTGAGAGGGTCAGACTGAGGGAGTGCCGCACAGTCAGAGGCTCAGTGCTGAGGGAGCGCCGCACTGCGAGGGTCAGTGCTGAGGGAGCACCGCACTGTCGGAGGGTTAGTGCTGAGGGAGCGCCGCACTGTCGAGGGTCAGTGCTGAGGGAGCACCGCACTGTCGGAGGGTCAGTGCTGAGGGAGCACCGCACTGTCGGAGGGTCAGTGCTGAGGGAGCACCGCACTGTCGGAGGGTCAGTGCTGAGGGAGCACCGCCCTGTCAGAGGGTCAGTGCTGAGGGAGCGCCGCACTGTCGGAGGGTCAGTGTTGAGGGAGAGCTGCACTGTTGGAGGGTCAGTTCTGAGGGAGAACTGCACTGTCAGAGGGTCAGTGCTGAGGGAGCGCTGCACTGTCGGAGGGTCAGTGCTAAGGGAGCGCCGCACTGTCGGAGGTTCAGTGCTGAGGCAGCGCCGCACTGTTGGAGGGTCAGTGCTGAGGCAGCGCCGCACTGTCGGAGGGTCAGTGCTGAGGCAGCGCCGCGCTGTCGGAGGGTCAGTGCTGAGGGAGTGCCGCAGTGTCGGAGGGTCAGTGCTGAGGCAGTGCCGCACTGTCGGAGTGTCAGTGCTGTGGGAGCGCCGCACTGTCGGAGGGTCAGTGCTGAGGCAGCGCCGCACTGTCGGAGGGTCAGTGCTGAGGCAGCGCCACACCGTCGGAGCGTCAGTGCTGAGGGAGCGCCGCACTGTCGGAGGGTCAGTGCTGAGGGAGCGCCGCACTGTCGGAGGGTCAGTGCTGAGGGAGCACCGCACTGTCGGAGGGTCAATGTTGGGGGGGAGCCGCACTGTCGGAGGGTCAGTGCTGAGGGAGCGCCGCACTGTCGGAGGGTCAGTGCTGAGGGAGCATCGCACTGTCGGAGGGTCAGTGCTGAGGGAGCACCGCACTGTCAGAGGGTCAGTGCTGAGGGAGCATCGCACTGTCGGAGGGTCAGTGCTGAGGGAGTTCCGCACTGTCGGAGGGTCAGTGTTGGGGGGCAGTCGCACTGTCGGAGGGTCAGTGCTGAGGGAGCACCGCACTGTCGGAGGGTCAGTGCTGAGGGAGTGCCGCAGTGTCGGAGGGTCAGTGTTGGGGGGCAGCCGCACTGTCAGAGGGTCAGTGCTGAGGGAGCACCGCACTGTCGGAGGGTCAGTGCTGAGGCAGCGCCGCACTGTCAGAGGGTCAGTGCTGAGGGAGCGCCGCACTGTCGGAGGGTCAGTGTTGGGGGGGAGCCGCACTGATGGAGGGTCAGTGCTGAGGGAGCACCGCACTGTCGGGGGGGTCAGTGCTGAGGGAGCACCGCACTGTCGGGGGGTCAGTGTTGGGGGGGAGCCGCACTGTCGGAGGGTCAGTGCTGAGGGAGCGCCGCACTGTCGGAGGGTCAGTGCTGAGGGAGCGCCGCACTGTCGGAGGGTCAGTGCTGAGGCAGCGCCACACCGTCGGAGCGTCAGTGCTGAGGGAGCGCCGCACTGTCGGAGGGTCAGTGCTGAGGGAGCGCCGCACTGTCGGAGGGTCAGTGCTGAGGGAGCGCCGCACTGTCGGAGGGTCAGTGCTGAGGGAGCGCCGCACTGTCGGAGGGTCAGTGCTGCGGCAGCGGCGCACTGTCGGAGGGTCAGTGCTGAGGGAGCACCGCACTGTCGGAGGGTCAATGTTGGGGGGGAGCCGCACTGTCGGAGGGTCAGTGCTGAGGGAGCGCCGCACTGTTGGAGGGTCAGTGCCGAGGGAGCGCCGCACTGTCGGAGGGTCAGTGCTGAGGGAGCGCCGCACTGTCGGAGGGTCAGTGCTGAGGGAGCACCGCACTGTCGGAGGGTCAGTGCTGAGGGAGCATCGCACTGTCGGAGGGTCAGTGCTGAGGGAGTTCCGCACTGTCGGAGGGTCAGTGTTGGGGGGCAGTCGCACTGTCGGAGGGTCAGTGCTGAGGGAGCACCGCACTGTCGGAGGGTCAGTGCTGAGGGAGTGCCGCAGTGTCGGAGGGTCAGTGTTGGGGGGCAGCCGCACTGTCAGAGGGTCAGTGCTGAGGGAGCACCGCACTGTCGGAGGGTCAGTGCTGAGGCAGCGCCGCACTGTCAGAGGGTCAGTGCTGAGGGAGCGCCGCACTGTCGGAGGGTCAGTGTTGTGGGGGAGCCGCACTGATGGAGGGTCAGTGCTGAGGGAGCACCGCACTGTCGGGGGGGTCAGTGCTGAGGGAGCACCGCACTGTCGGGGGGTCAGTGTTGGGGGGGAGCCGCACTGTCGGAGGGTCAGTGCTGAGGGAGCGCCGCACTGTCGGAGGGTCAGTGCTGAGGGAGCGCCGCACTGTCGGAGGGTCAGTGCTGAGGGAGAACTGCATTGCCCCTGGGGTCCGTCATGTCGTTGGTACAGTGGGCAGAAGACAGCTTACCCCTGGGGAGGGAGGTGAATCCCACCACCCCACTCTCCCCCCACGCCCCCATAACCCATATGTTGACAGCCTGACTGTGCTAGGCCGAGAATAGCCTTTCTCCAGACCTGCTGCTGGCCCCGCCTGCCGGAACCAGCACTCAACTGCAAATAGGCGCAGTACGTTAGCCACCATGATGGAGACGGAGCTGGCCGAGGCTCCGATCACTCCGATCACTCTGTCCGGTTTGGGAATGATGGGCGGCTCGCCGTTGGAGCAGCGGATGTCGGACGTGTCCTTCTGGATGAGGGCCTGGACGAAGGTCAGCGATTGCTCCAGGGCGTAGATGTCGCGCGAGCACGTGTCCAGGATCCGGGCTCCCAGCGTGATGTTGGGCAGGAGCTCGGGGTCGCTGTTGATCTGGTCCAGGGCGTACAACATGGCCTCCATCCGATGGACTCCCTTCTCCTTCTTGATGTCGCCGCACGGGATCCCGGCCGGCCCCTTGCCGTGGACCGGGAAGAGCCCGCCCAGGGTGATGTCCCCCTCGATCTTGATGGAGTGTGGCTGGGTCCCCTGCTGGTGGCAGTGACACAGCAAGAGGCCCAGGGGGGCCCCCAGGAGCCAGAGCAGCGCTACCCAGCGGAGACCCGCGGGGAACGGGTGATGGTTCATTCTCTCTCCGAGCCACGCCTGTTCACAACCAGATCGTAACGTGCCTGTAATGGCAAAACAGTCGAGAGAGGGAGGGAGAGTGAGAGAGAGAGAGAGAGGGAGGGAGGAGAGAGAGAGAGAGAGAAAGAGGAAGGGAGAGAGAGAGAGAGAGAGAGAGGAAGGGAGAGAGAGAGAGAGAGGGAGGGAGGGAGAGAGAGAGAGGGGGGGAGAGAGAGTGAGAGGGAGGGAGGGAGAGAGAGAGATAGAGAGAGAGGGAGGGAGGGAGAGAGAGAGAGAGAGAGAGAGAGAGGAAGGGAGAGAGAGAGAGGGAGGGAGGGAGAGAGAGAGGGGGGGAGAGAGAGAGCGAGGGAGGGGGGGGAGAGAGAGAGATAGAGAGAGAGGGAGGGAGAGAGAGAGAGAGAGAGGGGGAGGGAGTGAGAGAGAGAGAGGGATGGAGAGAGAGAGAGGGGGGAGAGAGAGAGGGGGAGAGAGAGAGAGAGAGAGAGTGGGGAGAGAGAGAGAGAGAGAGGGAGGGAGAGAGAGAGAGAGGGTTGGAGGGAGAGAGAGAGAGAGAGAGAGAGGAAGGGAGAGAGAGAGAGGGAGGGATGGAGAGAGAGAGAGAGTGGGGGAGAGAGAGAGAGGTGGAGAGAGAGAGGGAGAGGGAGAGAGAGAGAGAGGGAGGGAGGGAGAGAGAGAGCGAGAGAGGGAGGGAGGGAGAGAGAGAGAGAGAGTTCAGCCTCCCAAGTTCGGTAACATGCGTATTTATCGGCTCAGCTTAGTTATGTTGGACAGATCCACGCCCACCCCCCTTCCCTTCAGTGCTGGATGATGGGAGGGGGAGTGCAGGGGTGGGAGGATGTCCCTGTACCTTACGTGCCTCTTTGCTACGCTGTCACCATCCGCCACCTTTGCCTTGAAGCGAGGCTTTCTGTAATAAGAACATAAGAACATAAGAACTAGGAGCAGGAGTAGGCCATCTGGCCCCTCGAGCCTGCTCCACCATTCAATGAGATCATGGCTGATCTTTTGTGGACTCAGCTTCACTTTCCGGCCCAAACACCAGAACCCTTAATCCCTTTATTCTTCAAAAAACGATCTATCTTTATCTTAAAAACATTTAATGAAGGAGCCTCTACTGCTTCACTGGGCAAGGAATTCCATAGATTCACAACCCTTTGGGTGAAGGAGTTCCTCCTAAACTCCGTCCTAAATCTACTTCCCCTTATTTTGAGGCTATGCCCCCTAGTTCTGCTTTCACCCGCCAGTGGAAACAACCTGCCCGCATCTATCCTGTCTATTCCCTTCATAATCTTATATGTTTCTATAAGATCCCCCCCTCATCCTTCTAAATTCCAACGAGTACAGTCCCCGTCTACTCAACCTCTCCTCGTAATCCAACCCCTTCAGCTCTGGGATTAACCGAGTGAATCTCCTCTGCACACCCTCCAGTGCTAGTACGTCCTTTCTCAAGTAAGGAGACCAAAACTGAACACAAAACTCCAGGTGTGGCCTCACTAACACCTTATACAATTGCAGCATTACCTCCCTAGTCTTAAACTCCATCCCTCTAGCAATGAAGGACAAAATTCCATTTGCCTTCTTAATCACCTGTTGCACCTGAAAACCAACTTTCTGCGACTCATGCACTAGCACACCTAGATCTCTCTGCACAGCAGCATGTTTTAATTTTTTATCATTTAAATAATAATCCCTTTTGCCGTTTTTCTTACCAAAATGGATAACCTCACATTTGTCAACATTGTATTCCATCTGCCAGACCCTAGCCCATTCACTTAGCCTGTCCAAATCCCTCTGCAGACTTCCAGTATCCTCTGCACTTTTTGCTTTACCATTTATCTTAGTGTCGTCTGCAAACTTGGACACATTGCCCTTGGTCCCCAACTCCAAATCATCTATGTAAATTGTGAACAGTTGTGGGCCCAACACTGATCCCTGAGGGACACCACTAGCTACTGATTGCCAACCAGAGAAACACCCATTAATCCCCACTCTTTGCTTTCTATTAATTAACCAATCCTCTATCCACGCTACTACTTTCCCCTTAATGCCATGCATCTTTATCTTATGCAACAACCTTTTGTGTGGCACCTTGTCAAAGGCTTTCTGGAAATCCAGATATACCACATCCATTGGCTCCCCGTTATCTACCGCACTGTTAATGTCCTCAAAAAATTCCACTAAATTAGTTAGGCACGACCTGCCCTTTATGAACCCATGCTGCGTCTGTCCAATGGGACAATTTCCATCCAGATGCCTCGCTATTTCTTCCTTGATGATAGATTCCAGCATCTTCCCTACTACCGAAGTTAAGGTAACTGGCCTATAATTACCCACTTTCTGCCTACCTCCTTTTTTAAACAGTGGTGTCACGTTTGCTAATTTCCAATCCGCCGGGACCACCCCAGAGTCTAGTGAATTTTGGTAAATTATCACTAGTGCATTTGCAATTTCCCTAGCCATCTCTTTTAGCACTCTGGGATGCATTCCATCAGGGCCAGGAGACTTGTCTACCTTTAGCCCCATTAGCTTGCCCATCACTACCTCCTTGGTGATAACAATCCTCTCAAGGTCCTCACCTGTCATAGCCTCATTTCCATCAGTCACTGGCATTTTATTTGTGTCTTCCACTGTGAAGACCGACCCAAAAAACCTGTTCAGTTCCTCAGCCATTTCCTCATCTCCCATTATTAAATCTCCCTTCTCATCCTCTAAAGGACCAATATTTACCTTAGCCACTCTTTTTTGTTTTATGTATTTGTAGAATCTTTTACTATCTGTTTTTATATTCTGAGCAAGTTTACTTTCATAATCTATCTTACTCTTCTTTATAGCTTTTTTAGTAGCTTTCTGTTGCCCACTAATGTTGGCACTTGACGCCCGTGTTCACTGAGCGAAGGTGCCAGCTCTGTGCACCAGCTGACGTTAAATTGTGGGTGAAACCTCAGGTTACCCCGAGCGTGACAGTCACCCTCAGGCTGCACTCAGACACACTCACTCACTCTCACACTCACACACACTCACTCACTCACTCTCACACACACATTCACTCACTCTCACACACACACTCACTCACTCTCACACTCACACACTCACTCTCACACACACACTCACTCTCACACACACACTCACTCACTCCCACACTCACTCTCACACACACACTCACTCACTGTCACACTCACACACTCACTCTCACACACACTCACTCAGTCTCACACTCACACATTCACTCTCACACACACATTCACTCACTCTCACACTCACTAATACACTCACTCACACTCACTCACAGACTCGCATTCACTCACACGCACGTACACACACTCACTCACTCTCACACTCACACACACTCTCTCACAGTCACACTCTCACACACTCACTCATTCTCACACTCACACACACACTCACTCACTGTCACTCACACACTCACTCTCACACTCACACACACACTCACTCACTCTCACACTCACACACACTCACTCACTGTCACACTCTCACCCACTCACACATTCACACACACACTCACTCACTCTCACACTCACACACGCCCACACACTCACTCACTCTCACACTCACACACACACTCACTCACTCTCACACACACTCACTCACTGTCACAATTTCACACACACTCACTCACTCTCACACACTCACTCACTCTCACACTCTCACACACTCACTCACTCTCACACTCACACCCACACTCACTCACACGTTTACACACACACTCACTCACTGTCACACTCACACACGCTCACTCACTCTCACACATACACACACACTCACTCTCGCACTCACACACCCTCTCACTCACTCACCCACTCACACACTCACTCTCACACTCACACACTCTCACACACACACACACATTCACTCACACACTCTCACACTCACACACACATTCACTCACTCTCACTCACACACACTCACTCACACACACTCACTCACACACACTCACACACATACACTCACTCACACTCACTCACTCACACATACACTCACTCACTCTCACACACACACACTCACTCACTCACTCTCACACTCACGCACACACTCACTCTCACACTCACACACACACTCACACACACTCATTCACTCACACGCTCTCACACACACTCTCACACTCACTCACACACTCACTCATACACCACCTCACTCTCACACTCACACACACTCACAGTCACACACTCACACACTCACTCACTCTCACACTCACACACACACTCACTCACTCTCACACTCACTCACACACTCACGCTCACACACACTCACTCACTCTCACACACACACTCACTCACTCTCACACTCACACACACTCACTCACTCTCACATTCACACACACACTCACTCTCTCACACTCACACACACACTCACTCACTCACACACACACACACTCACTCTCACACACACACACTCACTCTCACACACACACACTCTCACACACTCACTCTCTCACACACTCACTCACTCTCACACTCACTCACACACTCACGCTCACACACACACTCACTCACTCTCACACTCACTCACTCTCACACACACACTCACTCACTCTCACACACTCACACACACTCACACACACTCACACTCACTCACACTCACTCATACACTCACTCACACTCACACACTCATTCACACACACTCACACACACTCACTCACTCGCACACTCACAAACTCACTCACTCACACACACACACTAACTCACTCTCACACTCGCATCCACTTACACTCCCACACACTCACAAACTCACTCACTCACTCTCACACTCACACACACACACACACTCACTCACTCACACACCCACTCAAACTCACTCACTCATTCTCGCACACATGCACACACTCACTCTCACAAACACTCACTCACTCTCACACTCACACACACTCACTCACTCTCACACTCACACGCACACTCACTCACTCTCACACTCACTCACACACTCAAACACACACTCACTCTCACTCACACACACTCACTCACTCTCACACTCACACACACACACGCACTCACTCACTCTCACTCTCACTCACACACTCACTAACACACACTCACTCACTAACACGCTCTCACACACACTCTCACACTCACACACACTCTCTCACACTCACACACACTCACTCACTCACACACTCACAAACTCACTCACTCGCTCTCACACACACACACACTCACTCACTCACACACCCCCACTCAAACTCACTCACTCACTCACACACATGCACTCTCTCTCACACACACTCACTCACTCTCACACTCACACACACTCACTCACACACACCCAAACACACTCACTCTCACACAATCACTCACTCTCACACTCACACACACTCACTCACACTCGCACGCACACTCACTCACTCTCACACTCACACACACACTCACTCACTCTCACACTCACTCACACACTCTCACTCACACACTCAAACACACACTCATTCACACACTCACTCACACACAATCACTCACTCACACACTCTCACACACACACACTCACTCACTCTCACAAACTCACTCACTGACTCTCACACTCACTCACACACTAACTCACTCTCACACACACCACACTCACTCAAACACTCACTCAGACACCACACACTCACTAACCCACTCAGACACTCACACTCAGACAAACACACTAACTCACTCAGACACTCACACACTCACTCACTCACTCTCACACACACACTCACTCTCATACTCACTCACACACTCTCACTCACACACTCAAACACACACTCACTCACACACTCACTCACTCACACACTCTCACTCACACACTCAAACACACACTCACTCACACACTCACACACACTCATACACTCACACACTTACTCTCACGCTCACACACACAATCATTCTCACACTCATACACACACTCACACTCACTCCCACTCACGCTCACACACACTCTCACACTCACACACTCTCACACTCACAAACTCACTCTCACACTCACACACTAACTCACTCTCACACATACATTCACTCACTCTCACACTCACATACACGCTCACTCACTCTCACACACACACACACTCACCCACTCTCACACTCACACACGCTCACTCACTCTCACACTCACACACACACATTCACACTCACTCACTCACACACTCACAAACTCACTCACTCACTCCCACACTCACACACACTCACTCACACACACCCACTCAAACTCACTCACTCACTCTCACACACACACACACATACTCACTCACACACACACTCACTCTCACATTCATACTCACTCACTCTCACACTCACACACACTCACTCACACATACACTCACTCACACACTCACTCACACTCACACACACTCACTCACTCTCACACTCACTCACCCATGCACTGAAACACACACTCACTCACACACACTCACTCACTCACACACACTCACACACACACTCTCACAAACTCACTCTCACACTCGCACACTAACTCACTCTCACACACACATTCACTCACTCTCACGCTCACACACACTCACACTCACACACACTCACTCACTCTCACACTCACACACACACTCTCACACACACTCACTCACTCACAAACTCACTCACTCACTCTCACACCCTCACACTCACTCACTCACTCACACACCCCCACTCAAACTCACTCACTCACTCACACACATGCACTCTCTCTCACACACACTCACTCACTCTCACACTCACACACACTCACTCACACACACCCACACACACTCACTCTCACACACACTCACTCACTCTCACACTCACACACACTCACTCACACTCGCACGCACACTCACTCACTCTCACACTCACACACACACTCACTCACTCTCACACTCACTCACACACTCTCACTCACACACTCAAACACACACTCATTCACACACTCACTCACACACAATCACTCACTCACACACTCTCACACACACTCACTCTCACACACACACTCACTCTCACTCACACACACACTCACTCACTCTCACACTCACACTCACACACTTACACACACTCACACACACACTCACTCACTCTCACACTCACAAACTCACTCACTGACTCTCACACTCACTCACACACTAACTCACTCTCACACACACAATCACTCACTCTCACACACACTCACACTCACACACACGCTCACTCGCTCTCACACTCACACACACACTCACTCACTCTCACGCACACACACACTCTCACATACACTATATTCACAGACTCACTCAAACACACTCACTCACACACAGACACTCACACACACTCACTCACTCTCACACTCACTCACTCACGCACTCAAACACACACTCTCTCACACACTCATTCACACACTCAAACACTCACACACCACACTCACTCAAACATTCACTCAGACACCACACACTCACTAACCCACTCAGACACTCACACTCAGACAAACACACTAACTCACTCAGACACTCACACACTCACTCACTCACTCTCACACTCACACACACACTCACTCTCATACTCACTCACACACTCTCTCTCACACACTCAAACACACACTCACTCACACACTCACTCACTCACACACTCTCACTCACACACTCAAACACACACTCACTCACACACTCACACACACACTCATACACTCACACACTTACTCTCACGCTCACACACACAATCATTCTCACACTCATACACACACTCACACTCACTCTCACTCACGCTCACACACACACTCTCACACTCACAAACTCACTCTCACACTCACACACTAACTCACTCTCACACACACATTCACTCACTCTCACACTCACATACACGCTCACTCACTCTCACACACACACACTCACCCACTCTCACACTCACACACGCTCACTCACTCTCACACTCACACACACATATTCACACTCACACACACTCACTCACACACTCACAAACTCACTCACTCACT